>NW_015090885.1:11922240-12206318 GCF_001431845.1 Calidris pugnax
CCGCGGCCGGGCCCCGCCGTCCGCCGGGGGATGCGAGTGTGTGTGTTCCCCCTCCCGCCTGTTGTTGGTGTTGACACTAAGTCCGGGATGGCTTTTGCCAGCGTAAACCCGGGCCAGGTGGGTTTATTAACGCTGCTTGTCATGGAAAGTTAAACTTGTTCCTAAACATGCCCCGGTCTTGCCCTTTTCCTGCCCGCGGAGGAGGAAGCGTTAACTCGCGGGTTGCGGCCAGTTGTTGTGACAAGATGTTTTGTGGAGCACCTTGTGAGGCTGTGTCTCTCTCTCGTTCCGGCCAGCGTGGCTCCCAGATGGCCAATTCCCTGAACGGCCGGAACCCGCGCAAGGGACGGATCCTGTGCTTCATCGATGCCATTCAGGATGCTGTGGGCCCCCCCAAGCAGGCAGCTGCCGACCGGAGGACTGTGGAGAAGACCTGGAAGCTTATGGACAAAGTGGTGAGTGTCTGTGTGAAGACACAGTGAAGAATGAGGCTATTTAAATTAGGTACACACGGGGAAACAGCGTCTTCCTGCAGCTCTAACTGCTGTGCCTTGGGAAGTAAGGGGACTTGTGTTTTAGGTTATTTAAGCACCATTTGTCTCTTTTTTTTTTTCTTCCTTTTTTTTTCTTTCCCTTTCTGTGGCCTCTGGCTATGTTTTTTTTTAATCTTGGTTTGTGGAGGGAAAACAAATGTGTGTGTTTGCCTTAGGCTATTGTTATTTTCAGATCCTTTAAAATGACTCAAACTTGAAGAGCTGTCCTAACGAAAAGCTGCTTAACTTAGACTTGTAATCACATATTCTGTGTGTTTCGTGTTGGATCATATTGTTAGTTGGCTATGTTTTTTTTTAATCTTGGTTTGTGGAGGGAAAACAAATGTGTGTGTTTGCCTTAGGCTATTGTTATTTTCAGATCCTTTAAAATGACTCAAACTTGAAGAGCTGTCCTAACGAAAAGCTGCTTAACTTAGACTTGTAATCACATATTCTGTGTGTTTCGTGTTGGATCATATTGTTAGTCTGCAAACAAGACCTCTGAAGTATGAAACTTCAGTTAAGCTAATCGTCCTGTGAGACATACTCATGATGGCAACATAGATACATTTGTGCTTTTAGGAATGTGCGTGGGGACTGGGGGATGTCACTCTTGTCAGTTTAGTAAACAGATTAGTATGGCACGCCTAACTTTTAAGTGTATGTTCTGCATTTTAATGATTTTTAAGTACTTCTACTCTTCATTTTGAAACCAGAAATACACTGCACTTAAAACTTATTTTTCAGGAAGTGGGGGGATAGTTTTTTTGGATCTTGCATTACTCTGCACCAGCCTGAAACACTTGGTTTAGTACTATACAAAATGACAGCTTGTGTGATGATGGATTAGCTAGGAGAGTTCCTTATCAATGGTAGGAACAGTTTGATTATAACAGGGATAGCTGTGCGGGAGATGCAGTCACTCTGCTTTGCATATGAGGTGGTACTTCCTCTTGAAGCTGTTGGGGAGTGAGAATTACTACCTGTTAGCCTTGGGTCTGTATGGCAAGAGACTTACAACTTTTTAACTCACTGATTCTTCATGAATTAGTCTAACTGCTTTCCCTGAACAAGCTCTTATAAAATGCAGATGTTTAACTTTAAGAAAAGTTTATAAGCAGTTATAATGTCACGGTGGAGGTTATTTCATGTTATATGCCTTGGCAAGTGGTAATTTCGAAGTATTTGATTGAGTCCTTGCATGGTCTCCTTTTTGGTGCTCCAAGAATAGCATCTGTATTTTCAGCCCAATTTCTGATGATTATTAACTGAAAACCCATCATTTATATAAATGGTTACTATCATAAAGACTTTGTTGACGTTTCCTGGTTAATGATCAGGATGCTGTAAACAGTGAGCATCCTGTAATAGGACCTGCAAGTGTAAATACTTGGAAGCAGGCACTCTTCTTCAGTAGAAAGAAGTTTTTGGCTTGGAAACCAGGAATCTGTTTGTCATTGTTGAAACCAGGTGGGCAATGTACGGCTTAATTACCCCCTGTGTCAGGCCATTTACAAATTTATATGTAAGATTGTCTCCTGATTGGTTTGTATATTCGCAGTTACTTGAAAATCCCAACCCCACTGCTTGGGCTTGTGACTTGCTTTTATTCAGCTAATATATGGTAACTGTATTTGTCACTATTACAGCAGAGTATCAGAACAGCCAGTAAGGCCTGTTCTGTAGAAGTCACTGGAAAGGCCGGACGTTGCACTGTGCTTTCTTTTTCATTTTACTGGATAAGTGTCCTCAATTTGGATCTTTAATGTATCCTCTTTAAGCCGCTCTCAGTTAATCAAATTTTATTTCCAAATTATATTAAAGTATACCAGACAGGATGATGTCATAGTGTGAGAATGCTGTAGCTTGCTGCTTTAGTTTTCAGCATTTGGTACTTAATAGTGAAAGGATGTGTTTGAGCAAATTTAATATGTTGGCAAACAAATTTAAGTCTCTTAGCCTTATGTGGAAGTAGGCACAGAAAGGTCATTTTATCCTCTGCCTAGATCAAAAACAGGGATTAAAATTCAAAATAGAAACCTGCTCGATCAACTGTTGTTTCAGATCCCATTTCTGGAGTGTGTCCTATGAGTGATTTCTGTGGGAATCAATGATCAAATTAATACCTAGTGAGGGCAGTAGGCTCTGCAAAGTCAGTGGAGTGCCACCCATGGTAAGATTGTGGCTTTGAGGCCTATTTTGCTTGTTGTAATAACAGTTATTATCCTTGTTTATTCTTTAACTATAATAGCTGTGATAACCATCTTTTTGCTGCAGTGAGGTAGCTAAAGTTTTCTCCCATTCTAAGGTTAGGGAAAGGGAGAATGGAAACAAAGCAAAGCTATTAGCTTGACCAAAGGATGAAAAAAAGAGCAGTCTTAAAAACTAGAGGCAGAGCTCAATGATTTCTGGTTTACATTTCTTTCTTTCTTAAAATTGCCATTTTTTAACTTTCCTTCATTTCTTTCTGTAATTGCCACCTTTGACAGATGAGATTTTCTGTATGAATTATTTGTTCTCAACAGTAAGGGATTAACTGATACTACAAATATTGCTACTCTATAGGATCTATACTATGAGTGTGGTTTTGTGATGTATGTAAAAGTTCTGACTACTTAGATACCATGCAAACTTCTTTGTGTGGAATTGGTTTTATGTCATACTCTGGAATTATTCAGACTTCGTGGTAATATTTGTTTTTCATGGGCTGATGCTTTAGTTGTTAGAATAGGCAGAATATTGCAGTTCTGTTTAAATATCTTCTCTTTAAGTTTCTGTTACCAGTTTGAAAAAATCAAGGATTTTGAGAGTGTTCTTTAGCAGGACAAAATGTTGGTATTTGGCTCCTGGTTAGAGCCCTGTTCGCAAAAGTTACTGTGAGTGACATACTTTCAGGGAATAAAAATAAATAAATAAAATCTTGTAAACAATCAGTGAACGTTGATTTGAATTATGTGTCTGTATATATCTGTGTCTTCGTTTTTATACTTTATCCACTGGGATCTGTACTTTCTGAGGTTTGCTGGTATGTCTTTTTTTTTTCTTTTAATATGAATTTACAGTACTAACTGTGTTATTAGAGGGGCATCAACTGTTAGCATCAATGTCCAGTTTGCCTGCTGCTTTTCTTATGGGTGAGCAGTAGCTTTACCATTAAGAACCAAAAATATTTTGTTTAATTCCTTTGCAATGCAAAGGATAATATTCCTTTTATGGCTTGGAAGGCTAGCCCTGCTTTCCGGTGCTAGTATTCTATAAGCAAGTTGACCATGTGTCTCTGAACTTCTAGCAAGCAAATTACTATTTTTAAAACATGACGTGTATTTTAGAAAGTTCATATCCTGTAAATAAAAAAAATAAAATATTGTTAACAATTCTAAGTCTTCCTTTAAACTATGCATAAATTACATGGGATTATTTTTTTTCCCCTGAGATTCTAAACCTGATTATTTTAAAACCTAGAAACTAGCTGTGTATTACTATTAGAAGACAATCATTATCTTGAGAACAACTTTGGGAGAGATTGTCTATTACCTAGACATGGGAGTAGTTGAGTTAGTTTACCGCTCAGAGGGTTTCAAGCTGATAAAATTGTGACACATTCTGAACAGGATTTTTAAGAACAGGGGTATTTCACCAACTTTCAATCACTTCTCAGTACTTTTATGCATTGGGCCTGAAAATAATTGTTTTCTACCGTTCAGATTAAGAACATTGTCTAAACTGGGCTCTCTGTCATGGTTCACTCAGTTGTTTGACTATATAAATGGATATGGCAATTTGATTTACTATTTAATAATTACCCAAGAGCAAATTAGAGCACATCTTCAAAGCTCATACTATTGACTTAGTAAGTAAAAGCTGTATTACCTCTGTAACTTAGTAATGTGTCTTTCTTTATTAACATTTGTCAGCATCAAAGTTTTCAATAGCATCTGAGTTTAAAGAGCACAGTAGTTGAAACCCCGTGTGCGTTGGTTACTCTTTGCAACAATTTATGTAATCGTTATGTTAATGTGCAACCTTCAAATTAGTTCAATGTCATTGTTGCAAACAGGATCTAGAAAAGAAAATCATCAGTCATAGCCGTGGTATTCTTCAGTGTGTTACCTGGTCAAAGCTGACAGGAAATTTTATTTCCTGTGTACACTGGAAAAAGAATAAAAATTTAAGCAGAGAAATGGAAGGTTCTCTTTTTCTAATCAGAAGAAAGTATAAATGATCCTCCAAAGTCAACTGTCCTTGCGTGTATGTAGCATCAGCATTGTTATTGCTTATTCCTGCAGTATGGAAACATATGGCACAGTTGCTGTGCAGTAGCTGTTGAACAAGTACTTATTGCATTCTCAGCTGAAAAGATCGCTGATTGGTCACCTCTACTTATATTTTGATGAGAAGGCTTCTTTCAGAAAGAAAACCCATCTTTCCATCTTTCTGCAGAAAATAAAGTGCATTGCAGTTAAGGTAGTTTCTGGCAGGAAAAGGCCAGAAGCATAATATTCAGATTTTGTCCATTTTCCTGATCAGCCCCCTTCTTATTAAGTTCTTCAGAATTCATTGTTGGTAACATTGTGTGCTGTGGTTTTCTGGAGAATCGTTATGGTACCTTACTGCAGAGCCACCTTTATGCTGTCAGTGGTGTGTCAAAGTGTTTGACTCTTTTGTACCGCGTGGCAGAAGATACTTGTTCAGTAAGGGGTTTTGAAGTGTAATTTTGGAAGTATGGGAGGTCGGGTGATCTAATTGTTCTAGTCCATTCAGTGCAGCTGAAAACGGTGTTTAGCGGATGTCCTACTCATTAGATCCTTACTCTGTTTTAGCTGTGTTACTTTCCTTGTATTGTCTTTGACTAGCATTAGGTGTTTAAGCAGATTGTTTTAGAGCTGCTACGCTTTGCTTGAACAAAAGTTCTTTTGTCAAATGAGTCTAGGGCTTTCAACTTTATTGTTTGCTTTAAAAAGTGAATAGAAGATAGAGTTTTCTGTAAGAAATTCATTGTCTAAATACAATAGGCATCCATTACTCTCATCTCTGAAGATGCTGTGAAATATAGTGCCTTATAATTTAAGTCAAATATCTTAAAAAAATGTTATGAGTAGTGGTATTGATTTTGGTTGGGGGGGGGGGGGGGGGGGGGGGGGGGGGTTTGGGTTTTTTCTCCATAGGCACTAGAGTAAGCTTATCTGGAAGTTCTGGAGTTAACTGTTTCAAAATCTGTTTCCGGTACCTTAGTTCTTCATGATCAGGATTGCATCTTATTGTTTCTGTGATTCTGGAGTAAATACTTGGATTTACCCTGAGTTGAGGTAGTGAAAGGAGTTTAGCTTTGTCTCAGTTTATCTCAATGAGAGACACATACCCTACTAACTTGCTGACGGACTGCTTTTCATTTTTTAGACTGAATGCTTGCTAAATATATACATGCTTACTTCCAGTCATAACAATACACAAATCACACAGTGATATGATTCATGTCCGCTCCTGAAGTGTTGGTGAGGGTTGCTTTGTAAAGTGCAATATGAAGGTCTTTATTTTTGGTTGGGTTTTTTTTGTTTTGTTTTGAGTTCTGTTTTCCTTTGAAGAAAGGTATGTGTGCCACTTCTGGTTCATTGGTAAATCTTTTTGCGTCAGCAGATGTCATTTCTTATTGCTTACTTTTAATTGTGAACTGCTGTGGTACGTGTCAGGACATCCTGACTCTGGAAACCATATGGTTTACCAGCCATCACTTTACAAACTTACTTCCTTTGGACTGAAACCTTGTGTACTCTATAAAATGAAGAAAGCCATGTACAACTTCAGTGGATCACTGACTTGAATTAATGTTAGTCTTATGCATTCTCATTGTAAAAATGCTAATTGAGTTGTACTGTAGAGGAATTTTTGTATGACTTCCTTAAAGGCTTGTTCTGGAGTTGAAAGTTCTAGTAATGTGCTGTATTTATCTCTAGAAATTTAGCAGAAGGTGAAGCTTTGTAAACCATGATGACCACAGGATCCTGTTTTGATATGTGTATGACTGTATGTAACGTGCCCTGGTTTGAGGGGCTGAAGAAGACTTTCTAGAACATCTGAAAGAGCAACTAATTCTTCTTTATAACTGGGTGGTGGTTTTTTTTTTTTTGTGTGTAGTTGAATGGACCAACTGTTGAAAATGCACTGACCAGAATAAGCAATTTGCTCTTTCCTGTTTTTATATTTTAAATTGTATTTCTTATAGGTACAAAACCACTTACATTCTTGTTGGCACATCTGATCGAAAAGATAGATTTCAGAAAGAGAATTAGTTCTTTGATCATGGGATTTAAGTTAGGATAAATAAGCAATTCGAAATTATTTCAGCCTTCTCTGCTTGTGGTTTGCTCTCATTGCTGACTTTTTGCCTTGAATAAGCATTTTCCATTTTGGCTTTTTTTTTTTTTTCCCATGCGCTTGTTGCTCCAGAAAGTTGTAATGCCTAATCAGTGATACTGATTTGTGTCATCTAAAGTTGGTTTTGGGAGAATGTCAGTCTTGTGTCAAGTTTTCACTAAATCAGAAATCACAGAGAACAAATGTTCAGATGAAAAATGTCTACGTTTTTCATAAAGATTTTCACTTCTGTCTTTGGGTTTCCAGTTCTTCTAACTCTTCTACAAAAAGAAATTTAAATGTCTCTGCATGGATGATCTTCAGATCTGTCTACACGTGCAAATTTTTCGCTCGTGTTTCTGAAATCTCCTTAAAGAATTCTGTCTGTCAGCTTAACGTCAGCGTAACTAAAATAAAATGTTTAATCTCGTTCATAAGTCTCTCTTGTTAGTTCCTTTCTTGATCATCTGGGGTGATACCATCATTCTGCCTTCACACAGGGAACTCCTTTGCTTGAACTCTCTTAAAAGTTGTGTCTGAATCTTTCAGATTGAGATGTGATTCACAGATAAATATGACCTTGTGTGTCAATCCATTCACCTAAAACTCTTATCCAGGCCTTGCCATTTTGTGTATCAGTTAAGTTCAGCTTTGCTTTTTTGACCATGGAAGGAAGAATGCCATCATATCCAGCCTGTATACTTCAAGAAGGCTGCTGCAGGCATCACCTAACCCACGACTTGCACCATGTTGTCCTTTTCTTTATCCTGGTAATCTTCTCTTTATCACATGAAATATAAACAAGTTATATTCAGCTTCAAAGTCTCTTGCTGTCTTGCTCTTGCAGTTATGAACTGCAGTTCAAGACTTCATCACCTGATGAAGAGATGACCAAACATCTTTATGCTTTACTTTTTTTTTACTGGGGAGGAATTCCTTTATGAACCACTAAATTATTTTAAAGCTTGCCTCGAAACTTTGCTGTTTATATCTAGAAATACTTAACTGTTGAACCACGCTTTAGCATGTTGAACAGTGTTGCTCTCATGTGTCCGTATTTGCCTTTCAACCCTCTGCTGTCTTTTTCTTTCCTACTGGGATTGTAAATTTCTCTGTGGGAAGGGCTGTCAGTTCTAGAACACATCAGAAGGGTTCCTGATCCATTACTTGGTCTAGTAGGTGAAAAAATAATAGAAGTTACTAAAGTAACAATGGATCAGTGAAATGAGGGGAACTATTGCAAATGTCATGCTTTAAATACTGCTTTTGAATGGTTCTAACATTTCTATAGTAGTAAGGAGTTTGCACTGTTCTAATGGTGCCAGGCTTGTGTTGTTTTTTGGTTTTGTTTTTTTTTTAAAGCTTGCTAGAGCTTTAATTTTGTCCACTCTATCTCCACCTTTCTAACTACAACCCCAGTTACCTAAATCAAATGGCTGTTGTGTTTTTGTGTGCATGTGTCAGAGGGGAAAAACATTTATGTGTTTGCTTTGCTGCTTGTGGTGCATGAAGGTCTGTAAGAGGCAACCCTGTTAAGGTAGTGAATTTCTTAATGGTGTAGATCTAGAAATTGATGGAGGGGTCAGCAATAGTGATACAACTTTGAATTTGGAGAGTTGAATGATAATAGGATACAAGTTTGGTTCCGACCCCAGAAATGCTCAAGACTGCTTTAAAAGTTGCTACATTAGTAGGGATAGGAGTTTGCTTTCAACAGTATTAAGATGTTTTTGCAGCCTCGTTAGTTACCTCAAAAGAATGTCAAAGTCACAAATATATAATGTGGTGATCTCCAAATGATACCTATAAAACTTTTATACCACATGGACTTAATTTTTTCTTAAGTATTTGCATATGTACAGCCTCACGCACGTGTCAAGAATGTGTCCCTCTGCCCTGTTTTATCTGAGCATAGATAGCTCAATGCAGTAGCCATTTTTGTGCCATTTAAAAACATGATGATTCCAAGTCCATTAAGATGTTATTATCTATTACAACCATGAACTGGAAAACATTGAGTTTATAATGTTTTGTTTCCTGGTTTATGATATCTGTTTGTGAGTGACTTGATTTCTATCTGTTATAGCTAATAACTTTTGAACCATTGGTGACCATTCAGATTATTTTCTTATGTGTAGAGCTCTCAAACTTTAAATTCCTGTAGGTTCTAAGAGGTTATATTGTTGGATAGGGAAAAGAGAGAGCCAGCAGATGACAAGGTAAATTGTAAGATCAGTTCTTATTAGACATGTAAACATCCATAGGGAGGTTCTCAGCAAACAGATCTGTAAAAAACTACTTTTCTTGGCATTGATTGCATACTATGTTTTGATAATATACTCCTTAGCACACAGTAGGCAGGCAAAGACATTCTTACTTCAAAAGCAAAGCCCCAAACTATGTAAGTGAGCTTGTTTGCTGTTTATAGATGTGGTGGGATTAAGTTAAATTTTATATCCTTTGACATTAGAGACTATGTTGGGATTTCATGGAATATAAATGAAGTAGGATTTAATTCTTTGTGCCTGGAGGTTAGAGAAGTACGTTTACACCTATTAATTTTAAGATGTCAGATCAATTTTTGCCCCAACGTATTTCTTGTCTTTTACATTCTCTTGTTTTCGCTTACAGGTAAGATTGTGCCAAAACCCAAAGCTTCAACTCAAAAACAGCCCACCTTACATACTTGACATTTTACCAGACACTTACCAACATTTGCGACTTATACTGAGTAAATGTGATGACAACCAGAAACTTGCACAACTCAGTGAGAACGAATATTTTAAAATCTACATTGACAGTCTCATGAAAAAATCGAAACGGGCTATAAGACTCTTCAAAGAAGGAAAGGAAAGAATGTATGAGGAGCAGTCACAGGACAGGTAAGTGAAATATTTAAATATGAAGTAGATTGTCTGGCCTGTTTGCATTCTTAACACTGTTTGTCTGCAGCCATTGTGTTTTGACTTTTTTAATTATTTAAAGAGCAGAAATATTTATTTGGATTCATTGACCCTGCAGGTCAATCAGTAATTTGCTGGATTTGTTCCACTGCGTGCTCTTATCTGTCACTTTGTGACCTTTAAAACCAAGTGCATTTCCTTCATAAAACATTCATTTCATTGTAATTACTTGTTCACAGAGCCTTACAGTACATAGTTTTTTTTCTGGCAGAGAGTGAGTGACTGTTACTTGGATTTAGCTTGACCTCCCTACTCCAGTTCTTAAAACTGTGGGAGCCATGATACATATTGACTTAGAGCTTTCACAAGTGATGAAATGGAGTGAAACAATATTCACTTTTTTAAGTTATTATGTGATGTTAGCATAAGGTGATGGTAATGTTGTTTTGGTGCTGAGAAGCCTTTTCAGAAACTTAACGGATTCCTGATTTGCAGTAGTTCAGTTTTAGTAACAGGGATTAGTGTCCACTTTATGCGTACTTTTGGTGATGAGTGAAGAGGCTTTAAAAGTTTGATTTTATTGCCTAGTATTTTAAAAACAATATTTCAAGAACCACTGTGCAAAATCTGCAGTTTTGTTTTGGGAAGGAGTACAGCAGTTTCACGGCAGTCAGGCTCTGCTATGTGTGGTGCGTCTTTAAGTCTATTCAAATAAAAGGTATGATGCTGATTCCAGACTTTCTGCTTTTTAAAGGAGATACTGGGAAATGGGAAATAGAGAGGAAGTGAATGAAGGATTGTATCCTGCCATTCTGCCTGCACCTGAGCTCAGGGGCAGGGTTGTAGAGTAGTTTCAGCTTGTGAAACTGTTGGTAGAAGCAGTGAAATATCTACGTTCTTGTAAATGTCACTGCTGTTATGTTTGATTTATATGTATGTTCCTTGCAGATCTTCAGCAATGACTATAGCTATTCAGTATACTGGGGTAGCCTCCTGTGCTTAATAAGGTGTCTGAAGCTTGCTTAACATCTAAGGAGCTTTTTTTAAAGTATGTAAAGACTGTGCAATTGTGAATATACTTGGAGCGATTTGCCTAAGAGGAGCAGAATACACTCTTTGAACTGTTTTAGTGATGAGTAAAGATCTTGATTAATGTTTTTTGTGTTTAAATTCATAAGCATATAAAGGAACATTTTTCACTGTAGATGCACTCTTACCAGAACCCCTGGAAGAATTGTTCAGCATTGAGCCTATGGGTTCTTTTTCCATATCCCATTTGTTGTATGTACAGAAGTCAGTCTGTTGCAAAGGAAATAAAAACCTTTTATGGTAAGGGAAAATTGACATAAATGGTTGCATTATGTAAACAGGTTTTATTTTGACTTCCCTATGTTGTATGAAACCCAGATTTACTTATGGTTTTACTTAGTTAGCAATAAATTAAAGCCAGTTCTAGTGTCACTTTTTAAAAACAGTTTATGTCCTCTTTGCAGTCATTCAAACAGTGTCTTTGTAACTGTATCTAGTTGCTGGAGTTGCTTGCTTCTTTCCAATTACCTGCTTCATCTCCTGCATAAAGGTAGCAGTGGTGGTATAAAGGTGTCTTGTGAAGCAAACATTTTTTGCAGAAGGTAAAGTTAGCATATTTACTGTCATTTATTCGGGCCATTCTTGTGGCATGATTGGAGAGGAGGGATTTTAAACCAAAACATAGTAATGAAGTGCACTTAATCACAGTAACTACTTCAGGCTCTCTGAATTTGTATTTCAGAAGCTGACAACTATATTATTTTGCCTAAATGATGAAGTTTGAACCTTGAGGAAAGGAGTGCAATAGAAATGTTTCTGCTGAATTCTGACTGTATGTCAGAATACTTAAAAGCGTAAGCATTGTTTCAGCAGTTCATGCCATTGTAAGTTAAGTCTGCATCTTTGTGACTTCAGTGCACCCTCTTTCATCTACTGGTGATGTGTTATCTGTAGGTGTGACCTAGTTTAAAGTTGAATGAAGGTGTACTTTTTTGCTGAGCCCTATGACTAGGTACCTGTTCACTCTGCAGTGCTTCAACATGCTTAATGATGTTAATTCTTGTTAAATTAATAAAAGAAGCTGTTAATGTTTTTAGCTGCTTTTCCTCCAAATATGCCTTCATTAACCTAAGTATGTTGTTAATGTTATAATGCAAATGTAGGAGTGATCATTTAAATTAAGTGTTTTTTGAAAAGACTTATAAAATAACTGTCAAATTGAAGCAAAAAAAAAAAAAAAGCCAAAAGCCTCTCGTGTCAACACCTGGCCAGTTTCCGTGGTTTTCACTTTTGCATTTCTGTTTTGTTTTCTGTTAGTGTCTCTGTGGTTTCTGGATAAAAGGTCATCATGAAAAAGAGAAACTTGCTGGATTTCAAAGCATTCTTATATATATCTGATTGGTATACTTTTAACCCGTTAGGGTTATTGAATAATCTTTTCGCTTCTATGGTGATGGTACAATTAGGAACCAGTGCCAGTATACATGTGATTTTTATTTGCCTGATGACACCAAAATAACTGTACTGTGATGAATTTGTCATGAATTTTAGTTGTCAAAGATCCTTTGGATGAAACAAGATAGTGTGCCAGTCAGATTATGTACAAATGACTAAAACAAAAGCTTACATTGTGATGATGTAGCCTCTCTATCTTGCATTCCACGTCAAACACGTATGATAGCTGTTTAAAAGTAGTTGGTGTTGGCATTCTCAGCTTTATAGGATGAGTCTTGCTAAGCAGAGAAAGTATGGCTTACAAGTTTGTTTATTGTATATGAATTGCATTTACCTTCTGGGTATGGCATCTAATATAAAATTATGTCATTTCATAGTCCTCTTGCTAAATGAAGTAAGAGATGACGCTCAATAGATTCTGTAAACTGTACTAAATATGGTATGCACAGAAATTTATGAAGTAATTTAAAGGTTTTTTTTTTCTTTTTTGTAACAGGTTTTACTTTTCAAATGTTATTAACACAGGGTTATTAAAATTACTGAGTAAGGTACATCCGCTCTTCTTAAAAGGCTTTCTGTGTCTTTGAGGGGTCTGGGATTTTGGGTTGGGGGTTGCTTTTTTTTTTTTTCCTTCCCCTCCCCTTGTTGTTTCTTGGGAAGTAGACTAAAGCTGGAAGGCATAATTTCTGTGAAGTCCAAACTTCTTTTGTCTTGCTGCATTCCAGAATTATGCATCCAAAAAAACCCAAGAACACCACTTTGTAAACTGACAGTTCTTTTTAGATAAATATTTTAGCCAGGTGTAGAAAACAAGGACGTAAGTTACAGTAATAAGACTGGAGGATGAATAAAGTGGCAGTGGGGAGATTATATTTGGATTCATTCAAGATGCTGGTCTTCAGGTCTAACCCAGCCAGTTCTTAGTAATGGAGACAAGTGTGAGCTGTAAATTGTGTCCTTGGTAGAACGTATCTTGATGTAACTTGTTCATTGTTTGTTTTAATATTGCGTGCCTTCTGCTATATGCCCTTTACTTGAGGAGAAGAGGAAAAGTGTAAAACCAGGGTGTATACTTGTTTTTAATAATCTCTTCAATGCTGCTTGGTTCAGCCAAAATTACTTGGCTATCTGTTTTTAAGTGGCATTGCAGAAGTGGAAGAGGAAGATAAGATGAAACATGGACATTTCTTAATGCGGGCAGTACAGGTGAAGGTGGTAAGAGGAGAAGAGCTGAGCTGGTTTTGGGGTTGATGTAGGAAGAGGTGTGTGTGTAGGGAAAGGCAAAGTCAAGGAAGTTCTTCAAGTTGACCAGAAAATCACTCCTGTTCCTGTACAGAAAGCCTTGCTGAATTTCTTGTGCATCCCACCATTTGGTGTCTTGATTCAAATTGCGTGTTTCTAGATTTTACAGCTTGATGAAGTGTTTTGTTAGTGCAGAATTCTTATATTCTCTAAGTCTTCTAGGGAGGTCTTACACCTATGCTTCAAGTGATAGATCTGGTTTTCCTTTGTTACTGTTCATGCTGGTTAGTGGGTTTATAAAGTATTCCATTTCTCTTCTTTAAATCTGTGTTGACAACTGAGATCACTTAAGGTTCTTGAATCAAGTCCCTGAACTGGCACATCAAAGTACACAACATCGTTGGTAGAGACCTTTCTACTGCTGAAATTTCTAGCTCATTCCATGTTTATTCTAAAAGTACAGACGATAAGAAGTTACAAGGGTAAGCATCAGGATGGACTTCATTTATGTCAGCTGCAGTGCAGTAACAGCCATTTGTGTATTTCTGTCCTGTGGTGAGAGGTAGCTTACCCTGCTTCTTCGAATTACTTCATCTTGTACCACAACCTTGCTGTTTTATTTACAGGAAGTTAGGAAGTTTATAACTTAGCTTTGTAACTTGTTCATGTCTCCAGACAGAGGAGATGCTATTGATTGAGAGAAGGTTAAAGAAAGGTATATTTTGACTTCAGCATGATTTTATTTGGACAAGCTAAGATTGTTTTGGCTGAAGGTTTTCTTGTTTGACAGATAGAATATACAGATTCAGGAAAGGTTGTTAATGGCTCTTTTCATAGAGCCACTTTTGGCTATTGGTTAACATCACAAAGAGAACTCAGTAATTGTCAGATAGTAGGGATGGCAGCCTTCACCAATCCAGGTGATTGGATTTGAAATTGTGATCTTGTGGTGAAAGTTATTGGCTCTTTAGAATTCTATGATTTTTTCACACTTTCCAAGCATATTATATAGCGGTTAGTCGTCAGTAAATTCTGAGCTGAATAGTTAGGCTATACATACCATCTATGTGTTGCCTGACATGATCTGTAAACTCCTATAAAGCTACATCAACTTCTTTTAGAGCTCAAATATATTGATTGTTTTATTCTAATCTTGCTGGATCTAATATTTGTCCTTTCCTTGCTTGTATATATTTACCAGTATTTTTAGAGGGTTCCTTCACTAGGTTTTTAGGAAACGAAGCCGCCTTACTCTGCTCGAAAGGCTTCTGGACTATTGACTCATTGCTTGAACTCCTATGCTGTCCATAGAAAAAAAGAGGGCATTTTCTCTTTTGATGTATAGCCTATAATACAGTAATTGGGAATGGAACTTGGCTACAATAAATAGCCTCTAATAAAGAGGCTTCTTCTGAGGGAAATAGAGTGCATGACTGATTGGATGGGGTTCATGGGAGAAGGAAATACAATGATTTTTTTTTTTTTTTTTTTGGAAGCTTTTATGTTATGGTGAGAGTTTCCACTCTCTTCTCCCCTCCCTGTTCCCTAGATGTGACGTAAAACCAGATGTGAACCAAAACAGTTTTAAGAAACCTCTTGGTGTACCTGAACCACATGAGTAATTGACCTTCAGTGCAAATTTAGTGAAGCGCAAGCCATTTACTATTTTTGGTTCTAGTCTAAATTAAACAAGGAGTGTTACACAAACACACCTTCAGACAAAGAGACTCCTGTTGTAGAGGTGAGGTGAGAACATGTGGAGGTTACAAATGGTAGGACAGTGTTATGACAGCTTGTTCTCAACGTAAATGCAAATGGATTGTGTGACTGCAGTTGCTGTAAGGCAGTATTTAAATTTGTAGATGTTTTTGATCATATTCAGTACTTGGGAAGAGTATTACCAAATGAGAACAAAGGAAGTATTAGTACCAGAATAACTTAAAGGCAACAATTTATTCAAATTGCAGAGGAAGATGAGGATTTTAAAACAACAAAAGATTCTAAGTGGAAAAAATAACGGCTTGTGAATTCTTATAATTGATTTAGATACTTGATTCATATCTAGTTGGATACAGGAGGGGCAATATGTGTACTTCATTTGTCTTTTACTTTTTACCCTGTTATAAAATCAGACAGCATTTTCTGTTAGTGCAAGTCTCTTTCATACATCTTGCAGATGACGTGGTGTTGACAGTCACATCTGAGCAGAGATCAACTGGTTGTGAGGGGATATACATAGTGTGATCTATTCCTTGTTGCACTTTGTATAATTTTATACCTATGAAAAGCACATGTAATAATGTTGCCAAATTATGATGCCATAACATTTATACCCACTTGGTGCAGGTTTGAAAGCTCTCAAAAAAGCACAGAGTTAGGGAAATCAGTCCTACAGACTTTCCATGTCTTATATATTAATTTCCTTTGTGATAAACCTAATGACAGTTCTACTACTAGGATTATACAATATGACTGATGCAGTGTCTATACTAACATAGTTTTCTACATTGTTCTATTCAGCTTTAGAAAGCAATATAAGATGACAAAATGAGCTGGGAAGAATAGGTAGTTTTCTGAAAATACAGTACTCTTGGTCAGAGAGGTTTGGAAGTACTCCTGTCTGATTTGGCAGTGAAGATTCTAGTGCCCATTTCTGCTTTATAAACGCACAGTTTCTCACATCCTTTCACCATACTTGTCTGCAGGGTTTCTGCAGGGAAGAGCTGTGCTTGCGGAGGCAGGCCATGGTTGCCAACTATAAATGGAGCTATGTTCTTAGGTATGGTAAAGCCCAGCTGATCATAGCAAGATACCAACTTTAGGGTCGTCTTGACAAACAGACAGCACTGACTCCTGAATTTACTGAGTAGAAGGGAAGGCTTCTGTAATGGACCTGAAAGGATCTTTCATCATTCGCTTTTGAACGTGTGGTTGATTTTTAGAAAACTTGGTCTTTGCTTCTCTATGTCAGAAGTAATCTGTGCTCCAGTGATTAGGTATTTGTTTTGGGATGCCTTCAACACTAGCCTTTGTGATGGCAGCTACTTATCATGCAAAAACGAATGCAGAGAAAGCTTTTAGTAGAAAGCATCCATTTTTATGAAAAGTATGTCTAAACATATAAACATATTTAATTTTAATTTCAAGTTATAAAAATAAGTTGCTTCCTTTCCCTACTGTTCTGTGGCAGTGTTTTCCATTAAAAATTAGAAAGATGAAAAAATAAAAATCTGCTTTTATTCAATAAAGAAATGAAAAGGAAGTTGGGAATAATCACTTTGAAGTGGTACACTTGCTGTTTAGTTAATAGAACTCTTTTGCCTGTCTTTGAAAGTAAAGCAAAGCCAGTTTATAAAAACAGATGTGCTGTAGCGATAATTCTTTTATCCAAAGAATGCTTGATCCAAAATCAGGCTAGAAGACATGATTGTGATGTATCTAAACCTATATTAAAGGAAGGTTTCACTAACCTGTACAGAGTAGGAAATAACCTTAGTCTGAAAATAGGAGAAATGATATGCTTTGATTAACACAGTCAGTTTGAGTTCAGAACAAGAGAGACAGAATGAGATATTGATGGAGCAGATGATAGATGGAACTATCCAGTTCCATTCATTGAATGTAAAGTTCAAGAAAGAGTACTTTGATAATTTCATTAAATTTTAAAAATACTTTATGATCATTTGACATAAATATTTCTCTTCTTATTATTCTGTTATTCAATATTAATAAAGTTATTTTACCTGAGTCTTAAATATAGCACAAAAGAGTAGGATTATTAAGTTGCATACAGGGTACCTTTTATGCTTGTGGGTTTTTATCAGTGGTTGCACAGTCTCAAGTTAACTTTGTCTTTGCAGATTCTACACTGGAACATAAAGTAAACAAAAGAATGTGAAGTAAAATATATATTGAAGAATGTATTGACTTTATACTTGCAAAGATCTTGACAGATCAGAAAAATGGTGAATGAATAACTAATTATGTTTCTTCTTTTCAGTAATATTTGATCATAATGATTATGACTTCACTGTTTTTCTGGTATGTCTGATGTAAAGGTAGATTTAACTGTATTTCTTCCTAATGTGATGTAACACAAACTAAGGGGAAACATATAGTAGATATATAAGAAACGTTTTTTGGAAAATATGATGAAAGATTCTAATCAGTGCTCGATACTATTAGTCTTATCAGCTCCTGACTAGTGGTTAGCTCTCTTCTTGAGCTCAAACTCAAAGTATTGCACAGTATCTGTTCATACTGAGATAACTGGGAGTGGAGTATAGATTCTCACAGAAAGTACTTGGCATATTGCAGGATTGGATTAGACCCTGGGTACGGATGGCAGAAAGAAAAGGATCTGTGTGCTTGTTTTTGTTTTTAAGTGAGTAAAATAAATGTCTGTTGCAGAGTCTGACTAGTTATATCTGGGGTGCAGTTTTTCTGGTGTCTGTTGACTAACTTGGTCAAAGAACTGAAACCTACATACTTACTAGAAAATGTGATCGCTCCCTAGCTTACATTTGTTACATTCTGTAACAAAGTCTAGTTTTGCTTACAGTAAGAATAAAGAAACGTTTTAATAAGCTTAATTTGTTTCTTTTTTGCGTGTGCCAGGCTTTAGTGATATCCTAAAGGCTTTTGCTAACCTATTTGTCCTGAAAAAAAACCCAGACACCTTAATTGGCTCAATGTCAGAAATACTATTGACTTTTTAAGAGGAGACAGGTTCATTTGTTAGCTCTCACTCTTAAAATAGGACATTTTCGGCAATACTGTTTAAAAAATGACTGCATGAGAAAAAATTTGCCTTTTGTTACAAGTTAAAGGGCATTAATGCAAGACAGACAAACTTATTAGCATCTGTTTTCAAACTGTTCCAATGGAAAATGGTGCTTAGCCAACAGAATATTCTGTGAACTCATCTTGGAGTTGATTCTGAGTCATGAATGTTTGTCATGGGAAGTATGAAATGCAGGGTGAGTAATAAAACATCTTGTACCTAAGAACATTTGTAAGAACTGTGTTTAATTTTTTTCTTTTAAAGCATTTGTTAATTAGTGAGACCTTACAGGTGCATATCCAAGAGCTGGCCTTTAGTTCTAACTACTCTCTGGTGGGAGAGTGTGTAAAGATGAAGAGAAACACCTTCAGATTTTTTTCATGTCAACATTTTAAACAGATTATGGGGCTACAGAGGATTAGTTATTGTGTTAATCTTCAAAAATTAAAGGGTCGTATTGCTAGATTATTTAGGGTTTAATATCAAACTCCTTGCACGCTTCTTATTTGGAAGAACAGTTAGTTCTGACATGAGAAAAACCAATAGCTTCTTTAAAATCAAAGTTTTAAGTTTCAGCAGGTATGGTACTTCCACCAGTACACTTAGAGTAGAACTGTGTAAGCTGTATTTAATACTTTATAAATGTGTATGTTTAAGGAAGCTATAATGCAACAAATAGAGCCTGAAAACATTTCTGTTTGTTGTCATTCAAATATACACCCTGTTGTGAAAATTCTGAAGTGAAGGTTGATGTCACAAACCTTGAACCTGTGTTCCAACTATTATTTGTCATTAAAAGTGATGACAATCTCCGTGAAGAACATCTGCTCGCCTAATGCACCAGCAATGAAGATGATGTCTGTATTAAAACTTAACTTATTATATTTTTTTTCCCAAGTGTTTGTTTTAAAATGTTAGAAAAAACCCTACTTTTTGTAATGAAATGTTGTCCTTACTTCCAGCTCTGAAATACTGAAATATGAAAAGTACATATTTGATTGCTAGCTCATCTGAATAATGCCACATGGGCCGTAATTGAGAGGCTGTATTAGTATTTTTGTTAGAACAGAGAGTTTGGATACCTATGCTTTATTTCTAGTTAGGTTACTTTGGTTATCTCAGTCATCAGGTCATCTGTGTCTGTTAAGTATTATGTTATAAATTCACAGTCCAGCACTTTCAGGTTTTTCTAGAATAAAGAGTAGTATTTAGGGTTTATGCTTTTGACTATAGTACCAGAATAATGGTGGATGACAGGAGCGCTGATAAAGGCTTGTGTCTGTTCTAACTTCATATAAATTTTTAATCCACTTTGTAACTGCGTCTTACTGACAGCTCATTCCCAGTAGCCAATGCTTCAGTGTTTTTACAACTTAATGATACATGTTCTGTGCTGCAATTGGGGAAAATACAGAAAATGTGGCATATATAGCCAATTTTTTTTTGCCTGAGGAAGCCATATGTCAGCAGGCTGAAATCCTTTCCCCGATACTCTTATTAAATGGACGTCTTTAGGATAGCAGACTAGAAGGCTATATTGCATTATATTTTTCGAAACTCTGCGTATCCTTTTTTGCTCCATAATTCATGGCTGTGTAGCAAATACACAAAGATTCAAAGTAAAAAAAGTACGTAACATCCTGTTCATGTGTTTTCTTTTACTGTTAATCCCCATAATTAATGCCCTATGAGGAATGGGGCTCTAATGACTTACAGAGCACAGTAATATAAAAAGACCGTGCTCATCTGGGAGGTGTCCATTAGTATGGATCACTGGTGACCCAGTTGGTACGCAGCTGTCCTCCAGTCTATGCATATGTGGTTTCATTAACTACACGCATATCTGTCTGACAGGCCGGTAATGATTATCTAAAAGGAACCTTGCCTTATGAAATTGTCTATGTGCCACTGAGAAAGAGTAGTTTGTTTTCTCTCATTTTTTCCGCTTTGATTGGGAGAAAAAAAACCAGGCGAGGGAAGCTGTTCAGTGAGGGTGAGGATCATAGGTCCCAGCAGTCACTTTGAAATAATCATTAATGAAGCCCAGTGCCAGGAAGAGACATGTTTGAACACAGCATAGCAGTTTTTTAGTGACTTGAAGCATCCATACAAAAGGCTCTTCTGAAAGGGCTAAGGGTTTTTAAGTTTTCCTTTGTTTGTGCTGCATGAATTTAGCATTACTAATGCTAAACTGTAATGAGCGACATAAAAGATAAACATAGCTTGTTAGAATGTGAAAATGTATTTTTAAATGGACTTAGAGGACAGACTGTTGGATGTTTGTTTTAAAAAGCCGTCCTTTATTAAATTGGTGATTTCTAGGAATGCAGTTTGTTGTTGAGATGAATGACTGAAAGGAGTTTTGACATAAGTGCTTGAAACCTGTAAGCACGACCCACCCAGCTACTGGAAGGATGATAGCTGAGGAAGAAATGGATGGCTAAAATATTAGAGAAATAAATTAGCTGATATTTACTCAAAATAAAGCACCAAGAGGGCAACACCCACCTCCTAGTAACTGTCGTAACATGGTAAAAATATCTAGTGGCTAAATCCTTCCAATATAATGGAACAGAAGAATCGTATCTGTTACAGCGCTTTGAGGCCAAATTTATGAACGGCTGTCAGGGACAAAAAAAGAAGTGTAAATGTGCAGTTCCTCTGTTTATTTGTACTTCTTTTTCAGGTAATCCTCTACTCTGCAGCACGTCTTTCCAAGGCAATCTTTTCCTTAGGCAATTACTTGTTCACACTTGTTTTAAGCCTGTTGGGGAGTTCTTGCTGCCTTGTGCTTGATGTACATAAATAAACTGGAAGGCAGGAGGGAGGGGGCACACACAGGACAAGGACAAGTCAGCCTTACAGTGAAATCAGCTGACAGCTGTGAAGACATTGTTTAAGTTGTGGATATCCATGGAGCTGGTATTTAAGATACCTGTCATCCTTCTGTACGCTTGTGGAACACCAGTTCCATAAGTGCCAGCCATTTGCCGTATAAACGGGAGGCAGAGTATTCATTACTGGAACTTTGTGTGTGAGTTAGAGTTGACAAGAGAAGAAATATAAAATTTCTCAAAGGACATGTCATGTTGTACTTTACCCTGTACATGTATGCCTGGAAGCTCCTACAGCTTTCCTGTGTGGAGGCATTCTTGTTTGTTTTTAAACACTTACTAAGATAAGAATCTGGTGTGAAAGAAAATGGTAAGGTAATGCTGATTTTAGTACAATTCCCATATACTCTTCCTGGATTTTCAGTTTGCTTTATGTAGCAGCAGATGGTTCATCTATTGTTTCATTATTCTTCTGGGAATCTGAGCCTCTAAAGTGGGTGTGTGCTCTAGCAAAAAAAGGACAACTAAAATAAGTCTTTTTGTAGTGGATACAGATTCACTGAACTGTGTTAATGACTTCAGAAATTCTAGCTCTTAAGATTTGTTTTTATTTAAATGCTTAATATTGTGTCTAAGTTCTGTCAACAAGGTGTTGGGTTTTTTTGTTGTTGAAGGGTAGTTTTGATTCAAAAGCATTGTTAAGTGTCATAAGTGTTGTTTTGTGGAACAGCATAATTTTACCATATGCCTTGGGTTTCGTTTGAGATATTATGAATAAGCAGGATGAGCGCTTTCAAAGAGGCATTCCTGCTGTCCCACATCAACCATGTGGGCTTTCAGTTAAGCTTCCCAGGAAGACAGCAACATATGTGTACACAATGTGTGTATTATATTGGCGCCCACTCACAGTGTTAAAGATGTGTCAGCATTTCCAGAATAATTCCCTATTTTAAGAGCCTTGTTTTAGCCTGCATATGAAAGTTGGCTCTGTGTTGGAACTCTACACACAGCCTCAGTCATCGTAGTTTTCAAGTGTGAATTTTTGCCAGGTGAACATAAGCTGAGTTAAATTAATGTATGCAAATTGAATGGAAGATCTCTAGAGGCACGGTACACTCTTCTTACTTTTTTAACTCTGAAGCAGTACCTTATCATTAAGTGAACTGAATCTATAATGGCTGCTACTATTTTTGAAGAATTGTAAGAGTTTTTTAGTAAAAGAAGTTGGCCTTGTGACTGTTGCCTAGTCTAAAAAGTGATGATGTTTTTCTAATAATTACGTTTGAGTATGAGGAACTTTCAGTTTCACTGAGTTTCTTTCAGCTAATTGAGGTTCTTCATTGTCATTGTCGAGAATTAATTGATGTCTCCCTTACATATCAGTTTAGTCTTTTTTCATATGTACTGAGAAATGGGGTGAGCCTGTGGCAGGTTTCCTCATATTTAAACTGTATTCCCCCAAGTTGTAACACTTTCGTGATAGAAGCCGTTCTCTAATTCAGAAGCCATCTTGTTTAATACATGCAGCAGGGTAAACTGTGTGGCAGGACATGCTGATTCTCTAGTATGTGGGTGGCTGTGTAGGAGCAGAGTTCAGATTGGATTTTGAAACCACCAGACTTCTAACACTTAGCTTATGCGCTTAAACAATAACTTGCTGCTATAGTTTCAAAGACTACATCCCATAACCAAAACGTTGTTGTCCTCTAAGCCTGGGATTTACTTATGGGTGATTATAATTGCTGAGCAGCAGTTCTGTTTTGAACGAATATGGTTTCAGCCCTGTTTGGTTGAATGCCATCTAAAAACCTCCATCTAAACAGCAAATGGTTTTGTAAGTAGGCCTGTGTTTGAGCAACAGCAGGCCAACTAGACAAGCCTGCAGTTTGGAGATAAGCAAATCAAGGCTCTTCCATGTTTGGAAATCCGAGTTGAGAACTGATACCCTTGGAGAGAGCTCCTCTGTACATCCCTGATAGGAAAGGTGGGCGAGTGGGACATTCCTGTGAAAACAGTTTGTCGTGCAGCTCTACTGGCTGTGTTACGACATCCAGATAGGTGGTCCCACGTTTCTGCAGTGGTAGATTATCCTTCTAATTGTTGTTTTATATGGAATGAATCCTACTCATGGCTTGCTTGAACCTCTTGAGAGGAATTAAATGTGTAATATATCTGTTAATTTGCATAGTGACAGCAAATATGCAAATTGCTGACTTTTTATTTAGTTTTTGTGCCTCCCTTAGGAAACACCAATAAATATTGATACCCGTTGTAAAGGAATATCAAATCGACAGCAACATGAGATTTCCTGTTTCTGTTCTGAACCCCCTGTTAACAGAGTCTCACCAGCCAACTGAAAAAAATCCCCACAAACTTCAGACAATCTTCTGGAACCTGAAACTTTGCCTACAAAGAGCAATCAGCCCAGATGTTGCAAGATGTTTAGCCTCCTCCATGAACCAGAGAGAATAAATCCTGAAGCAAACAGTAGTGTAGGCTTTTAGCCCTTTTTTGGGGTGGGTGGAAGGCTGCAGGGGGAAGAATGGTCCAGGTGATGGCCTGGATGTAATCAGGTAGCCAGTAGACCTCATGGCACATTAATGAGTTGGGTACGCAATCTGACTGCTTTCTGGTTAGATGAATCACTGTAGTCTGTGTTACTTTTGATGTTAGTCCAGGCAAATTGTGTGGCTGTAATGTAGTCTGCAGTCACTGAGGCATTAGATCTTGTATAAAGATCTCATTTAGAGTGTGACAAATAGGCATAGATGGTCAGCAAATACTGTGTGCTGCAGTACATACCTTTGCAGGATGATGGCCATAAGTGTCATCGGAAGACTCAGTCTGTGTCCTAATTTTCATTGTACTGCACTGATATCTTGAGTAAATTCCTATGTCTGATGCTCATGCTCATATTCACATGTTTCTTCTGGATGCTCCACAGAGAAGATGGAAGCAACTTGCAGTAACCTCAGACAAAATCAAAATTTATTTTAGGCCTCTGTTCTTTAAGATACCATGTAATAATATTGGAACAGTGATGGATGCGTATGCAAGTCTGTGAGTGTAAAAATTATTTAAATTTCATATAGATTTGATTCTGCTTAACAAACTGTACTTAATAGCCTACTGCTTTTGTGTATCTTTCTGGCATTTTTCATAAAGACTGTATGTTTTCTGGATTTGGTAATACAAAAATACTTTTTTATTTGTAACAGCATACTCCATTCAAGTGTAGCTAGCTGGATAGTAAAATACATACTCATCATGATAACAAAAAAAGTGTTGTTCAAGTAGACTTGGATTAGTCATATTTCTTATTTTCCTACTACTTTCATGTCTATAGAGTTGTTCATGCCCCGGAGATCCCATTGTAATACTTCTGCCTCATTTTCATGATTGGCCTTCCCTCCTCACCACAGTGTTGCTAAAATGTCCCCAGGGTTTCTTCTACAAGGCTTGATTCTCCTGTGAATTTAGGATGAATCTATGGGCCCCTGGGGAGGAAAAATAATATAGTCAGCAAATACAGCTGTTCATGACTGCAGTATTATAAGGTAGTTTTACACTGGCAGTTGAGATTTTACACAGTCTTAGCTTATAATGGAGAGAAATAGGTAGTACTAATGCTGTCCCGTCAAGGACTATTCAAACAATCACATGCATTTAAATAGATACTCTTTCATCTTTGAGTAATTACAATACATTTCTATTTTGCTAGTCCGGCAAGTGTTCACCAGACCTTCACAGAAAGCTTACTTTATTCTTTTTGATGTCATTAATATTTGAGTGGCAGTTTTATTTGTAAAGTACTTTACCTCTTCAAAGTGGTGTTACAAAGGATAGTTAGATTTTTATGTTCAGACAGATTTATTTTTAAACAACTGCACTTCAGCTTTTTAACAGATACTTGATTGCACTTGGAGTTTTGCTTTGCTTCTCAATTAAATGTGTGCCCTGTCTAGTGTAGTTTGTTTGAAGAAATCTGCAAATTAACTACTAGGGATGTCTACTTGATGCAGCCTAAATTTGTGCTTTCCAAATTAAATAGCAGAAACATTTTCTCACTGTTCTGGCCCTTAGAAAATATTAATAAGATATTAAAACTACAAATTGATTTGAAATTCTATTTGTGAAGTGTGGGACAAAGCAACACCATGGAGATGAGCGCTAAAAGAAGATTTCTACACCTCCATAAGTAGGTGGACAGGATTTGATGCAGTCAGAGTTGGGGTATATTCTATTTGGCTTTGTGCTGCTCTTGCGAGTTACAATAAAAAAGGCCGAAAAGGGTCAGAGAGTAAAAGCTTGCAGGGGAGGAGTGAAGGAGGGGGAAGATATACGAAGTCCTGACTGACCCACAATTGAATCTGGTAGCTTTGTGGCCTGTGACTTTTTGGCAAAAACAGTAAATATGCACAGAGTTATATGTTTCTTGTTATAAGGTTATATGTGTAGTAGCTTCTGATCATTTATTTAGTTTGTATAAAAGCAAACAACTCCTCAGATTCCCTTCTCTCTGAATCTCCTTTTATGGATAGAGGCTCAGTCATTTAGAATACTTTATCAAATTTATTGACAGAGCTCACAAGGAGAACACGCAAAATTCTGTCTGTGTGACTGGACATGTCTTAATTTCCCCTTGCTATATGTGACCTCAGTGTTTTCTTACTGGAAAATTAACATTCATAGTCGATAGCTCTCTCCAAGGAGTGTTTCAAGTTCTGTAACTTAATTTGATTCCATTTGGTTATAGTATCTGTTTAATCTGGAGTTTGTGCGTAAATTGGAGACCGAACTAAGTTTATCCACACCTGAAAGTCAAAGTTAGTGGAAGGGTTTGAGTGTTCTTCAGGGTGAAGGACTAAAGAAGATTTATTAGACAGCTGAGTGTCTATTAAAATCTAATTTACTCACTAGTAAAGTTCTATTTTGTCATGTGTTCTTTTTTTACTCAAATGAAGTGGCATAACTGAAGTGCTTTGGTTTCATTTTCTCTAGCCCACACCACAAGTTTTAAGTGGAGTGCTGGACAATGGTTGTCCAGAAATCTTCTGAACAGTGAGATCCTGGTCATCCAAACTGCTGCCTCTGCTGCTCCTGCTGCCATTCTGTCCAATAATAAGTCTATATGAGGAATTAGTTTATGCATATCAAAGTTACATATGTGTTGTCATGTCCTGTCTAAAACTTGATGAAAGATACATGCAGAAATGTTTCTTAAATAGTATTTTTAAAGAATTGTTACATTTTATTTCTGAAAGTAGACACATGATCATATCTAATAACATCCAACATGTAGACAAGGATTCTGAAGCATTTGATTCCTACCCTCAGACCAAGTGATTGATATATGTTGTACAAAGGGCCACCTGTTAGTCTTATGTGTGAAGTAAGTAGAAGTGGGATTTTGACCATATTCCTAGCTTTTAAATAGTATTTAATTCTTAAATCTAAAAGCATTTCTGTGGGTTTTTTTTTTTTCAACTGGACATTGTGGAAATTGAGATAGAGAGAGGTGTGAAAGTAATTTCACTAGCACTATGCAGCTTTTTCATTGCAGTGCCAGGAAGCGTCTCTACATCTTCAGACTCCTGCTTCAATTTCCGTTTTACTGTGTCAAATGAAAGATTTTGCTGCTTCCACATTTTAGTTAGAAAGGGGAGGATGCATAAGAGGATATTTGACTTTATTGAACCCTTATCTGATCAAGGGATTTGTTGTTAGATCAGGGCAGTCTTTCTTGGAGGAGCTAGCACAGTAGATGTAGAGTTACTAGGGCAGATTTTATTTTCATGTGGGTGGTCTCCAAGCTGGACTAATAACTCTTTAGATATTGCTGGGTGTCATCCATACACATAGTGGATATAGAGAATAATTGTAGAACCACAGTACATAACTAAATTTCCACAAAAAGTTGTATTTTTCTGGTTTTGTTTCTTTAACAGAGCAAGAGTAAGTGGACTTAATCAGTCGTAAGCATTTGGTTTTTAGCTGCTTGAAAGCAGGAGGATAAACTTAGTATCTGCTACAGTAAGTGGAAATAGGGCATTTTGGAGTTAATGATATGTAGTCGAGGTAAGATACAATGTTTTGTGACAGCATGTTAAAAAGGTGCCAGGTTGAGCAATAGGCATTAATGAGTCATTCATGATTAAACCTATAATCATACTTCTGCTCTTGTATCTGAGTATTCAAATGTCTGTGAGGATGGAGTGAAGGTTTTAAAACTAAAATGAGCAGGGCCTGATTTTTTTTTTAGTGGTGTAATTTTTATTTCCAAGGTCACACTAAATTTTATCTTCAGCAGTACAGAATGAAGAAATGCTATTCTCAAAAATGATCTGCTAATAACAGAAACGGTTCTCCTGATGTCGGCTGTTGTTGCTGTGCCTGCCTGAGTGTAGGGAATGCCGCAGTGTCTCATGTTGAGTGTCTCCATTTTCTGTGGGGAAACGTCCCCAGATGGATCTCAGCTCCTGAACAGATAGTACTTAGGGACAAAGTTGGGGATACACAGAAACTAGTTTCAAACTTCGATTCGTATAGGTCATGAACTGAATCTCATGGGAAACTTACTCATCTTTTTCTCCTTTTTTGAGTTGATAGTAATTTAGTTACCTTTCTGTAATGGAAATTCAGCCTCTTTCTGAAAAAAAAATTGTTGTTAGTGTTGCACAGGCAATTCTTCAATTTTACATCTTGTCAGACTTGTGTTTCCAGTGGAGTTGCTGATCTTAGGACTTACATAACTGAGAATTCCAGAGTGGCTGAAATTGGGTGGGACCTCCAGAGACCATCTGCTTAGGCCCTCTGCTCAAGCAGGACCACCTGCAGCCAGTTGCACAGGGACTGGGAGCAGGGGAAGAATGAAGAGTAAGAAAGAAGAAAAAGAAAAAAAAGAGAGAAAAAAAAATTGTTTCCCTTCCAAGTTTGCGGGAAGGGCCATCTCCTACCTTTAATTTTGGTTCTTACAGGGAGCAGCCATAGCTATGTATAAATAACTGTCCTCAAATATTGTCTATTTTGATGTTGTAGCAGCTGGCATCAAGTAGAAGATTTTTTTTTTTTTATAGGCTCTGGTTTCAGTTTAACACGTACTGAGTATGTATCACATAGACTCCTGTGAGTGAAGTTAACAGGATGTCGTCTATTGATAACAGAGATTTCCTGTCCCCTTCCCCCAGTCTTCCCCCTACCTCCTTTTTTCTTTATCTTTTTTTTTTTTTCCTTTTTTTCCTGTGGAGAGGTTGGGGGTGGGAGAAGATCTGATGCTGACTTCACTGAACAGTGATCCACTGCATGTATTTAATAGACACCAGCTGGATGATAGTAGCCCTGAAAACACAGACTGGGTAAAGTTCACCTAACCATACGGAGAAATTCAGGCCTCGGTTTCAAATGACTGGAGAGGAAACCTCCCAGCAACCTTTAGTTTGGGTAATGTGACTTACAAGAAGTGAGGGATGTTGGAACAGAAAAGACTTAGTAGGGGAGAAGATATATTAAAAAAAATGTTCCCTGGTGATGAGCAAGTAGCTCAGGCAGCATGACTTTTGTTCAGTCTTTAAGCTGTAAAAGTTGTTTTTCCCTCAAAATTCCATTTTGGGAAGAAGGCAGCTAGCATATTGCAAGGTCGCTTGATTTTGTCTGCTAATTTAGATGTGTGTTTCATACACAATTGTGCGCAGTTGAGCTGCAAGGAAATGGTTTGTAGATGGAAGACCCAAGCCATATAAAAAATTATATAAATAGGTAAAATTCAATAATACAATTTCATTTTTTTCAGCTTTGCTGTGTGCACAGGCTATTGGGCCTGCTTAGTCTAAAATCAGCGTATGGCTTTCAAAATAAAGAACAGAGCAAGATCTTTGAGATATAGTAACATCACCCTTAGTTTGAATAGGGAACAAACATGGAAGTAACCTGTGGTCTAAATGTGTTTCTAAATGTGTTAATGGTTTCTAAATGTGTTAATAAAATTTAGATGTGTGTAAGAAAAGGTAGAGTTACAGAAAGTTTGAAGAAGTCCTGTGGCATGTCATGGAAGGGTATGTCTAAAAACAGTAGAGCTCTGACTATGATAATATTGCCTCTAAGTCCTTCATTGTGAGGCCTGTCCACGTTGAAGGTGAAGGTAGTGCTTAATAAGGCTGTATTTCAAAACTCATCAGCCATGCAGATTTTTAAGCTGCAGGATTTAGTTATGCTTGGAAGAACAGAATGTAAATTTGCTAGACTATAAATATGATACAGTGAGAGACTGGCATTTTAAAACTCAGGATTTATTCTAATGTGTAAGACATGCTTATTTTCTTGAAAAGACTTTAATGAACTCAAGTCTCAGGTTCAGGTGTACTTTTACTGATTTGAAATAACTCAAAAAATGTTGTTGACCAGCATTGACCACATTGTTGACCACAATCCTGTGTTGCCATCCTTTCTCCCAGAAGTCTAGTTTTTCATGCTGTGTTCTGAAGGGAAGTATATAAATCCTCAGTGAGGAAAGTGATTAGTGAGGACCAGTTACCTGGGGAGCTGCTCTATTTATGCCAGCTGACATAAGAAGTGATTGCAGTCAACTAGATTACAAGCAGTGAGATTGTAGCCTCTGTGATGCAGTTCATATTTGCAAGTTGGTTAGCAAGATGTGTATTTGTCAGTAAAATACTGAAAAGCTGGCTTTTAATTTAGGCAAGCACATCTGGATGTCAATTTCTGAGACACTTCTCTACCACTATGAGTCTTATTTTGTGATCCTATTTAATATGGCAAGTATTGTAACTCCTTGGGGTTTTGGTCCTCTACTGACTTTGTCTCTATTTGCTGCAAGGTGTTTGTAATCTCTGGCCAATATATGGAGATGCTGCTATATTATAAATGTGCACTTTTGCTATTTGTGCTTGGGTACCTGCCAGATATGTATCTAGTTAAGGTCTCTACATGCATACATTTTCTTAATATGCCTGTTCATGCTGGGGGTTGTCTGTGTGCACACGTATATTTGTCTGACAAATTTACCACATTTAAAATTTTAAAGCAAATGGATAAAATTCTCTTTGGACAAGCAATGTGTGTGTGGAGAGAACTGTTTTCCAAAGGAGAATGTATAATTTTTAATCAGGTTCCTCTTTAGATATTTGGTTTTAGTGGTTATAAAAATGAATACGTTCTGGACCACCTTAGAAGTTGCTTCGAGTTGACATGCATGAGGCCTTTGCAAGTCTACATAGGAATAAAGCACCTTAGTTTAAGTTTTCTATTGAAAAAAGAAAGAAAAAAAATCCACAGTACATTAGCATTTGAAGATAGTTAAAAGCTCAAATGTGAATGTTCTGTTTATTTTGTTTCATTTCCATAAAATACAAAGTTTTGAATCACATTGTGTAACTTCTGCCAATGAAAAGCTTTATTATTTTGAGTATTCGTGACTCTCAATCTGTAGCTATTATTGAATTCATTTTTATATTCTAATCTTTAAAAATGTATGCATCTCTGTTCCTTCTTATCATAGTATTATTTTTCCTTTTTTAACTGTTACGTCTATGGTATTCAAAGTAAGCTATTCTGTATGGTGAAATAATGTTTAAGGCCCTATGATTAAATGGAACTCCTCTAGTAATAGCATGCAGTTCTAGTTTCATCCTTTTTTAACTTGTAAACTTCAGTATATTAGTACATCTGAACGACTTTGAAACTTTTAGTGGTTCCTTTAATACAGCTATCTCTTTCTTGAAAATTTCTTGTGGTTCAGTAACTAGGGGATTTTATTGCCACTGCTCCTCCCAGAACACTTTGCTTTTTTTCTATCAGTAGCTCCTTCACTGAATTTCCTCGCTGTCTGAGCTGTGCGAGTAATCATCATGATCGCTTCTAGAAGAGCCTTCTGCAAGGGCTTTCCACATAGGCTACAAGAAGCGGGCCAGTCCCATAACCAGGCTGTGAGGGAAACCATGCTTTACAACATAAGGAAAATTAAAAGGGGCAGGAGTGATCTCTGGCAGCGCCATCCCCACTCTCTGGAGCTAGAGGCTGTGGGAGCAGAGGTGCTGCCACTGAAGGGCTGGTTCAGCACCCACAGCTGTGGGAAGGCTGCATCTGCATCTCCCTGAGGTGGTTTTGCCTGTCATCCCAGCGTCCTCCGCAGCATCTTCTCCACAAGCGTTTGCCTTAAACTCATGCTTATTGCATTTTTACTGTTTATTATACTTTGACAGCAAATGGCTTGCCGTTAATGTTATAGGCTATGAAAGGCATATAGTCAGTTTATAGAAATCCCTAACAGCTATGCCCTTCAGACTAGAAAGAAGGCCAGCTTTCATGAAACTGGAAAGTCTGCTTTGTAGACTCCAAAGTTATGCCAAACAGCAGCACAGAGCAAGTCAGTTCAACAACTTACACCATCAGAGAGGTCATACAACTCAAAGAATGACTGTCCTCCTGCTTCTGCTGAAAATAGTAGGCAGGTTTGTACTTCGCTGTAACAGCTGTTCATCTCTATGTATAGTGCCAGTAAAAAGAAATATTTGTCATGGTCTGCTTCCTCCCTGTGAGATGTTTGGATGAATTCTGCTAGCACAGCAGTCTGAACTACATTTCAAATACAGTTGATTAAATCTTGCCTTGACAGGGGCAGCCCTTTATTGAGCTGTTACTGAGTGTGTGCTGAGCAGGAGCCCCTCCACAGTTCCAAACTTCCTCTCCCCCATCAGACCTGCAAGACAAAAGTCAATGGACTGCAGTGTACAGCAAGGTATTCAGGGGTGCTATTGCATAACAGGAGACTTGCACAGGGAGGAATTTTGTAGGTTTCTAAGTGTTTTAAAGAGATGTTTAAGCTTAAATTAGTAAAACATCTCTGTAAGACTTTGAAGTGAATTTTTACGCTTGCCAACTGTAGCATAAAACTTTATAAGCTGTCAAAGTCTTAACCTTTGATTCCTCCTTTCACTTCTAGAACAGCTATCTGTGTCTGCAAAGCTGATTTGGATTTGTTTGTGTCTATAAGGAAGTGTTACTGGAACTCTATGACTGTATCCTGAATGTGGTCCAGTCAGGATCTTTGTGTCCTTGCCTGACTAGCATGTTGTTCTAGGCATCAGACACGAAAATAACCAGTTGAGTCTTTATATGTACAGTCGGTCACTTCCAAAAGAGATGCCACAGGTTTGCTTTTAAAGTTGAGTGTTAAAAGCGAGTAAGATTTCTTGGAAACTGAGATACCCATCGTATGACACATATTAATAAAACCTGAACTATTCATTTAATTGAGAGTACTCAGTTTGTAATGGTAAATGACAATCAAAGTGAACTGAGGCTTTTTGGTATAATTAACTTTCCATACATAAACAGTGGTTAAAAGTTGCTACACTGTCTTACTTTGCTCTGGTATTCTTCTGTACTCTTACCCCACTCTCCAGTTTTTGATATAATTGATTATGTATATTTTGAGACTTCCACCAAATGTTTCTCACAGTAACCCGGTACCTTTACATGATCACCTAAAATACCAATAGATGTTTGTACCCTGTAAAATTAAGGATAAACTTCTTGGTATTGCGTCAGTTTTGTTCTTAGATTACTGTCAGAGTGCAATACTACTAATCATGCATTTATCCAAAGAATTAAGGAGTCATATGATTCTTTATGTAATTAATATTTATGTTGAATCAAGTCTGTAAAATAAAAAAAAGAAAATTACAGAATTGTAGAATTACATAATAGTTGAGATTCAAAGGGACCTCTGGAGGTCATCTGGTCCAACCCCCCTGCTCAAGCAGGGCTATCTACACCCAGTTACCCAGGTCATGTCCAGATGGCTTTTGAATATCTCCAGGGATGGAGACTTCACCACCTCTCTGAGCAACCTGTGCCAGTGCTGGTAACCCTCACAGGAAAAAAAGTGTTTCCTGATGTTCAGAGGGAACCTCCTTTGTTTCAGTTTGTGCCCGTTGCCTCTGGTCCTGTCACTGGGCGCCACTGAAAATAGCCTGGCTCTGTCTTCCTTGCACCTTTGATTTGGATATTTGTAACCATTGATGAGATTCCCCCCGAGCTTTCCCTTTTCCAGGCTAAATAATCCTGTCTTGTATGTGAAATGCTCCAGTCCTTTCCTCATCTTTGTTGCCCTTTGCTGGAATTTCTCTGATATCTCCATATCTCTCTTGTACTGGGGAGCCCTGGACTGGACCCAGTACTCCAGCTGTGGCCTCACAAATGCTGAGCAGAGGGGAAGAATCACCTCCCTTCACCTCTAATGCAGCACAGTGGACTGTTCGCCCTCTTTGCTGCAAGGGCACGTTCCTGGCTTCTGTTCAACTTGGTGTCCTCCAAGATCCCCATGCCCTTTTTTTGCAAAGCTCCTTTTCAGCTGGGTAGCTCCCAGCATATACTGCTGAATGGGGAAATTTCTCCTCAGGTGCAGGACCTTGCACTTCTCCTTGTTGTCCTGTCAGCCCATTTCTCCAGCCTGATGAGAATCTCTGGATGGTGGCACAACTCTCTGGCGCATCAGTTGCTCCTCCCGGTTTTGTATCATCTGTAGATTTGCTGAGAGTGCATCCTTGTTTGGAAGTCTTTAAGGCTTCCTGTTATGGTTTGTACAGTGTCTAAGAAACAAAAGCCTTGGTTTTGACTGGGGCCTTTCTGTGCTACAGAAATAGCAGAAATAATAATTTCTGCAGAAAACGCATTCCTGTTATGGTTTGTACAGTGTCTAAGAAACAAAAGCCTTGGTTTTGACTGGGGCCTTTCTGTGCTACAGAAATAGCAGAAATAATAATTTCTGCAGAAAACAAAAACAAAGGTAGTCATACTGCTAGTAACCGGAACTAGCCAACCTAAGAAATCTTTTTTGCTAGAACAGGCTTATACAGTAAAACTTACAATGATACAGGAACTGCATTGGACGTATGAAGTAGTCTTAGATATTTTCCAAAGTATTTCCAATTAATTCAAGGAAACTTTTTTTTTGGCGTTGACCGCTAAATCTCTTTTTGTGATAGGGTTCTTTCTGAGCACTCATTTGCTAATCTGTCCCGGGCTGAGTTATTTTACAGTGAGTGAAATTTTTTAAAACATTTAATTCTGATTTGGCTTTTTAGACTAGAATGTTTCCTAATAAAACTTTTAAGAAAGACTTGCATTTATAATAGAAAAGTACAGCTACTTGCAGTTTCAGTAAATATATTATTTTTGGCGAGTCAAGCAAAGACATCATTCAGTTAAAATGAGGGTTGTTTTTAACTCAAAAGTTGGACATTGGCATTTGAGGAATATGAGTTATGTCCATGGCTTGAAGCAGAAGCACTCAATGGAAGAGCCAAACTTAGAAGTCGGAACTCTTAAGTACAATGGACTGGCTTGTCAGGCCTTCTTTAAGGTTATGCTAATATATCAAACTTAAAGGCACTACTATTGAAATAGGAGAAGATTTTTTTCTTGGCTATTGCCTATCTCTATAGGAAGGACACAATTTCAGGATGCAACCTTGTGACTCAATTTTAAGTAAAGAGGTGGTCTTGAGCTCCAAATATTCAGTTGACATTTAAGACAATGGAAGTAAATTATTTCTTGTGTAATGTTATCTTTTTGTTGACTATAGCCTAACCTGTAATGTAGTTGCAATACTTCTTACTTCTCTTTTCTGTTTCTGTTGCTTTTCACAAATACAGCCCTGCGAAGCCTGCTTTAACTCTGCTTCATAGGCTCTGTGCCCATATAATGTGAATTTTAAAAAGTTCTAGAACCACTGAAGTTATGGTACCAAGTATTTTATAGTTTAGAAAAACAAGGATTGCTTCTTTAGTTGGCCTTATGTATTTGGTACGAAAGATTGGAAATGCATCCCACTTCTTCCAGGAAAGGAGACAGATACTTTCATTCTGTGGTTCTGCCTGAACCCAGGCAGATAGATACAGTAGTGCCTGAGTGCTTCACAATAATAAGTCTTATCTGGGGCATTCACATGAGGATAGCTGTTAGTAGGAAAACTGAAAGAATAACAGCAGAGGTAAGCAGCTATTGATTTTGTTTGTCTGATTGGGCATGTCTAGGTTTCCCCATCAGTATCAGTTCAGTCAAGAGTCATGAACAGCTTTGTGAAGGCCAGATCATTTTCAGAGGTGATCCTTTCTGTGTCCTGAATGGGCAGGAATCTGTTCTGTCCGATCCGCTATACTAGCCCCTGTAACGGCTCACAATTGAAACAGGTTTTGTTAGTCTTAATTTTAGGTTAGTGACGTCAGAAGTGGTTGAGAAATGGTATCTCGTCTTGAGCCTGCTTTAGTTTGGGGTGAGTTTTTGTTTTCTGATGTAGGCATGTTAGAATGGGAAAAAGGCCCTTAACTTACACAAAGCCTCTTTCAAAGTCTTATAAAGCTTAACAAGTAGAGTACTGTTGTAGCCTAAAAAGAACTGGGCAGGTGCTTCTGGGAGCATATTTAATCTTCATCTTGCAATCGAAATAGTGAAATTGGTTGTAGAACTCTGAGGTATGGTCCAAAGAATAGCTTTGTCTCGTGAGTTGCTTAGCCAAATGGCAGAAAACCTGAATTCAACACTTGTTTTTTGGTTTTTTATTTATTTTTGGAGATCCCTCGGGGGTACCAGATAAGGAAGTATGAGCAAGAGAAGGCGCTCCAGCTGCTATAAGAAGTGTTTCTTTACTACAGCCATCTAAAGCATAAGGAATTGTACAGTATGTTCTGAAATTCAGTTGTTGTGTTGCATGAGCACAGGACTGGATCTTTACCTGCGCCGATTGACTTCGGGAGAATGTAAGGTTGATTTTATAACTGTTTCCACTGTAGTCTGCGTGATAATGGCACTTTCGGTATCGCCACTGACAGACAACTTTGCTCCTGTTTGGTGCTGCTGACTGCTGAGGAGTGTCCTTCTTGTCCTCTTGTCTCATGTAGTGCTTTGAAATTCTGTTTTCCAACTGACTTTTCTCCAGTTTTTGCTTCTGGAAGGGAAGCTTCAAGCTGCCTAAACAGTTAAATTTTTATGGTTGCTTGATGCTACTCAACGTATTTATACAGTCATGGACAACTGTTACAAATTACTTCCACTGGTGTTACTAGGAGCTTTATCATGAAGTATTCATCTTTTTAACATCAAAGGGGAGAATCAATGTGGGAAATTAATATAAAATATTGTGCTTAAATTTGGAGAAGGAAGACTTTTTTCTGGTATTCCTAACAAATGTGGGACACGCAGAGAGAAAATCCTTTTACTGTTTCAGAGAAGTGAAGCTTCTCACATGTATCATGGCTATTCTTTAATAGCTTTCTGGCTATCTTCTAAGAAATGTATTTAAAGTATGTTTGTGTAGGAGGTTCTATTTTTGTATCATCTGGCTTCTAATTGGCTAGGCAAGGAAATCTTCAGTGTTCCGCTTCTGTGTCTGCTTACTGGTCACAAATTGAATGAGTTTATGCTTTTAGAGGAGAAAGTGTAAAATTAATAATTCTTGAAAATAATTACAAAGGGGAGGAAGAAAGTCTTATTTGGAGTAATATAAAAATTAGTTAATTTAATTAATTAAATTAGTTTAATTAATTTAAATACAAAAAGTAATTGTCATAATAAAAAGATTAGGCCTCTCTAATAGGCAGCCTTTGCTTTCTCCATTTTCTGACATTTTAGCCAAAAGTAAGAGGAAGCTGATGTCTTTCTATGTCTAAAGATGTAATTTGGAGTGAAATCTAAGCCCCATCCCAGGTATGAAAATGTCAAACACTGTATCAGAAGTCGACAAAAAAGAATCCTAGCCCTTGGATTTATTCCTGGAGGAAAATGCTTACTACTTCTGCCATAAATAATGGACTTGACAATTTTAGAGCAAGAAAGAATTGGAAAGAAAACTCTGAGATTTCTTTGCATGCAGCAAGTAAATTAATGAATGAATAAACTGGTGGGTGACATTTCTGAGGGGCTCCCAGGAACAGACTGGTTGATGTGCACTGTGAACTTTGAAATGTATAAAGAGGAAAAGGATGGGGTGCAGGGAGGTTGTTGAAAAAAGACAAGTTATTTGTGGGAACATCTATTAAAGTAACCGTGTGAAGTACCCGAGAGATGTTGTAATGATTTTAACATATTGTGAAATAACTTGTTATAAAAATAGTTTTGGATTTGTCAGACTTTCCACGTCATGGCAAAAGCTGCTGCTTTAACACTTCTGTGACCAGCTTGCAGTAGTGATTACTCTAGAAGGGAATCAGTTCAGATCCAATGAACATACATACTATGTTCCATGTAGTGGAAAGTTCCTTTTTTCTCATATATATCTTCAGGCTAAATACATGATGTGATTTTATAGCAAACATGGCAGATTTTTGGTGCCATTCCTTACACTGCAAGAGTAATGAATAGTACCAAAACATTTTGGGGAAATGTATTTAATGGATGATAATATTGCATACTAGGCAATATGTTTCCTGTGTAATGAGGGAAGGCCATTAGCAAAGGTATTTTTGATTCTAATTCCTGCTCATTTTAGGGGTAAATTGAATATCTAACCTAGTGTTCATTAAGTTGCATTTGAAGTGTACAATTGCAAAGGAAATAAAATTATTTCTGATACTCGTTTCTATCAGTAAAGGGTGGCCTAGATGAAAACTTTGTATTTCCTTATTACTTTAACAAATGTTTTTCAGGGTTTTCTCGCATGTTTATGTATTAATCAAATTTAATCAACCTGTAGTAGTTTTCAATAAGAATAAATGCATAATTATTTTATACTGTGGATGCTGGTAGTTTTCACTGACTTATTGCTAAGCATTGAAGAAGGCGGCTTCCTTGTTTATCTTTTGATAGATTATTATTTCTAGGAATTACTACCAGTAGCCTGATGTTTTTACTGTCTTCACTTATTTTAAAATGGAGTAGAAACACTCGGCACTATGATGTGAAAAAATTTAGGAAACCAAAGTATTAAAGCATAATTAACTATTTTAAGAGTGAGAATAGAATTGTGACAATTTTTTTCTTGATCTTTAATGCCTCAAAAATAGCAAATTACATAGCTTTTAAAAAGTTCTGTTGAACAATGTGTGGTGAATTTTCTGATGCTCAGAATATTGCTTCAGGAAGCCACGTACGTGGTTGTACAGTTGAAATCCAATTTTATATTCAGTCTGTCTACCTTTAGTCTCATGCTTGTAGTTAAAGTTTGGAAGGAAAAAACCTGATTATTTCAAGCACAGACTTTATGAAGTATTTTCAATAGTGAGTATAAATCAGTCATGACTGTGGTGACTTCTCTGTGGAGTTTTCTTTTCTGCCTGTACTCTCCTCGCCACTCCAGCCTCCTACTGTAGTCATAAATGTACGTGAACCATGAACTGATGTTATGCTACATCTGAGCAAAAAAAGTAAACTTCCAGTGTTTGATACTATTTGGCAGGGTATTGCTACAGCAGCTTTAATCTTTGTTTAGGCAGCAGCAATAGTCCTTTGGTAGCTTTACTTGAGTCACTGAAGCGCGTTAATTAACTGAACTTGGATTAATTATTTCACAGATTTAATGAGATAAGTAGGCTGTGGAATTATAGACTCTGTACAGTCTTTCATATTTAATTTCTCATCTAATTTGGCTAAAATAGAAGCAAGGATCTTCAACTTGAAGTGTTTTGCATAGGAAAAAAATAGGTAGAAATTTTAGAGTAGTTGTAACCATTTAATCATTCCTTGAAAGAGCAAGTGTATTTGTAGAGACAGTATGTTGCTAGGATTTTCTAAAATCTCAGTATTTCTAAACATGCATTAGGACAAATAATATCAGTATTTGAAATATGTATTTGCACTTAATAGTAAACAAAAGGAAAACCATGTTTGGAAATTGTTTAGGCACAAGGCACAAATGACTGAAGCTCAGATATTCTGGGTGAGGACTGTGTGCTCTTGATATGAAGCAACTGTGGTCTAAGTCAGAAGATCACTTTTGATGATATGTTCACTATAATATTTAGGAATCAGAAATGCCATATTTTATATAAATGTGAAGTTTTAACCGTGTAATATAGTGCACATTTTGTGGAAGTTCACCACTACAAAGCTTTCATAGGCACTCAAACTTGGGATATAGCTAAATGTTCTTGTTTCTTCAAGTGAAGTATCATCCTCGGGTCTCTGAAGGGTTATTTTTAAAATGTGGTATGCTCTGTACACGAATATATTTGCTTACATAATGTATAGTACACTGTTTCTAATTATGTGTCGTCTACTGTTTCACAGTATAGCTAATTAACCAGTATTTTGAAAGCAAAACTAAGTGGTGTTCATTCATGTGTTGAAAGAAGTTTTGCTATTGTGTGACTGAAGTTGTGGGCATTTCTGACAGTGTAGTCATGACTTCTTGGTCATTGCACTGGAATGAAGAAATGAACTTAGGGCAATGATTTGAGCTGCTAGAAAAGATAATAACCATTTAACACAGCCGAGGCACAGACAGAAAAAGAGGATTCAGGGAAGTTTTACTCTCCAGACGGTACAGAGTCTGGAAAATAGTAAATAATAAGTGAAAAAAAAATTCAAAATATTAGCATGGAGATAGAGAATGTCTCCTTACAAAAGTGTTTGAACAAATAGGATTTAATTAAACCGATCAACTGTTTTATCTTACATGTGTAACTGTTCTCAGTGCCCTTGCTGGTGTATATTATCTCCTCATCTGTTTTACCAGCCCATTCTATCAGATTGTGTAATCCTTTCTCATGCCGGTGAGTGAGCCTTCAGTCCCGAGGGGTCTACAAACTAATTCCATCATTAACTCCTTCTTGGTTGCAAAATACAGTCCTTAATTTGTCATTTACAAATACTTTCTCAGGTTTTCTTTTTCCCCTCACTCGGTGACTGTCAAGCTGCACAGCAGGATAGTGAAAAATCACCATGTAACTTATGTGGCTTTTTAATTAACTGGCTCCAATTTTGCTAGTTTGCACTTCAGTAAAGTGGAGGATAATTATCCCTTTGAAGGGGAGCTCTATGCTGTCTTGATTGAACTTTTTTTTATATATGGTCTGTGGTCATTATTATTGAATGAGAAATAATCTGGCAGCGCATTTGCAAATGTAGTCAGTACCCCCTTGCTCAGGAGAGACTACACTGATACAGGGGACCTGTTTTAGTGGTTATTTTTCACTAATGCAACTGCAGAAGACAGAAAAGAGGAGCTTGAGTATATTGTGGTCTGTCGTCCCCTTCATTCAGTTTCACATTGCTACGTGTTGGGGAGGGCAGAATGGATCTGGACCTTATTTTTGCAGCATCTATGCAGAAAGTGGGTAGAGTGTAGAGAAGAAAAGCTTCAGGGCAGTTCTGATAATGGTCTTGACTTGGACAGGTGGGTTTCCTTGCCTTCAGATTTCATTACTACTTTCTGTATGAACTCAAGCCAAGCCACAAGACCATGCTTGGGCTCTCTGCCCATTTCAAGCTTTAGTTTAATAATGTTAAATTTAAAGAAAATTTTGTAGATGCCAAACAGATTGTGCTTTATAAGTAGAATGAGAAAATGAAACTATATGAAGCATGTTTTAAATACATGAAATCAGAAGTTAAAATTTTATCTAAAATGACAAGTAAAATTACCAAGATCAGGCTCAGCTGTTATTAAAGAACTTGAAGCTGTTTAAGCAAATAGGTGGGGAGGGATCTAAGTTATGCGAGTGATATGCTGTGCTCGTGTCAGACCAAGCGAAGTTACTTCATTTACTGAAGAGGCTTTGGCAGATGCATGAGCATGTACTTCTGCCACAGCAAAAACAATTTATGTGGAGTTACGGATTGGGAGGTGGAGGAAAAGCTTGTACAGAAAGGATTGGAAGTTCACCTTTTCTTAAATTGCTCTGCAAATATCTGTGGCGTGGTCTGGCTCAAACAGTAGGGCAAATGTCTTTTTATTTCCTAACTGATGCTTTCTAATGGGTAGAGAAAGGGCCTGTAAGCCAGGTTTTCAGCCGCTTGGACCACTTTGGGTAAACTCACTGGGTCTTCCTGTTGCTCAGTTTCCCGTTTATGAGATAAGGATCCTGGCAGGGCCACATTTGTGAGTTCGGCATAGGGTACTGACAGAACAAACTAGCTCTTCATAGTGTGACTTTTCATTTGTTGAGTGTCAATATGGTATAGATACTCTTAAAACATAGCATGCATCATGCTAATTGATTTTATCTAGAGAATGTGATTTCCATTTGCTTCATTTGCAGAATGGCATTTACAAATAGTGATATGTTGATTTTTAATGCAGCTAAATGAGATGGGTCTTTTTAGGGTTGGATGGAATTTGAAAGGCCTCATGGGCCTGCCTGTACAAATCACCTACAGTGGTACTTAACTATTTTGGTTTTATTATAGGAATGAGGACCTATAAAATATATATTTCTGTAAGTATCCCATCTCCTATGGAAAACTGAAAATACATTTGGAATTCTTTATCAGCTCTGGAGGTGAAATGTCTGCTTATTAAAGTAAAGCAGAGTAAAACTGCCTTCTGTATCATAAGGTATAGGATAAGCTCATACTACTTTGGCAAAATGATTCTGCTCATGATGATGATGATTTCATTCCTGTCTTGGAATGAGGAAATTTGAAAGACGCTTCTAAATTTTTGCTTGTGGTAAGCGAAGGGAGTGGAGTGAGATGAACCATTTGGTTTTCCTGGTTTGTTTTTTTTCCAGACAGGAAGGGAAGACAGTGGGAAATGATATTCAGGTGATATTTGTATTTTCAGTACCTCTGTTTCAGTGGTGAGATAAAGCTTCCAAGCAGTTTCCCATTTACTGTGTGTGGTTTTATTTTTTAATTCTTAAAACTTAGTTTAAGAATTGTGTCCCATCCAAAATTTTGTAACCATCAGATTTTCAGTTTGATTAGCGTTCTTAGTCACTTTGTCTCAGCTCTTAAAGTAAAACCAATAATTGAAAGCACCGACATTCTCAACACATTCATGCTTAGTGAAGGTGAAGTCTGGAACTTTCCTGTTTGCTGGGTAACTACTCAATCATTTGTGTAATAAAAGACTAACTCCTTCCTTAGTGTAAATGACGCAATTTAAGATGCACATCAACACGTACATAGTGTCAGGAACTGCAGCCTTGGTTTATGAAAGTTGAAAAGACAGATGGGTATTCGTTGCTTCAGTTTTAATGATCCAGAGACACACACACAAGTTACAATTTTACACTACTTGATTGTTTAAAAAGTGAACTATAGGTAAATAGTGTAGTGTTAGTGCAAGAGTCAGTGGGAAGACAGGAAAATAACCAAGATGTCTTTTCATCAGAATATAAGCAGAAAGAGATTTGCATTCTGTGGGTTGCCAGCTCTCCAAAAACATTTAAAGCATGATACTGTGCACTAAGAATTATGTATACAAATCTGTATGTTGTATGGCTTTGGACTGGCCAATTAGCCCTTGCAAGCCTTTCTTCTCCATTGCTTCAAGTAGCTATTTACATATGTCCAAAGTGGTTTCTGCCTGCTATTTTCACTTGCCAATTTAACTTAGCAGTGTTTCACATGCGCTGGATGCAAAACAATTAAGTGCTAGACATTTGACTTTTCTTAGCTGTAAGATAATTCATTCAATTCTGCCCCTCCCCCCCCCAAGAAAAGCAACTGTCTGCATTTCAACAGCCTTCATAAGGCAAGCGTACATCCGTGATTTTTAAGTAGAGAGGAAAAAGCCATCCCAAATAGAGAATTTTACATGAAAAAGTAAAAGGCTTTTAAATGGAAAGAACTTGCATAAACCAGCAATGACTGTAATAGCTACAACTAAATATGTGTCAAAATTTCCATTAGATACCTCTGTTTTGAGAGGTTTTGCAACTTGGTAGTAAAATTGCAGGGGAAAACAATTTGTTCATATTTTAGCTGAAAAAGGTGCAAAAGGGAAAACTGTGTGGTGTTCTTGTATTCTTGTATTGGAAAAAAAAGCCAACATCAAAAACCCGAACCAAAGCCCCCATGCTTCCTCAACTCCCTCCCCCCAAAAAAACCCAACCTGAACAACAACAACAAACCAACCAACCAAAAACCCCAACCAACCACTCCAAATTTTTATTCCTGGTAAGATCTGTGGTTGGCCTCATTCCCTAATCTCTCCTGAAATTCTCGTGTTGGAAGTTCAGGGCAGGAGGAGGAGGAGAACTCATGATTTGGGTAGAGAAATTAATCAATGCTCTACCTCCTTGCTCCTTTGCTAAATGACCTCCTTGAGCTGTATGACAGCATGGCTGTGGGAGGGACAGCACTGGTGAAGAGGATTCAGCACATGCATGGGTAGAGAGTGGTGCATGTGAGGAGGAGTATGGGGAAGTGACCCATTTACCTTCAGCTTGAACTTCAGAGGAGCTGAATTATGAAACTGCACCTCAAAGTATAATTACATTAAATGATTTCCAGTATGGCATATGCAGAAAGAAAGCTATAGGTAGCTATATCTATAGGTAAGTCCCTCCCACTGTAAGTGAAGACATAAGTGTCTGAGGGACCTGAAGTCCATGGGACCTGGTGAAATGCACCCCAGAGTCCTGAAGGAACTGGCTGATGTAGTTGCCAAACCACTTTCCATGATATTTGAAAAGTCATGGTGGTCAGGTGAAGTCCCTGCGGACTGGAAGAAAGGAAACATCACACCCATTTCTAAGAAGGATAGAAAGGAGGACCCTGGGAACTACCAACCTGTCAGCCTCACCTCTGTGCCTGGGAGGATCGTGGAACAGATCCTTCTAGATGCCATGCCTGGGCACATGGAGGACACGGAGATGATTCAAGATAGTCAGTATGGCTTTACTAGAGGCAGGTCCTGCCTGACTAACCCAGTGGCCTTCTATCATAGAGTGACTAACTCAGTAGATAAGGGACAACCTATGGATGTGATCTACCTGGACTTCAGTAAGGCCTTTGACATGGTCCCTCACAACATCGTGCTTGCCAAATTGGAGGGGTACGGATTTGATGGGTGGACTGTTCAGTGGATAAGGAATTGGCTGGATGGTCGCATCCAGAGGGTGGTACTCAATGGCTTGAAGTCCAGATGGAGAGCAGTGACAAGTGGTGTCCTTCAGGGGTCCATGCTGGGACCGGTACTGTTTAACATTTTTATTAACGACATAGAGGGATTAAGAGCACCATCAGCAAGTTTGACACCAAGCTGTGTAGTGTTGTCGATACACCATAGAGGGATGGGATGTCATCCAGAGGGACCTGGACAGGCTGGAGAGGTGGGCCCAGGTGAACCTCATGAGGTTCAACACGAGCAAGTGCAGGGTTCTGCACCTGGGCCAGAACAATCCTTGGTATCAATACAGACTAGGGGGTGAGGTATTAGAAAGCATCCCTGAGGAAAGGGACTTGGGGGTGCTGGTGAATGAGAAGCTGGACATGAGCAGGCAGTGTGCACTTCCAGCCCAGAAGGCCAGTCACATCCTGGGATGCATCAAAAGAAGTGTTGCCAGCAGGTCCAGAGAGGTGATTCTTCCGCTTTGCTCTGGTGAGACCTTACCTGGAGTATTGTGTGCAGGTCTGGAGCCCTCAATATAGAAAGGGCATGGACCTGACGGAGCGCGTCCAGAGGAGGGCCACAAGGATGATCAGGGGGTTGGAGCACCTCTGCTATGAGGACAGGCTGAGGGAGCTGGAGTTGTTCAGCCTGGAGAAGAGGAGGCTCCAGGGAGACCTAATAGCAGCCTTCCAGTACCTGAACGGGGCCTACAGGAAGGCTGGGGAGAGCCTGTTTACAAAGGCCTGCAGTGACAGGACGAGGGGAAATGGCTTTAAGTTGGGAAAGGGCAGATTTAGATTGGAGATTAGGAGAAAGTTCTTTACTGTGAGGGTTGTGGAGCACTGGAACAGGTTGCCCAGGGAGGTGGTTGAGGCCCCATCCCTGGAGATATTCAAGGTGAGGCTCGATGAGGCCCTGGGCAACCTGGTCTAGTTGGGGGGTGTCTCTGCTGACTGCAGGGAGGTCGGACTAGATGACCTTTGGAGGTCCCTTCTGGCCTGGACCATTCTATGATTTTAACATTCTGTTTTGAAACTTTAATAATGGCACTGATAAATCATGCCCGGAAAAATCATTATATAGAGTTTCGATGCATTTTTCTGGTGGATTTGTGAATTTTGTCATTGCATAAAGCTGCCAAGCAATTGCATGCTTACTTTTCATGAAGCGTATGTTGTTTACTGCCAGCTTAAATCGTGACCATGTTGAACTGAATAGGAATTGCTAGGCATTCACTGGGTTGATGAGGTTTCAGTATGGAAACTGATGTTGATTTTAAAATAAGAAAATTTGGAACAGGATGTTCACAAGTAAGAAAATTCAACACAACTCTCGCTTTTGGGTTTTGTCAGTCTCCAAGGACAGATTTTTCTCTAGAAGTTTCATTTGAGAAAAAATCTGATGTTAATGATGTGAGAGAGTTCAGTTAAACAAAATACGTAAAAAAAATCCACAATTTGAAATAGGAAGAGGATCTGGGTTTTTCAACCAAGTGGTCTAAACAAATGTTGCATAACAGAAGAATAAACACCTAACGATTTTTCATAAAGTTGCTTTCATCCTACAGGTAATCTTAGAGTATGTAGCATTGTTCCTTAATACTTGGGTTATGTTCTTTTTTTAAAATGTTATGTTCAACTGTAAACAAAATATACAACTTTGTAAGTATAGGCAAAGGAGAAATTATTTCCTGCAAACTCTCATGGTTTTATATTTGACTGTGTATTACCACCTTTCCTGTAAAAACAATGGGAGTGCTGGAAATTCAAGTGGACTTCATGAAGTTTGACATTTCTCCCTTTTTAGGCTAGGAACTGGTCTGTCTCGATTTAGAGCAAAATTTAATGCCATATAAATCCTAGAATATCTCAACCTTTATCAAAACCTGATGTTTTCCTTCTGGTTTTGATATTCTCATGCATAACGTTTGATTACTTTAGATAAAAACTACAGATGTAATTGTATTTATAGTTCTGTGTATTTGTGTCATAGTTACATTCTGAGATAATGCAGTGTTTTCAACAGATGCTGAAATGGCTTTGTCCTTTGGAGAGTGAATATTCAGGTCTTTACACTGTAAAATTTCTGGTACATTTTTATCAGAAAATAGTTTCTTGCCCCCTATTTAAAAACACAAGCTGTTCTTCCCTTACTCCTTTTTTTTCTTGCTTTCAGTTGCTGGCATTCACAACTGAAATATTTTCTTTAACAGAAATGATCACTGTAGAACATTGGGTTGAATTACCACTTTTTTTTATAGGTTAGCTCAGATATCTTTAGGCTTCCTTTTTAATTGATCGGGCACTTAGACGTTTGCCGAGGTTCATTGGTGTGCAGGAACCTTAAGAATGTTCCTGAATTAGATCCCTGGTTACCAGTTCTACCTAGATGTAATTTCCATTCTATACTTAATGGCCATTTTTGTGCCCAGGAGTAAAATGGGCCAATGCTCATTGTGTGATCCCCAGGGGAAACGGCATTGTGTGATGACTGTGTCTAGAGTTCTCTCAAGACAAGGAAACCCCTTATCCATGGGAGCTGACACCTGTATGGTCCCGAGGTGCTGGGTGGCAGAATGATGACTTGTCTGGGACAGGGTTGTGCCAAGGTACCTGTGGGCAGGGAAACAGTCGGGTCTGCAGGTGGGAGCATTCATGCCCTGGTGCTGTTTTGTTCCCTGATACCTCCAGCCAGTGTGGCCAGGGCTGTGTATCTTTGCTGCCTTCACTTTTTCCTAAAATCAAGGAAATAAATTTTAGCCATGTATCCGCTCTGGGACGTAGCAAAAACTCTGTTAAAGGGTTCATTTTAATATCCTGTTGTGGGCAGAGGCACCTTAACTCCTTAGTGAAGTCATTGACATAATAATAGTCTTTCGTTGAACGAAGGAGCAAAGGCTCTTTGTGCCAGGTTGGGGTGGAGCTGGTTGTCCTCCCCACAGCTGGAGCACTCCCTGGGCTGTGACGCCGTTGGCAGGTGGTCGGTGGTAGTAGTGGAACCTCTGCCTGATCCTGCCTTCTCTTTGATCTGCTTTGGTAGCGCAGAGCAGGAGAATGACTTATGGCTGGTGCAAGGGAAAGCTTTTCATTCTTGAGGGGGCAAAAGGTGTAATCTGATGCAAAGTATGTCAATGTGTTTAACTGGTGTCTGTAACACCTCATGCACCCAAGAAGCCTTAATTGCAACTGAGAACATGAAAGGGAGGCGTAGGGCTGGGGGTAACTCTCAAAGAGAATGTTTGGGCCCTAGAGTGTGAAGGAACACGTGTCCAGTTCAGGTTCTTTACAGTGTTGGAGAGAAAGTGGCCTGTGGCCGTCATCTTGAGCCTCTTCAGCTAACTGCCAATTACAAATATGTAGAGGGTATGTGTATATTATACACAGCTCTGCTTATATATAGGGGTGTGTGTGTATATCTCAATACAAAAAGGCATGCTGGAAAGAACTAGTTTATTGGTTATCCAGATAGCTGATGCTTGCCTTACTCTTCCTCATAGTTGAAAAATATGCAATCAGTCAACTGAATAAATGTTAAAATGAGTGCAAGTAATCTAAAGTAAAATACCGAAGGGCAGAGGTGAATGTGGTAGGCTAGGAAGACCATACAAAGTTAGAAACAGATGAAAATTTTCTTTTTAATATAATGTCCTAATGTGACATTTACCACACAATTTACCACATAGAAACAGCATGCTCTTTTTATGACATGGGTTGCAGATAAATTCTACCATATATTGCATATATTCTTGGTATTACGATTTGTAAGAATTTGGTAATAAAAGGATCCCGTCCTCCTGTGTAATGAAGGAGAACCAACATCACAGGCTTTTGTTCTCTGTTGAAAAGATTCTTTTTCCAAGCTGCACAGTCTCCAGAGGGTACATGATGGTGCAGAAGAGTCAGTAAGTGCCCCCGAGGGCATCTCAGAACAAGTACAGTGGTTCTGATGAAGTTTAGGAAGCCGTATCCCTCCCCTGGAGCTGGAACTTTTTCAGACATGGAGAGAACTGATACGAGGAAACCTGTATGAATAGTGAAGGATAGGTTGAGGAATTCTTAAATAGAGGAAATAAAATATTTTATAGTCAGAAGGGTTGGCACAGAGACTGATTAGATCCTCAGATCATTCTGTAGCTGCCCCTTCTGGAGCATCTTGCACAAAACCACTGAATCCCTGCTGTTGGCTTTTGTTGTCTATTTAGCAGTCCTACACCTAAGCCATCTGTATGAAGACATCCACCCAAAATCATAATCTTCTCAGATGTTTTTGGCTTTTCTTTCACTGTCTTTAGAGTGACCTTGTTACTATTTCAGTTTATTATAATGGAAGCTAATGATTAAAAGAGTCAATAGTTAAGGATTAGTAATTAGGATAACAATTTATTACTTCTTGTCAGAAGGTAGATAATAAACTGTGGAGTGATACTTCTTGTGACCTGTTTATTTTTAATCCTTGCTGTGTTAGAGATACATTGGGACAAGCTTTCAGCAGGTAGTGCTGGGAGCTGCAGACTGTAGCCATTCGTGAAAAAAGGGATTTATGGTTTTAGTTTGAATATATGCCTTTGCTGTTGAGAAGGGTGGTAGGGGTTGCTAGTGAAACTGATGGAAAATTGATGTGAGATAATTGCTTCACATAAAGCGCTGGTAGAGGCAGGATACCTGCAAAGAACTTTGCCAGACAAAATCAGCACTATAACCCTTGCCTGAGGTTGACTCATAATTCATCTCAGTAAGATTAGAGATCTCTGTTTGGATTAGGAATTAATAATATAATAACAAATGCAAATTAACTCATGGGTACAAGGCACACTTTTTTAGCATTGAAGATGAAGCCGTTTTTCCATAACATGTCAGACTTGCACTTCTTGTGGCTTCTGTTAAAATAGTAAGTGTCCCTTTGAGTTCTGCATCTGGGAATAAGTCCTTGCAGTCTGATAAATGTGGACTGATTGCATTTTGACTAATGCTTCGATGATATATATTGATATTTGTAAGCTGTTATTACAGCAAGCCATGCAGTGATTTATCTTCTGTGCTTTCCATTATTTCAGAGTTTTCCTGAATTTGTAGGTTGAAAGGCTCTTTTGGATTAATGTGGAGAGAGCTGGAGTATGTAGTGTCAACTATAAGTCATGTTCCATAAATTTTTATAAAGGTCCCTTTCTGGTGATTTCCTGATGAATGTTTGACCTGAAACTTTGCAAACCTTTTATTTTTGTGTAAAAAGCATTATGTTGGTTTTAACAAAGTTGCAAAAAGCAAAGGAAAATTTCTTTTTTATCCAAAGTGGAATTATTTGCAGTTCTGTGGGATTTTGAGATAATATTTATCAGAATTGTCTAACGAGTGTTATAAAAAATGTTGTCTAATAATTCTTGAAACAAAGAATAAATGTCTATTATTTTCTTATTTTTTTAATCAAAAAAGTCTTTTTCAATTACATCCCTAATACCTTAGGAAAAACATATTAGATCAAAGGAATTTTAGAAGGGATTATGTTGTGCTTTTAAACCCATTTTTCTTTTTTTGTCTTAGTTTCAGGTTCTTTAGTGAGCCTTGCTTCATGAGTTTTCAAAAATAAGCACATAGTGAGCTAGGTGGAATTTAGGCCATCTGAATATAGCACCAGATTTACGGTGGGATGAACTTTGTTTTCAGCCAAGACTCGTTTGCAGCAGAATCCATTGAGCTTTAGGAATTGGCTGTGAAATTACTTCAGTACAGCTTGAAAGTGGGCTTAAGTTTCCCATGTACAAATGGGAGGGATGTTTTTATTGAATGCTTCCAGGATCTCCCCCCTCCAACTCCCCCCACGCAGCCTTAATGATAAAAATAACCATTGTAAGTATTTAAATACCCATTGTAGAGGGTTGGCTGTGGACTCTGTGAGGAAGAGATGGTGGTATGTGGTCATGGCATTACAGACGTTGGCCCTGGGTGACAAGGAAGCTGCACCTGTGCACTTACTGGCAGGTGTATGAAGCTGGAATTGGTGATGGTTTCCACTTGTTGGTGCTGAATTTGCACAGGTGCAAGAGTGGAAAGCTAGAAGCTCCCATGAAGTCCCTATCCTGCAGCAAGATGTCTGTGACCTCCCTGCACCTGCTCAGAGGGGCACACCTGTTTCAGAGAGATCCTCTGCAATGTTAACATTCTCTGTTTTGACTCATCAAACTTTTTAGTTGGGGACTCAACTTCCTTCTGCAGGAAAAGTGATCCTTCTCTTGAACGCGTTCCTATTGCTTCATCTCCACTCAAAATTACCATTAAGTGAGCTGAGAGGTTAGATTAGCTATAATTTATTTAGCATTGCTCTTTCTTCCAAAAGGAGCTATGCTGTCTCATTGGCGTTTTGCTTAAACGTGCTATATTTTTTCGCTTAACATTTAAGTGAAGCTAGAGTTGACTGTTCAGAATTAAATACTTTGAAAACACTTTCTTATTTCTGCAGTTGTGATTCTTTTAAGTAAATGTTGCAAATTGAAACTGATGCTTAGCACAGGCCCAATTTAAAATTATTTACGTTGTTCCTAACTTATACTAAGGCCTTGCTGTTGGAAATAAATAGCTTTCATATTTTTGAAGAGTTATGTGCAGCTAAAGTAAGCTGTAAAGTAAGCTAAAGTAAGATATTGATGAGCTGCTCAGTGTTAGTGTGTTGTTGCTGTTATTATAGACTTCTTGCTGCCAGATTGTAGAAGGACCAAGAAATGGAAAAATCAAATTGAGAGTTATTCTTCACATACTAGTACAGTTTGACTGAAATAAATTTTTCGAATATACTTAGGTCTTACTTAGCTATTGAAATCAAAACTTACTCTGCCTTGTTAGTCTTGTACTAGTGAGTAAGCCTGTTGTGAATCATATGTGCAGTTAAGGCAACTGAACCTAGAGGAAAACGTGAACTATAAAGTTCTTAAGGAAGAACCAGAAACATATATTTTCCACTTTCGTTTCTACCTTTTTATCCTTCTCTCATTTTTCAGTTTTCACAGTGTTTTATAGTATTCTTCTTTACTGCCTGCCTTTTTTAAAAAAATTTTTAATGTCCTTCTCAATTCCTCCTTCTAATGTTTTTCTCACAATACCTTCTCTAGATCTCTTTACCTTTTAAGTAACATCACTCATTGCAAAAGAAAAGTTTCTTTTGGCTGTCTTTTAATATACTTAAACAATGAGTCACTATGACATACCAGCCAGGCCTTATAATCCTCAGGCTCTTTGGAGAAGTGTTTGGGAATGTTACATGTTCAGGGTATTAACGTGAAGTGCAGTTCTTTCCCTTCCCAAATGTTTACTGTGATTTGATGGGATTTAGACTGGTATGAGAGCGCGTGAGTGCAACGCAGTGGATGTTCCGTGTTTTGCTCTGGTCTTTTCCATGGGTGAGTATTTTGTAAAAGAGCACTCTGTGTCAGATACTATTTTATCTTCTCTACTAAAGAGGGGGCTCTCCCTTGTGGAGCTGCGGAATGTGGCTTGGTGGGTGGGAAGCAAGAAGCCCCAGGAAAACTATTTGGTCTTTGCCTCCTCTGTTCTCCCTTTCCTGCCTGTCTGTCACCTTCTCTCCTCTCTGTTCTCTGGGAGCCAGATGAAAAATTTACTTTCAGCCATTAGGGAATAGGAGGAGTGAAGAAGTACTGTGGGACTTCTGGTGGAAACTGGTCTACAGGGCCTTGCTTTTTTCTTGGAGGCCGGCCAGGGACAGGGCAGGCTGTGTGGGGACTTGGGGCACAAAAACTTATCTCCAGAATACTGTCTTTTTGCTGATACCAATTGATACATTTTTAAGGTTGGCTGCACAAGCTTCTTTAGTATATGCCTGTTACAAACAGCTGTAATATTTCTTACTTTGATAATGATTTTTTTTCAGTCTCTTTAGCAGATAGAGGCTTTGTAATTTGTTTGACTATAAGATCAAATGCTGGCTACTATCAGAAGTATTTGTTACAGTAACTCAGATATGACTTTCAACAGCAATAGTATTCATATCAGCCAGTTCATGTCAGATGTCGCTTACGTAGGATGAAGACTGCTGGTATGAGCGAAGGTGGTTTCTAGCACCAAATATGCGACACCAAGTGGAGTTCTTTGTCATGGGCATTTCAAATCCTGCCAGAACTCAGCAGGCCATCTGCTGCGGTAGCTGGTGCTCTGAGCTTCCCAGAGATGGAAGGAATGCACTTCCATTTTTTTAATTCTCTTTCCCTTCACTTCAGATCTAAACAGTCTTCCTATTATTCATAGTATAAAATGGCAAATAAACACATAGTACACTTCTGGAATTAATGCTCCTTTCCTATCCCAAGATGACTATCTGAAAACCAGAAGTGGGAATGTGTTTTTAACTGTGAAATATTTTAGCCCAATGGTTCTTTAGAATATATGCTTTTTTTTTATTTAGCTACAGCAGTCAAGTAATTAGAGAAATTGAAATGTTGGGTCCACAAACTAAAGATAATATATGCAATTTCATGTAATCTTAATGTAAGTATTTTCAGGTGGTGAGAGTTTTCCAGAATACGTAGTACAGTGATTTTAAGATGATTCATGAAAAAAGAGTGGTTAGAAACCTACAGCTTGATTTCTTAGAATCCAGAGATTTTTGCTTGTTTGTTTAAACTTAAGATACAGATTCTGTGCCTGCCGTTTTCTCTGTTATTACTTGCTTTGGTAGCAAGAGTTGGAATGCTTTGGTGTTTGATAGAAGAATACTGTTGTCTTTAGTTTTACATTCCTGTTTCAAAGCAAATTTTTTTCAGAGGCTGGTTGATCATTCCAGGAATCCATAATCACAGAAGGTGTTTACTTTCACAAGTAGCAACGTAAATTGCATTGCTAGGCAAAACTGCACAAGTGTTTAGACTCGGGGGAATAAAAATCAGGTGTGAGTTTTAAAACCTTCATGGCTTTAAAAAAAATTGAATTACTGGATGGAATTTTAGTGTATTTTATTTACTGTTGTGATGGTATTCATATGTATTGTTTTAATAACTTGCATGAGATAAGATTTAGCAGTGAGTAAAGTGTACAGGTTTTCACGTTGCCACTCAGAATTTTGATGTTTCCACTCCAGCTGTGGTACAGTAACCTATTCTCATCCTCTTTGGACTCTTGCCCTCTATAAGCCACTTGATCTAATTTTAGGAGTGCTGTCTTACTTGACTCTCACTATTAAAGTTGATTATCTTGGAAAACATCTGTGATTCAACTTAGCCATCAGCTCTCTTAATACTACTCCATTCTCCGGGGTTGGCAAGTACCCTTCTAGGTTCTTGTTGCATCCATCATTTCAAAGCACAGCATAACGCTCTGCTCCTGAGTGACTCTGGTACTTCAGATCTCTAATGCCTAATGCAGTGTTGTACCACTGCCTGTCCCTTTCTACTGCCAGGCTTTGCCTGGCCGCCCTCCCAGTGGGACACACAGCCACAATCCTGATACAGTCTGTGTTTTGGGCGACTTCAACTTTTCAACCCCAATTATGGGGGTGAAAAAGAATGGCCTGTGGCCATTTTTAGCTCAGGAGTTTCCTGAGCCTGTTGTGCTTTGTTACTCTAGTAACCCCTAAGTGAAGCTGCTCTTCCTGGTGTTTTTTCCAGTCTCCTCGCAAGCCTGCTTAAACTTGCCTACACAGTATCCTTAGGCAACAACTTCTGCGGATCAGGGTTTTTTTTGAACTTGCTTCCCGTCAGCCTCATTTAATGCTCTAGTTACTGTCAGTCCCCATCCATCTTCTTATGCCACTCGCAATTTGTAGACCTCTGTCAGATTTCCTCTGTGGTTACAGATACAAGGTGAAGAGTCTCAGCATATTCAGTTCCTCCTCAATTTAAAGCCATTTCTTACCTATGATAAACCTTGTTTTCTTTTGATGTTTATAAATCTGGTTCTTATATATCTGTTCTTGTATACTTGATTTGATAAAAGGTGACTGGGATTTTTCTTATGGTGGCATAATTATGTATTCTGTTTTGTTCTCTGTTCATTTGCTAGTAATTTATAGTATTTTATATGAGTTTTTATTGCTGATGAGCACCGAGCCAATATTGTCATGTCATTATCATAATCCAAAGTCTTGCTCCTGAGTGGCAATGGTCATCTCGGAGCCTGCCCTTTTGTGCATTAGGTCAAGATTATTTGTTCATACACACCGTTTTGCTTTTATGTATGTTGAAGTTCATCTGTCTTTTTTGTTGTGGAGTCACTCTGCAGCTATGTGCAGTTATCTCTCAGCCTTATAGCCTTTGAATAGCTATGAAACTTTGCTGGTCGTGGTTTTCCAATGAATGTGCTGAAGGGAGCAGATCGCTGTATAACTCAGCTGATACTTCCCTCCATTTCAAGCACAAACCCTTAATGCCCTCTACTTCCTTTTTTTTTTTTTTTTTTTTTTTGCCAATTATTTGTTCATGCCAGACCTTCCCTCTTAGGCCATGGTTATGTAGCTTTCTTTAACACCTTCCTATATTGAAGTGTCCACATATGAAAATATCACTACTGGTTGAAATCAGTGGAGGCTGCCCTATGTTCATAAATGTAGTTATTAAAATACAATAAACTTGTTGAAAGAGTGAGGCGAGAAATCTAGTAAGGGGGTCAGGGTATACACTTCTTCATTGGTAATTGTACTTCAGACCCAAAAAAAAGTAGTTTTTCGCAAAGAATTTTTCAATCTTGTTCATTTTGTCCTCTTCCCTTGTTTCTCATGGGAGATGAAGATTGAAGAAGCAAAATGCTTTTTTTTTTTGATTTGTACAGACAGTTTCTTCTCTGAAACTTGACATCAGTACTTCTTAAAGGTAAAGATTCTGTCTGTTTTCATGAAAAAGACAGATGTCTATCTATATCCCTGCATTTTTTAGCACCTGCTTTTACTTAATCCAAATTACTGATGATAATATTTCAGCCAGTTCTATTTTCTGTAGTTAGTATGAAATCACGTACCTTGTTATAAAGAGGAAATGTATAAGACTTTCTCAAGGTCTGTGCTGTATTTCCAGTTGGTGCCAGATTGTTCCTAATTGTCCTGTTGGACGTCTGCTAACCTGGTCCTTATGGGCTATAAAGTAGATAGAGCATCATGAAACTATTTCAAGTAACAATTTAGAACTGAGTATTAGATTTTTCTTTCCTTGCTATTCTGTACAGATAAAGTTCCTAATACAACCTGGCAGCAATGTATCTGGTTTTAAATGGTTTAGAGGCGCTCCTGATATGCGAGGACAGGAGGCCGATTGCTTCAGGGTATATATAAAAGTGAATAAATAGGATAGGTTTGTATTGTTCATTGCTTTTGGCCAGAGGTGGTAACTTTCTTCTTGAAATGAAAGTCACTTTACATTCTCTCAGTAAATAAACACAGTGATTATTCTAAGACCCACATACAGTTTCAGTACTTCATATATCTTTCTTTGTATATTTCTGTGCTGTATGCATCTGTGTGACACTGCTTAGTTACGTGACACAGATTTTTTTGTTAACTGGATGGTGCAAACAAGCTGCATCTCAGCACTAAGTAATGTTTAAATCATTTTCAGTAAATGATTTCAGATGGATTTGATTAAAGCATATCTGAGGAAATGGGAATTTTTATTATATGTTTGATAGCAATTCAATAACTTTAACTCTAGGAATTACTTTTGATGTGGTTTGAAGGCTGATTATTATATTTCAGTGGGTTATTTAGCTCTCACTTGGACTTTCATTTTGGTAAATATTGTATATTTTAGGCCATGTGAAAAACAGCCCACAGACAATTCTTAGAATGCTTTAATGAGAGTAGCTGCCTACATAGAATCTTATTTCAGGGCTTAGGGTAAAAATTCCTATTTTGACATATCTGGAAGTCTGTGAAAAAATATATTTGTGAAGAGTTGGAGAGTTCCTCTACTCATTTAATGATGATACTTTTTACGGGAAGATACGTGGGGTGAAGAGACTTAGTCTTCATAAAACAGTGACCATCGCTTTTGATGAGAGGCTCCTACCAGTGCCACAGAACAAATACATAGAACTAATAATGTTCAAGAGGCTCACAAAGTAAAATCCAAGAACTTTAGAATAAGTTGAGTTCTAGGGCAAAATGTGCAGCTCAGCATTGTTTCTTGACAAAGTCTCAGAAGCAGCTCAGCCAGGAAAATTCCCTTTTGGCCAGTGTCAGAAGAATGTAGGAACAGCTTGTTGGCTTACAGTCTTGTTGACTTGTCTTCAGTGGAAATCATGTGTGACGCAGGAGGTAATAAGAACCTCTGCAGGTTATGGCACGTTTTTAAATAATCTAAAAAAAAAATAAAAATAAATGCAGTAGTTTTTCCTAATGCATGAAAGTGAATGTTAAGTTTTTTTAGAACTTTCATTCAGATCCTTTATCTGTATCAGAAGGTCTGACTTGTTAAAATGCTGTTAAGCTTCTTACAACTTGCCAAAAAAAAAAAGAAAAGAATATTTTAAAACTGAAAAGGTAAATTGGATTTAGGTGCTTGAGGTGTATAAAAAAATATGTATATACATATTAGTTTGCCAAAACTTCTTAATGTCAGCAAAATGTATTAGTAGTCCTGCTTTTGAAAATGGCTAGATCGTGTTGCAGATTGTGTTGCAGATTTTTTCCACATTGAGTGTGATGAGAGCAGTAAGCCTGAAAAAAATGTAGATTCAGTATTTAACAAAAAGATTTGTCTACACAAACTACAGTGTTATAAAATTCAATAGGTTTTGAATTTAAAATTAAGTAATGTATATTGCCTGTCACTGAGGATGCTCATTTCTATGGAGTGGGTTTTTTAAAATTTCTTTCACCCAGAAAACATAATAACAGTGTTGTTTAAGGTGAAGCAATAGAATCCGAGTAGAAAATTCTGAAAGAAAAACCCTGAAGTACACGTTCTGGACTACGTCTAAGAAAATAGCATACAGCAACCTAAAAAAAAAAAAAGAAGCATAATCAGTTGTTTTCTGCTCAGATAGCAGACAGCCCTGGATACTGAGAGCTGTACTCCGGGTGCTGTACGGCACACCTGCTTTGTTGGTATTAGCACCTCAAAACCGCTGAATTTCCTGGTGCTGCATGACGGCAGCGGAGATGAAGAACACCACAGCACTAAGCCAAACCACTTGCCTTTGCTCATGGTGGGTTGCTGTCAAGCAGCTAAAGCATTTAGTCCCTCAGTTCCTCCTTGTGCCACCCTTGGCCTTCGGGCTTCTGCCATCGGCTATGGTAGGATTTGTGCCAAACTCAGCTTTGACCCTTCCAGAGTCACTTGAGTTGCTCTGCCTACAGAAGGGCCCCTTTTTGCATGCAGCTTTGCTTGGCCTGGCGTGGTTGTGCTTTATCCATGGCGTGGATAATCTCCAAACCAAGTAATCCTCGCAAGAATTATGAGGGTGATGATTGTATGGGGAAATGAAGACACCTGTTGATGCTATCAGTTATACTCCTGGTACACAAGTAGTACGAATTACAGCCGTGACCTCACTTTGCAATGACATTCAAGATGTTTACTGGCCTAATCAGGTGCTAAAAAATTACACTGACCACCTCTCTGCCTTTAACAGACTTATTTCAGCCAAGTGTTCTTTTGAATATGCCTTCCACTTGAAGAAAGCTTTGGAAGGTGGTGGAAGCGTGCTAATTGCTTCTTCCTTATTTCATGTTAATTCACTCATGTTTCTTAAGAAGTTTTACATATTTATGCATTTAGTGACCTAATCCAACTTTTCAAAAACGGGATTTACCCTTGCTCTTGGGGGTTTCTGTGACAATTTCAGTTTTATTTATAGATGCAGATATTTGGCTTTACACTTAAGTCAGTGTTTATTTAATAACATTGGACCCTGGTAGACAGACATCTAGAGGAGGATGGAGGAAGCAGCACAGTGCTAAATAACATGGTGATACTGATGAGTGGAACCATAGTGCAAGAAAGCAACTGATAGTGAAAAAGTAGCAAATGGAACTAAACAAACCAGTGTCCGGCTCTGGGGCTTTTTTATCTCTATGTGTATCAGATTAGGTATGTTAAATCATGAGGGTGATATAGTAGCTCAATTAAAAGTCTCGGTAGTAAAATCAATAAATCTGTTAGCTCTTAGTTTATGTTGCTATTTATAATGTCGTAGTATTGACTATCCTTTACAAAGTATTTATACTTGTAAATATTCAGTTCGGTTTTATTCAAATATCTTTCCATGAGTAACATTCTCCAGAGGTTTATTTTTTGTTACGTATTGTCCTTTTGTATAAGTAAATAGAGATAGAAACTGTTAAGGGGGAAATTACGAGATCTTCAGCCTGTCAACACGGCTTTTTTAATTTTTGACAACTCATATATTGCTTTCTGCAGACTGTATTTCCTTTGTTATTTTAATTTCTGCTAACACTCTTTGTGTTCTCATTTCATGGGTGTTTTTGTTACTTTTTGTATTTGACTACTGGTGAGAAAAGAGATTAAATTACTTTGGGAGCACCTTCAGACTTTAATCTGTGCTGCAGAACTGGAAGTAGTGAGATTTTCAAGATGTGGGCTGTAGAGCTGCTGGTGGAAGTTGGTATATATCAATGTGAAATAATTTTTAAACAAAGGAAAAGATGGAGGAAAATTTCACGGTGTCATTGTCATCAACTTTTGGGTTTTTTCCCAAACATCCTTGCCCAAATCTTACCCAAAGTCTGTTATTTTTTCCTTATGGTGTCCATCATGAATAACACAGCTGCAATAGACTTGCACAATACTCCTTGTATGTGTTAGAAAGGGGCTGATGGAGAGATGACATTCAAGGAAGGGTACTGCCTTCCTACTCACCATAAGCTCAACTCCTCCAGGATTCAAGGAAAAGTAGTAGTCGCCTCCAGCTAGTTTCTTGCAATTTTATAATTGTTTTTCATATTTAGCATGGGATGAATTTAATTGTTAGCTGAACCTTGCTGTGTTTCAGGCTTCCATTTTTTTCTGGACTTAGAGATGAGGAAGGCTAAAGCTCAGCAAAACTATTTGTCGGTGTTCATTCTGTGAGTCAGCGGCACAAGTAGGAAATAGAACTCATGCTTATTCCTAGTCCCAGGAATATTTCATCCTAAGAATAGGCCCACATATTCTGGTCCCAACAATACCCTGTCCTTATATAGCCTTTAAAAATAATTGCACAGATCCAGAGTTTCGCTGATTGCCAAATATGGTAGACAGGTTTTTTTTCTCTGTGGGCATGTTGACAGGAACCTTTGGTTTCCTTTACTTCCTCTGAAGTGTTATGGATAGCTCTGTTGTTAAGACTATCTGACTGCATTCTACATCTGTAGCTTTCTAAAACAGCAGCTTTTGGGGATTTGTTGTTGTTGTGTATTTTTAGGTTTTTTTTTTCTTCCTATGTTTATTGTCTGTAAAACGCACAAGTTCTGGAAGAGGAAGGGGAATAAATGAGTCAGGGTTGTACTGGATTATCAAGACCGAACTGCTAGCAGCATTTATAATCTTTAGTCATGTTCCTATGCCTTCTGGAGATCTTTGGAAACTCACATGTTTCTTCAGAATTTTATTTTTTTTTTTAATTATTTGTCCTGAACTTAGTGCATTCATGTCTGTGTCACTTGTCAGTAGTTAATGGCAGAAGTATAATATGTTAAGAGGCTGTATGGGCAGCTTTGATTTTCCTTGGGGCAAAATACAAATGGAGAATAGTTTGGAAAGAGCTTCTTTCACAGAATGGAAGCCTGGGGCACAAAATATAAATGGTGAACTGTCAGAGAGCAGATCTGAAGAGCTTAGGACATGGGGCCTCTACTTCCCTCTTTTGTACCTGAATCACAGAGTCTGTTCTGTCCCTTCTGTATTTTGTAGGATCCCTGTGTTTTAATGCAAATTGAGCATATGGATCAGAAATCTGTTTTGAATATAGTTAATTATGTGAAATGAGCTTTGTACATATGCTTTGGATTTTGAAGCTTTAATATTTGGGGGAGATGGATTTTTAAAAGTTAAAATAAACAATTCACCTCATGAAAACATGTCACCCTTTGTTTTATCTTGGTTTGTAAGCAGTTATGATTTGCAGTTTTGCCAGCTAACGGAGCTGTCTTTGTACAATTTTTCTAAATAAGAATTGTAGAGGAATTATCTGCTATTTAGTAATAGTCTAGTATACTTTTGTGTCGGATCTATCTGGAAAACATTCTTAGCTGCCAAATGGATTTTATTCTAGCTCTAAAGACTGTTTTTCTGTGCCGGGGGATTAAGTTATACATTATGAGCTTGGAAACTTGATGTATTGTTTATTACACTACGTTGTTGTTTAACAAAGTATATCTATGTGGATGCAGAAAGATTAAACGCTTATTAGATGCAATGAAGAAGGAAACCCAGCAGTAACCTAATTTTCAGAATGGCGTAACTGCAAAGCCATACAGTCTGACTTCTTCACTATAGTATGTTTTTTTCTAGAAATATGTATAGTTGTAAAATAACTGGTTTTATGGGAGATAGTCATAGACAAGCACGAAAGTAGAAATGATACACATACAGTATGTAAGCAGGTTTATGCATTTTCAAGTTGTTGCACGAGATAGAAGTACATATTGCTAAAATGACTTTGCCCTGCTTATCATCTGTGAAATCCAGCAATTATGAAGGATCGGGGCACAAATGTATGCTTTGCTTTGTATATTTATGTATATGCTGATTCTGCCAAGTGTATCTGTTTGGAGCTCTCCAAGTTTGGAGCATTTTGAGTATTTTCTTCTGTTCATCCATATACAAAGGCAGTAAATGCAGGACACAGGTGTTCCTCCCACCTCATCAGCCAGGCCAGTGGCAGGAAGGAAGTGACACTGCCTAATTCCCTGTCCAGTTATGTTTGCTACACCATATTGCCTTCCAAAAAGTAAAATTAGCTGTCATACAGTGATTACAAACTTGACACAGCCAAAATTTACCTATGTTAGCATACTGGTCATGCTTGACTTTGCTGTTTAATAGATCCAGGAGGGTAGGACTGCGTCAGGCCTACTACTGCTGCTCTGGTTGTGGCTGGCGTGTTAATATTTCCATTATTAAGCCCTGTTTTCAAAATCCATGTGACTGGGTATGTTTATGACATCTTTGCAGTATTTTCTAGCCTGACCTCCCTCCTCGGAGTTGAAGAGAAAATTGATTTAATAATTTACTGAAAAGTGAGCAAACTCACAATTCTTGTTTTAAGGCTTTACTCTAAGGTATTTTAGAAAGCTTGCTGATGAGGTATAACTCTGAAAGACAGATTAATTTGAAATTAAATCTTTCTTTTGATTAACCAAAAGATGTTTACTGATTCAGTAAACCTTTACGTGTTTATATTAAATGAAAATTCAGTTTTTAATTTTTCTGTCTTAGTCATTCTGGGGTTTGGTCAAACCTTGTTGATTCTTCAGTAGATCTGTGATGTACGAGCATGTCTGGCAAGAAGTAATTGAGCAGGACTGTAAAACTGGTATTCCAGAAATCAAGTACCAAAAGGGGTTTGAACTGCATGGCTTCAGTTTGAGTTGGCAGAAGAAAGTTAGCAGAAGCTAAGCATGAATCTTAGGAAGAACATCAATTCATGTTGAGTATGTTGCAAACAATATGGAAGAGAACTACACTATCTATTACATAAAATGCAGTTGATATAGCTATTGATACAGCATTATTTAGTGTTAAAATATTCTCAAATCTTTCCACAGTAAGTACCTATTAACTAACTATTATATTGTGGAGAACGATCATCTTGGTTCAACTTGGTATAAAGAGACAGTGTTGTTTGATTTTTGATCTCTAAAAGATAAGATTTTTCTCGTCATCATGAAACCCATTCTCTCTGCAGAAATAAAGATGTTTGTGCTCTGTACCAGGCATAATGTGGCTGAGGAAATAAATGCTACCTCTAACCTGCTTCAGTTTGGCAATGAAAGTGTATTACAATTTTAAGCCCTGAAGACTGGCTGCTGAGGCATTAAAACCATTGTTTTTCTATAATTTGAATAACATTTTTTTTGAGGTGTAGCTCCAATATGATCCTTTAAGATGTCTCTACCCTGCTAGAATCCAGTGAGTCAAAGGGTCTCTCCAGAGCATGTATCTGCTTAGCTCTTCTGAGCTCTTCTGTGCCACTGAACTGCCAGTGCAAGGCAGCATTCAGGTTATTCCTCTGCCACTACAACAGTCTTCACTGTGACCAGGAGAAGAGCCCATTAGAGGTGCAGGCTGAGTTGATAAAGACTGGGTTTTTTTTTACAGTCTTGTGGTGGGAATGAGACCTAAAATAGGTGGCTCGGATTGACCAGTTCTTTGACTTCCATTAGGATTATTCACCAAAAAGTTGAAGCTGGTGGTTTTAGTTGTTTTTCAAATAAATAGGACTTGAATACGTTGTCTTGCACTTATGAATAGAAAATAAGATGGAAATATTTTGACCCTCTTCCATCTTTATACATGAGGGAGAAAAAGCAGTTATCCTAACTTAGAAAATGGAGTTGCACAGATATCCAAGTGGATAAAGTGGAGCATGTGCTTCTTGAGATGCCCTGGGAAAGCCCTTTGCAAGGCAGCAAAAGTGCACGGGGCTAGAATGGGTAGCCCACCCTGATGGCATCCTCTCTGTGCCTTGTATAATACTTGAAAAGCACTTCTGAAATCAGTGAGCTTTCTATCTCTGTCTCAATAAGTTACTGAGATCTGGTATCAGGTAAGCATAGCTAATTAAAAGTGGTGTAATATGTGCTTTACAATTCGAAGCAGAAATACATAAGTGAAATGTTAAGACATGACTTATCATGATTATTTGATACCAAAGAAGGATTTGAGGTGATCATCTGGTACAGCAAGAATCAAAATTAAGGAGGAAACACAGCTAGCATATATATATAAATGATCAAGAATTTGCCATTTTCTGCTGTGTATACATGCTGTGATGTATGTTCAGGCACGGATAAGGTTCTAGTTGGTTTCAAATGTCAGCTTTGTGGCTAGACAAAAAGAAGGTATCTTATTTGATATTAAAACATTTTTTCTTGTTTACACAAATATAAACAAAAATATTTTTCTTTTGACTGTTTTCTTTATTTTAATCAACTTGTGTAAAGAAACAAAAGTATATTGAAGCCCTTAGTGACTGGTGGTGTTGAAAGAGGGAAGGAACCGGTTTTGTGATTTAGATCCAGCAATTTGGATGGAGGCCTGCACTGTGCATTTGCTGTCCACTTCCTACCAGTTTTTGCTTCTGCTCCTGTACTGTGCAGCTATACCTAACAGGCAATGTACGTGCATGGACACGTGCATACAGACACACACACATTCTGCTCCAGGCAAGGAATTGTCCCAGGTGGCACCTGTACATAACTTCATCCTTTAGTTCCCTACAGGGCTCAAGCCTCACGATTCCAAGCTCACTAGGTAAATTTGTACCTGAAAAGAACCCCTGCAGCACAGTGGACAGGTATATTGGTGTACAAGGCAAGGGAGAGTTCTGTTCAAACTTGCATCGAATCATGTTCCCCTCTGTCCTGAGTACAGAGAGCTTCTTGCTTCATCTTGGATTTAGGGCACGCTGAGGAAGCCACATTAAAATAGCTGTTGCTCGCTTTCTGCATCAGGCTTGAGTTCTAAGGAGTAAAATAATAAAGAACACGTGTGTGTCATTAAAGTACAAAGGAAATAGGAAGGGGGATAGCAAGGAACAAATCCAGAAAATACAGAACAGTTGGGCATCATAATTACAGACATCTGATTACACTGGAAGAATTAAAGGACTCTGAAGGAATTAGCCCTACAACCATTCTGAATCTTGAGGGGAGGGAAAGTGTGCATTCATCAGAGGTTTGTTTGTTTGAAATTACTTATGTTTTCAAAATATCTATATTTACATAGTTTTCCTGGTAGCAAAACCTATAATAAATCTGCAACTCAGCTTCTACAGCAGTCTCTATTATAAGTTGTTCACAAATTTAGTTGAAACAAGTACTAACTTGAGTAATTGTTTAGGAAGACCCCAGGAAATCTGTTCAACTGTGGGATTTTTGGAGATTTTGAGCATTCTGAAAGCTATTTGGTATGCATGTGTAAAAATATATCTTAATTTTTTCATGTGGCTAGGAACTTCGAATAAGTTTGAATTTATTTAAAATACTGTCTATAGGCAGTTATAAATTATATGATTGATAAGCATTTTACTATGTTTTTCATTGAATTGTTTGAGGCCTGACTTGAGTACCTGATCGTGTACCAAATTGTTGAGTATCTGAAATCATGAAAAGTGAATGGGCTTGATACAGGACACTTCTAACTTGTTAAAATGCATAAGAATGCAAATTCTTCATCAAAACTGCTCAGTCTCCTCAGTGATCTCTATTTCATATAACACATTGGAAAATACCCCTTTTTTACTGCAAGGATCATCTAAGGAACCTCTAGAAAGAAACTCAAAGATTGCTTCACCCTTCTTCTGTCTCCTCTCCCCACCATTTCCCAGAGAGTTTTCCATTCATTTAAGGATGCTGTGTTTTTTGCACTGTACTAAGTAGGATTTCTGTGCCAAAACCCAAATATTTTTTGATTAACTGATACTAGTCTGGCAAGCTTATGGAAGTGAGCTAATAGCAAAGAAGCTTGATTTTTGTTTCTAACATGCCACTGAAAACTCAAAGCAAGTTTTAGTTAAAAGGAAGGCATTTAAAAAGAGAACAGGAAGTAGCTGCAGTAAGGGAAAGCTGAAAAGAATAAAAATAATAAAATTATCACAGGAAAAAAGAGTAAACCTAGTCCTATGCTGTGTTCGTATTTCTTGAAACCTGGATTGAAAAAGGTTTGTCATATATAAAACTGCATTTTGAGGTTTTTGGTGTGGTGTTTTTTTTTTTTTTTAAATGTATTAACAGGCTAGTTAGTATAAATTTCTGCTTCTGCAATTAAATGAAATAGAAATAATCATGCTTAACCTTTATGGGGATGAGAAATGAATCTGGAATATGCAGTTGAGAATTCAGATCTGTTGCTGAACAAATGATTTTATATTCATGGAGACTTGTGATAAATACGTACTCGGAAGTGTGTAGAAACACAAGCTACTGATTTGTATTTCTTTGATGTGTTTTCAGTTGAAAGCTCAGTGTTTTTCTTGTGTAATGCAGTGAATATTACATAAATATGCAGGATATACGAGATACTGAAAGATTGATTCAAGTTATTTAATTTTAAGGACTTAATGTGATTTTTTTTTTTTTTCCCCTATTGTATTTGCAGGAGAAACCTAACAAAGCTGTCCCTCATCTTCAGCCACATGCTAGCAGAAATCAAGGCTATTTTTCCAAACGGCCAATTTCAAGGTGATAACTTTCGTATCACTAAAGCCGATGCTGCGGATTTCTGGAGAAAATTCTTTGGAGATAAGTAAGTAATAACATTTTGCAAAATTCTTAATTCTTTCTAATCATAACCATGAAAAAGAATGATACATTCAAAAATCCAAATAATGGTTCTAAGTATGTAGTGACATTTTAAAGGTAATTTCTTGTCCAAGTCTTTAGATTGGCTGAAATGGTCAAATTAATTATTAAATCCCTTCCCCATGTTGTAATTTGCTCAAAGGATGAATAAAAATATATAGGCAGTTCTGTCAAGGAGCACTTACATTCAATCATAAATTAGACTACGTTACACAAAGTCTATTGGTTCCATTCTAGGATGAAGATGTACATCGTTTTCATAATGTATATGGCAAATCATGTCCTTTCCTATTATTTTTTTTTAAACAAATGATAACTTTAAAGTCTGAATTAGGAACTTGATATTGGTCTCACGAACAGTGTGTTTCCTTATCACATCTTTAACTTTCTAACTATTACAATATTTAGTGCTTTAAGCAATTGAAATAATTTTTTTATCCCTTATTATCGAAACTTTTTTTTTCTGCATCTGTACTACCTGTAGCATAGTCACAGGGGACTAATGTTTTCTTTTGTTTAAGTTTTGTTAAAGAAAGAGTAATTGGGAGATGTGTCTAAAGGTTTAAAGGTTTAATCAACAGCATATTTTGGAGAAATTTATTGTTAAAGAATGGATCATAAAATGAATGCTAAGTGTGACTTGTAGATAATGTGATTAAATCCTTATAGCAAGCGCAATATTGCAAATGTAAAAACAGACAGGTCTAGGGTTTTTTGTTTGTTTGTTTCTTGGAAACAACTTCATTTTGATGCAGCTCTAGGCTAATAGAACATGCATAGCTTCATCACTTTGTCGTATGGAAAGGTTTATTAGTGTAACAGTGACATATGAGGAAGGAGGCAAGAGGTTTGCATATTTTACAACATAATGGAAGAATCATTATGGTCATCAGGTTTGCTGTCTTGCACCAAGTAGGCCATAGCAAGTTACAGAACAATTCCGACAACAATCTGTTGTGTTTTTTGAGCAGGAGCAGCTCTTTAAGTGTTTCGTTCTCTATTTAGAATACCAACATCGTAGGTTGGCATTTTTACAAATTAATTTTGTTCAGTGTGAATTTACAACAGTTTCACTTCCTTCTTTTTTTTTTTTTTCTTCTTCCTAGTCTAAGCACACCTACTGTTAGCTTCTAACTTTCTGGTTTCATTCTGGTGTTATCTGGTAAACTTCAGACTTCTAATAAATTTCTTTCCCATGTAGATAATGTTAGAGTGCGGAGTGTTATCAAGTTCCTGGATCAATCTTTTCAATCTTTTTTTTCTTTTTTTCTTTTTTTTGTTTTGTTGTTAGGTAAGGAATCTGACCTTGTTTTTGTGTTACCCATTTTAATGTGAAGATGATCTTCACAATACCTACGAAAGTTCAGAATTATCTGAGAGATTAATTTACATGATATATAGAGGTCTCTATGAGATGAGGCTTTTAAAAAACATGTCAGTCAAAAGAAGAAAAAACAGGAGCTTTGGAAAAAAACTGCTTAATAATCATCTTTGTTCAGTGTTTCTGTTTTCTCTTCCTCTCTTTCTCCCCTTTGCTTAGCAGCTCTCAGAATTTAAATCTCCTCATGGCCCTTCTCTTTTTTTGGCCCTTTTGGACTCTGTCCTTGAATGACCTTTACCAGCTGTCCTGATTGCAAATTGCATTTCTGTCGTTGGGATTTGCAGACCTCGTCTTTTGCAAGCTGCTGTTTCTTTCTGTCATTTCATCTTAACCAGTTTCATCAGCTTCCCTATTCACCATCATGTTCCAGTTAGTAGAGAAATACAAACTTGTCCTCTCTCTGTGAGATTCAAGCACTTCCATTAAAGTTTCCTTCCAATGGTCCTGCCAGTTTCCTTTGAGAGATGGCACGATAGGTGGGTACTTGAGGTGTCACACAGTAGGATACTGTAACATATCGATAAGCTTTTATCAGAACAAGGTTGGTGAGAAGAATTTTTCAACTGCATCAGTCTATCTGAACAACTTGGCTCTCCCCTTGTCTTTCTCCCATCCACATTTGACTCTCCGCTTTCCTGACTCATCCCCTGGAGTGATTCTTTTTAATCCTTTTATGCTCTTGCTCTTGCCATGCCTTTTTTTTTTTTTTATCCTTTGTTTTTTTTCCTGCTTATGTAAATTTCTTCATAAAATACAACTTTAAATATGAACTCTAAGCACTAACCTTCTGACCTCCTCTCCTTCCTGCCCCCCTCTCCCTGCCTTCCCCTCCCGCCCACCATGTATTTTGATAGTTTGTAGTTTCTTGGTTTGTTTTTTGGTGCTTTTTTGTTTAGAGCATCTATGCACCAAAATTGCCTAGGAATCAAGGCAGATTAGGGACATCCAGTTAATTACATATGTAACCTTGGTCATCTAGTATAGCCTGGAAGATTTTTGGAGTTCTGTCTTGTCAGGTGCTTTTCTTGCAGAGTAGGTAAATAACCACTGTTATTAGTGTTCCCAGCGCTTTTCTAATGAACTGAAGCTGTTTTAGTTACCTGTCCTCCAAGCAGTGAACAGTTGATCTGTGCTTGGCAGCCCTGCCGTTATCTCAGGTTTAGTTAATTGCACTTAAATAGCTGTATAACATGTAACAGCCTGTATGCCAAATAAACAGATGAGAAAAAGGTTTATTTGGCATTGCTTTTAATCTCTTTGTTCAACAAAATGCCTGAAGCTTTTTAAACATTAATTATTTTCTAATCCATTTAAAAATATATGGCAGTTATGCCTGTGAGCCACATCTTTTACAGTGGGCCTGTTATGACAAATTGGTTTGCAAATAGGCTAGTATCACTTCCTTAGAATCAGAGCCTACATAAAGATTTTGGGTGTTGCAAACAACTGATAAAATCTGTTTCTAACCTGACCACCTAAAGATAGGCCCCTAGGACTATATGAAACCTGCAACTCTGATTAGGGATATGGTGCAATGAAGAAGAAGGAGTGCAGGGAGGAACTATATTGTATGTTTCCTGGCTGCATCTCTGTTTTACAGGTGGGCTCCCCACTTGTTTGCAAAAAGCAGCCCTTACTTTGAGGTCAGTAAGTAATGCTGCTCAAGATGGGAGCATAAATAAAAAGTTGTGCTGGATCTTGGCTTCTCATGGGTAAACTGTAGCACAAGAAATTGGAATTGGAGCTATTAGATTAATTTGTGATTTTTTTTTCAGCGTAATATTATCATAAAAATAATATTTCTGTTTCTAAACATAATGAATTGTAAGCTTTTACATAATCCATTTTCTGCCTTGATTTCTTTCTGGAATGTTGTCATTTTTTTCTTTTGTATTTTGAAATATTCTAAACAGCAAGAAGGAGGTCAATAGCCACTTACATTTTGAAGTCGACTCTTTGGCTTTTGGTTTTTGAAAATGTAACCCGCATTTCCGTTTACAAAAGCAATATATTATAACTTGCTGAGGAAGGAAATCCAAAAGATAAAATTGTCAAGAGTCCAGTTTGTAGTTAAAAAAAAATGAATTGTATGTGATTTCTTTCACCGTTTTTCCCCAATGAATGGGGAACTTCTAATTATGTTGGTTATATTTGTCTGTCTGAACAGTTGCTGCAAAATTGTGCATTTGTAATTAAGTTTATTCATACTATTATTAATAATTATCATAGGATTCAGGCATTTTTTGTCGTGTTTAAAGCTAGTCAGGTGTAAGTTCACATGACTTCAAACCCATTAGTAAAATAAGTGGCTAGGCTAACTGTTTCAAGTCTCTGATCACACATCTAGCTGTTCTTTGAATTTCTGTAGAAAATGCAGAAATAAAACTCAGCAAGCAGTTTGAATGCCTCTATCAGAGCAATGTGCTGAGGTAACTTCACACATTCTTGGCCTTCAAATACCTCTTCAACTTTTGCATTTCTGGTACGACTGTACAAAACTTGTAGGTAATGTCAGTAGCTAGAGAAGCTTGGATGGTAGACAATGCTGTGGTGCTTGTGAGAGCAGCAAATACGTGGATAATGGAAATCATCATCCCTCACATAGGCAGAGTACAAAATAAGTAAGTAGTTAGGACACTTTACAGTTGTGAGGTTTTGATACGATGTTTGGAAAGCTTCTGGTGAGAGTAATGTGGCATATGGGAATGTATAGGGAAGACTGATAAATCAAAGTGGGAGATAATGAGATTTTCATTATCTGGGTAGAAGGAGAATGTGGACAATAGCAGCATGACGAAGAAAAAAATGGAGGAATCGATTTCTCTGCAAGGGCAAAGTAGAATATGTATCCAAATTAGGTGGTAGGTGAGGTAGTCAGAAGCGTCAAGTAGAAGGCTCAGCGTGTATTGACTTTGTCGAGGAAGCTGACCTAGAAAAGCTGTCGGAGAGATGAGGAAATAGAGAATTTTGGATTTGCTTTGTGAAATCAAAAATCAGGAACAAGTGAGAACTTAGCAAAGGCTGAATGACTGGAGTAGGCTGAGAATGGAACTCTTTGGTATATTCACAGGCTATGAAGACAGCCTCTTAAAGAAAATAAAGGAGTTGGCTGAAGATCAACTGAAGAATAAGTTGGCACAATCTTTACACCATGGTCAAGGTCGTGATTTTAGGTTAAGATCTATACCAAGAAAAGCTTGGTAGTGTCAAAAGCAGGAAAGCGGTGAAATTGAGGTGGTGTGATTTTTTGAATTAGTACTGATTGCTAGAATACAATTATTGGAGCAAGTGGTGTTAGTGGAGTGAATCTTCACTCATGGCTTACCATTATAGTTGCACTGAACAAATGATAGTTAAATGTACAGCAAAGCAGTAATGTTAAATGGAACTGTGAAATTGTAAGGCATGTAATCAGCAGTTACATTTGTTTACAGATACTTTAGTAACCCCCAGTGGGTTGTAAATATGCATATAAAACATAATCGGATAGCTTCTTCATTATCTGCATTTTATCACTGTATCATGCTTGATGTTAATTTCCCCTGGTTCCTCACGCATTTTAATAGCACCTTACATCTTTTACCAGTTTTCTGTTCTGAGCAAAAATGTGCACAATACCACTGGGAGGGATCCTGAACTGAGAAGGAGAGTGGGCGAGATGACCTAACACCAACACGATCTTTCCAGCCTCGGAATTTGAAAGCTCCAGTGAAGTCATGCGGGGCTTCGTAACTATTGAAATTTGTGATTTGTGGCTGTCTTCATGTTGCAGAATGAATCAGCAACAAAATGTCAATGTTCTTAGATTTTTCAATTCTCCATAGTTCTGCCATTTATTTTAACTTTTAAAGTATTAGTCTTCATTGTGAAACCTTAAGAAATTGAAAGCATTTATGTTATTTTTTGCCAGATAAAATGATTTCCCCCCACCTTTTAGTTTTTGAGGAAATAAAAATTCTTTCAGTGCTAGGGTCAAACACATTACTGTTTTACTGCCCTGATTCCTTTTTTCTTTTTTCTTTTCCAGTTGAGGTCTGAAATGTATTTATTTTTTATTGGAATTTAGGAAAAAAATGTGGCCATTGATTTCTCAGTAGCAGTTAAACAGGTATTTCGATTGATATTCTAAGTTTTGAGTAGCTGTGGTTCTGCTGTGGTCACTGCTTTTTGGCTCAGGATAGAACAGATGTAGCCGCTGTGGCTTGGGTTCGGAGGAGAAGCAGTAAAACAGGCAGACCACAGTGCACCACTTAACTTGAAAACATTTAGCTGTCAGAAAGTGAGACCTCAGATAAGCTAAGTTTCAACACCATGTTGATCCCCTTAATTTATTACTTGATTTCCTGTTCTTGCTGCTGGTAGCATCTAAAAGCCCTATGGTTGTCCGAACGCTGTAAAAATGGTGGTCCTGGCCAAGGGAGCTTCAACTCTGAGTGTGAACTGAAGTGTAAAGAGAAGCCAAAGATAAAGAGAGATGAAAGAGGAAGAGGCAGTGACCCAAGTGCTGTAGTCTTCATCTGTATCAAGGCAGGTGTTTAATCAACAGGAACTTTTAAAGAAGTTGAGGGGGAATGCACCTTTTAGAGGATGGTTTCTCCCTCAGCTGATCAGCAGCAGGGGAAATAGGCTTATTGGTACCCTTGCTTAAAATCTTGAGCTAGAGGCAGAAGGTACCATTCCCTGAGTGCTAGTAATGGGACATAAACCTTGCTAGATCTTTTTGTATAAATGCGAGATAAACAAGTTTGAACAAGAAGACAGATAATATTACAGAGAAGAGCTAGTCAGTGGAAAGTTGCAAGATATGATTAAAAAACAGAAAAGGCCAATGGTCTTCACAGCTATTCTGGGCGGCTAGGAATAAGGTAAAATTGCATGTACAAAGGATGGAGAAAAGGAAATTGTAATAGTTGGCACAGAAGATTGTGAGACAAAAGAACGGATTCTCAATGGATAGGCAGGAAAGACAATGTTTTAAGTATAAAAGGATGTGCAAAACCATGAGTGTGCTTTGGAGTTGTGGTTAGAGATCAGAGGTGGAAATATATAGATAAGTGTATCAGTGTATCCCTTTGGCGGCTCTTCGGGAAATGTGGACTTCCTGTATCCCTTAAGGAAGAACTAGCTTGTGGTCTTTCCAGCAATGTCCAGTTATGTGGCTTTGGAAGTGCATATTTTTGGTTTCATAAGGCTCATTTTATCTTTTACCGTCTCTTTTTCTCATGTTAAATTCTTCTATATTTGTCCTGCATGATGTCACTATTTGACAATTGTACTGGCACGGTATGGCAGAATTCCTTTTTTCCCTCAGGACTGAACTTCTCAAGCCTTCTGTGTGTCAATTGTTTGCTCTCCAGTTCAGAAGCAATGAAAACATGTGGCCTCTCACTTAAAACTGAAGCAGCAGTCTTAATAAAATGCTCTGTTCAGTGATGATAAACCAAAATCCACATTGCTCACTGCAGATTTGCGAAGAATGTTGTTTCTATCTGTGTCAGTATGTGCTTGAATCTTTTTGAGTTTGCTTGGGATACAGTAATGCTCTCTCCATGTTATGTTTTCTGGCTACATTTGAGAGAGTCTCTTGCAGACAAAAATGTTCACTGTAAGTAACGCAGGTACATGTTTATCTTCCTAGACATACTTGTGGTCTGCTCTGGTTCAAAGAGAGCAATGTCACTTGACATTCCACAATAGCTGCATCTCTGCAGTTCTACTGAAGTGCTGTTCTCCACACGCTCAGAAAATATTTGCTTCCTCTCCAGGTTTATTTTAATGATGCAGCAGCGTTCAGGGAGTTTAAGAAAATCCTATGTACACATGATCAGGGCAGGAGGGAAGGGAGGATCTAAATTCCTCTGCTAAATTGCTTGAAAATTACATGCAGGACACTAATCCTTCTCCTTTGGGCGTATGGAAGTTGTGTGGGTGGTGTTTAAAACACTGCGTTTGTATAGAATGACACTTCCCTCTCACGTGTGTCAATAATAGTAAATAAAAACCAACCTATATAACAGTATTTTTAAAAAGCTTGTAATTTGATCAGGACATGTTTTAATTCAACATCTCCAAATACGCTTCCAATTTCAGAAGAAATGCGGAGAAGTAGTGTAATTTTAAGAGACTGGGTGGAGAAATGGCTTATTTTAAGTTTTTTGACAGGACTCTTAAATAAGATGACAGCCCTAATCTGCCAAGATGCAGATAGTTTTGATGATTTGAGAAAGATAAGATGTGCCTCTTGAGACAGATAAGATAAGAAAGCCTCTTCAGGAAAAAGTATTCAAGATTATTTGTTTTATTTTGTGTGTTTATTCCTTAAATTGGTATGGGCTTGCTTCTAGTCAAATGATGAGGAAAGGCAGTACACACTGTATGGATGAATTGTTTCCTTAAAGTTTGGTAGATAGAGATTAGGTTTTCCTTATAAGAGATCCTCCATAACCTTTTTCTGCAGTATAAGGTGTGCGTTTCATCTTCCTTCATATTTTTGTTTCCTTCTAAAACTTTCTCTGAAGATTTTGAATTAATTGAAGGTTGTAATAAAATAACGTAGCATGATAACAATATGTACATGTAATGTAGTCAGACATTTCTGTATACTTAAGTGTCCTTTTTTTTTTCCCCCCAAATTATATTATAAAAAAGAGAAGCTTTTACTAAAGCCCGGAGTGTATCTGTTCATAATGTGTGCATGTGTAGTAGGGCTTTTACCTTTGGACATCAAACATTTAAGGGAAGTACAGTCCCCTCACGTGAGATACTCCCCAGAACAGTGTCTCAGCTGGAGTCACGTGTGCTTTTCTGCAAGGGATAGCTCACGCAACTACAATTAATACCTGAAATACTGAGACACTGCGTTTCCTCAACCTAATGTTACTGGGATGTCAAATCACATCTTCCTGACGAGCTGTAGCAGCGCTGACTAACTCATCTCCTCCTAGACAAGTGTCCACAGGTCAGCCTAATAGCATGAGGCATGTGCAGAATACCTGCCAGCCTCTAGTGCAGGGTATCATTAGGGCATGATGCAACAAATAGTGCAAGGACAAAGATCACTGAAAATATTTATAGGAGATACCTTCTATGGTTCAGGAGCTGAACGCTGCAGGCAGTATTTCATTACAAACAGGATCCTAATTTTTCTTTATACAAAGGCAATATGTTTTTTCTCTTTAAAATACATATATTTAAGCAACAATCTAAGCATGCTTTTGACTAGAACACTCCCAGTCTTGGTTTGATTGATCCTGTTCCCTTCTCCCTCCCACTGCCCCTGCCACCTTACCAAACAATTAAAATAACTCTTTAGATTTGTATCATGAAAAGGTGATTTCAAAGGCTGTATATCCCCTAAAATGCAAGAAAGCAACAACAGTGAAATGTTAATTCAAACAGCAACTCAACTTGCCATTCATCTCCGAAAACCTGTTTCATAACCCATCGTGGTGGGAAGCATTCTGTGTGACCCCCTCCAGAACCTCTGCCAGAGGAGGGTGTTTCACAGTTACCTGATTTTGCAGAATTGTCGGAGTTGGAAGGGACCTCTAGAGATCACCTAGTCCAGCTCCCCTGCTAAAGCAGGATTGCCCAGAGCACATTACTCAGGACTGCATCCAGGCGGGTCTTGAAAATCTCCAGAGAAGGGGACTCCACAACCTCCCTGAGTAGCGTGTTCCAGGGCTCCATCACCCTCACCCTAAAGAAGTTCTTCCTCATATTTGAATAGATATTCCTATGTTCCGGCATGTGCCCTTTGCCCCTTGTCCTATCACTGGAAACCACTGAAAAGAGTCCGGCTCCATCATTCTTCCACCCACCCTTCAGGTACTTGTAAAATAAGGTCTCCCCTCAGCCTTCCTTCTCCAGGCTAAAAAGCCCCAGCTCTTTGAACTTTTTCTCATAAGGGAGGAGCTCTAATCCTTTAATCATTTTAGTTGCCCTACACTGGACTCTCTCCAGTAGTTCCCTGTCTCTCTTGAGCTGGGGAGCCCAGAACTGGATGCAGTATTCCAGTTGTGGCCTCACCAGTGCAGAGTAGAGGGGGAGAATGACCTCCCTCGACCTGCTGGCCACACTCTTCTCAATGCAGCCCAGGATTCCATTGGCCCTCTTGGCAACAAGGGCACATTGCTGGCTCATGGAAAGTTTGCTATCCACTTGAACTCCCAGATCCTTTTCCTCAGTAGTGCTTCCCAGAAGATCCACCCCTAGCCTATACTGGTACCTAGGGTTCTTCCTCCCGAGATGCAGGACCTTATATTTGCCCTTGTTGAACCTCATTAGGTTCTTCTCTGTCCAGCTCTCCAGCCTGTTCAGATCATGCTGGATGGCGGCACAGCCCTCCAGTGCTGTAGGAACAGAAGAGGAGGATGTTGCAGAAACCTTCACCTTGTGAAGCCCTGGTAACACCCTCATTTTGAGTGAGTGTGTGTTTCTGTGAAGTCTCAGAATTCTGAGTGAAGCTGTTTGTGTATATAAGCTGGAGGGATACATGGGGTGAGAAATGGTCGCTGGCTGGAGCTATTTCAGAGTATTTAGGAGGAGTAGCTGTATAGAAGTAGCTGCTGAGAAATAGGAGCTACAATTTCCGCAACCGGTTGTCACCTTTATTTAAGGAAATAGAAGGTAAAAGGCCTATTTAACAAAGCTGCAGAAAAAATAAATCTGCTGAATGTAGTGAATTTTAAATCCATCCCCCCACCATTGCCCCCTCAAAATAACCCCAAAACCCAAAAAACCTTTTCTAACCCTATTTTGGCACAATCACAATGCTGTAACTGTTTAGGGTGTTTTACAGAGAGAATCAGAAGATTTTTTTTAGAGCCACAGTTACAGGAACTAAATAAGCAATAGGCACTTTAACAACTTTAACACCGCAAAAGCATTGACATTTTCCAACTATGTTCTCTGAACTTAGTGAAATATTTCATTCTCTCTTTACCATAATCAGAATTTGATGTGCATTCTTTCTTAAATGGCATCTGATGTGGTATCTCTCTTCAGCTCTTTGTGGTTTCCTGTTTTTCATACACAGATGAGAGTATCTGCTGAGATCTATTAAACTTCACATTTTATCATTTATGACTTTCTCAATATAAGCCTCCAAATAACAAGTAGATTTCTTTGCACTTACAAATGTAGTGAATACCTGATGGACTAGAAATACAGGAGCATGTCTTTAGTGTTGTACTTCAGATTACTATTTGTTTTAATTTAACTGTAGAGTATTTATTATGCAGGACTAACTTAATGCACTGAGTCTTTTTTTCTTTTTTTATACTGTACTACCAAGTAAGACAAAAATAAGTCAATGTGAAGTAATAAAAATTGCAAGAAATATTGATGAGCTTGTGAGGCCTGTGTCTTTTGTCATTTTAGCAGTTATTAAGAAAATATTACTATGAATGTGTGAGAACTTGTTAAGTCCTGAAAAAGGTTATATATTGCTTAATAGTTACATGTTGGTTATATTTTGTTTAATTAATATTTTTAAAATATCATATAGTCTGCTCTCAAAGTGAGGCAGAACTTTTTTAAGAGAAGGTGTAACGGTTTTGTAAAATCTGAATTTGACCCTAATGGCATGAGAAGAAAAATTGCTGTTATTGAACTGTTTCTCATACTTTTGAGAGTAAAATAGAGCACTTCCAAGTGATCAGCCTCATGTCAGATTCCAAATATAAGCACATGGTTGGCAAAATAACTAATGTGTATTATCTCCAACTGTGCAAATAGAAATTGAATTTGACAGAACCTGGCTTTGTATTGGAGAGAATAATTTTAATTTCCTTCTATCCTGATTTCCCACCTTTTCCCACATTCACTGCTGTCTGAAAATACTCCTCATTCTGCAGGAATGTGTGACGGTGACGATCTGATAAGATGTGTCTTCTAATATGCATGTAACCGTCATGGGCCTTGGATCAGTATTGGTGGTATCTGGTTCACTGCTATCAGTTTACTTGACCAGTGTTTATGACCTTTAGCTATAAAAAATGTCATCACAGTAGATACTAAATTGATGCTTATCGCTGTGAGAAGAGAAGCTGTGAAGAAAGTTCTTTATCAAGCACAGAGCTGGTACTTTGAGAAGGTGTGAGGCTGGTTGCTACACCTGCGTGGTAGGATATATGTTTCTGCAGTGTTCTTTTTGTTGTCCTTCTAAGGAAGCTTGAATATTTACGGCTGTAAAATAAATGACACTATGTTTGACTATGTTTAAAGGAAGGTAAACCGTTCTTTCATATGCTTATGCTGCTTTCAGAAAACTGGGGGTTTTTTGTTTGGTTTGGTTTTTTTTTGGTCTAAATAAGATACCAAATCTTAAATATGTGGTTTTATTACATTTATTATTTCCACCCCTCTCACAGAACTATAGTGCCATGGAAAGTGTTCAGGCAGTGCCTTCATGAAGTTCATCAGATAAGCTCTGGTTTGGAAGCAATGGCTCTTAAATCTACTATTGACTTGACCTGCAATGACTACATTTCAATTTTTGAATTTGATATCTTCACTAGATTATTTCAGGTAAGATTTGAAAATTTTAGAAACTTGTGTGAATTTCAGAAGCTTAGTGCCCCGAGGCAAGTACCTGTGGGTCAAGGAAGCAGATTTTTGGGAAAAACTGAAATAACTGAAACAGTAGAATTCAGAAATACATTGTGCATTTTATTTAGACCTTCAGACATACATACCAATTTTATGTCAAAGCCTGCGCCATACATTTGTTCTGTCTTCCATGTTACTCTGTGATAATGTTGGTTTAGCTTTCTTGGCTTTGCTGTTACACAAAAGGGTGCCATTACGAAGTTGATATTAAGATTTGGCAGGAGGTGATTAATGCTTTTAGTTTACAGAGTTTTGATTTTGATAATCTCTTCTCCATTCTGAGTCAAAACTGTATCAAAGTTAGAAATGTTATGGTGTAAGTAATCTCTCTGCTTAATATAACCACAAACATTGGTCACTTACTAAAACACACACATCAAGCATTTCTGTCTGAACATTGCTGCCTTAGGATCAGTTTCTACTCTGCCAAAGTTTCTCCCTTTTATTCAGTATTTGGCAAACTAATATGGTGTTCAGGTTAGTAATCAAGCCCAGATCTTGATCTCAGACTTGACTCAAAATGTCAGAGACACCTTGGCTGCAACATACATCACTATAAAATGCATTTATTTCAGGTTCCCTTCTGTAGGATTTTTTTCCCCCTAAGCATTCTGCTTACAAATGATAACAGGGTTTGTTTTATTTTTTAATTTGTACGTTGAATATAAAATTAAATGAGATGGAGTGATCTGAGAAGCAACAGTTTCTTCTGACCTTAGGTGGGGTCCTCTAGGTTGCGTTAAACTTCAAGACAGAAACCTCGAATGAGATGTATTTTCCTTTTTCTGAAACCCAGTGAATATCTCTTTTGCATTCGTTACTTTGTGAGGCCATTGCTGGTTTGATTACCATCAATTACCATCCCTTGGGCTCGAAAAGGGGGATCAGCAGTACTGATACACATAAGGAGAGAAGACTGGTTAGGATTAACTTCTAATTTAACAAAGAAGGAGAGAGTGAATTTTTGCTAAACAGATTACCAACTTGTCCAATAGTTTCATAACTGTTGAAGTGAGCTTGCACTGAACTCGGTCTGAGAACCTCTCCCAGCAGTTACATTTTACTTGAGTTTTTAAACAGCTTCTGTAACTATGTGTGCGTACACCCACGGAGAGAAAATCCCAGTTGTTTAAGTGATCAAAATATTGTTTTGCCAACTGTGGCTTCTGTTACAGAAAAGCTATGTTTATAATGATGCTTATTCACAGAAGAAAGGAAGACTACTTTTTATGGAGGTCCTGTAAAAGGGAAGTTGCTCCCCCTGCCTCCTCATGTATGCATGCACAGCTCAAAGCGCTGTGGTCTCTGCTCAGAGGTCAAGTTAGCACAGCAGAATATGTAGATGCCTTGAAGGAAAGGAACTTCATGCTTTCACTATTAACGTGTTCAGTTACGTTGTCCTTTTATGCAAAAAATATTTCCGTAGAAGAGAAAGCGTACAAATCTTTTGCCATTTAAAATTTCTGCTTTTGTAATACTCTGTGTGCACGAGGTAAGCTCTGAGTTCTGGCCCTTTGATTTTTCAGTTGTACTGTCACATCATTTTCTAGGTATAGCAGTAGTGTGTTACTCTGTAGAGACTCCAGGCATTTGAAGAAGATACTCTCTACTGTCAACTTAGAAGCTTGATCATTGTGATTAACAGAGGAATTTGAATGCTACTTGAATTTGTTTTATAATGTACTGGTAGCAAGCCTTTCTATAACCACGGTCCAACAAAACGTCAAAGTACTGAGTATTTGATCATCCTTTTTGATTTACATGCATGCACTTAAGTAATACAACAGGTGAAGGAACATTGTGGTTTGGTGAAGGAAGTGTCAGCACCAGTGTGGTGAAGGGGGAAGAGTCAACTCCCTTTTTTTATCTAGTTAGGGCAACTAACATTTTTCATGTGATGAAGGCTCCTGGCATCTGTCTTTGAGGGTGCAGAAGGGAGCTGGCAAGATGCAGTGTTGCATCTAGGATTGTGAATTTTTCTCCTTTCTTCTGTACAAATTTGAACACCTGAGGTTCTTTTACGGCCTCCGTGCCAAAACCTTACTGTTCCATTTCATGTGTCTGTTTTGAAGAGGAATCAATTTTAAAATGAAACAGGTGTTGATCCATGTTTAAGTACTGGTTAGGGTTTGCCTTGGAAATGTATCATAATCCCAGGTAGAACTGTTAGGATACTCTGCTCAAGTGTGTCACACAGGCATTTCATCTGTCCCTTGCTAGCCCTTTTAAGTCCTTTTAAAGGGAATTTGCAGGGCATGCAAGAACACAAGCCTCTTCTCTTATGTTGCTTAACTTCATCTGCCTTGATTTTTTGACAAATACATAAAAAAATCTCCAAATCACTTCAAGAGGAAGTTTCTTGTCTCTCCAAATGCGGGCAATGAACACTTAATACATTTGTATTAATCCACTACTTAAAAAACATCCTTCATTTACACTAAAAGGACTGTTCCGTATTCTTTGAAGTGACAGCATATCAGGCATTTTTTAACTGAGTTTTCTGAAGCATTTGCTCTTCAGGTCAGCAAAGACTGTGATGAAGTGCTGTCAGTATTTGTTATGTTTTCTGGATGTATTACCGTTATGGTAACTGAAGAAATCAAGAAGTAGAGATTAAGAAAAGGAATGACAGATCAAATTAGCGGCTTTATTAGGCCTTGTTTGTTAGTGTTACTTATCATTAACTATGAAAGTGCCTCAGGACCTCTGAAGAATAGACTGAAGAATAGACTTAATTGTGTTTTTATTAAACCATTATGGAGCCATACCCTCTAGGTTCTAACTAAACATGATGTTTAATATTTTATGTAACTGCAAATAAGAGATCCCCTAAATTCCTACTGCTTCAAAATCTTTATCCAAAAATTTACACTTGATCTTCTACCCAAAAGTGAGTATTTTTCAGCTGGGGCTAAAACACTGTAGATCTCTCTGACAAATTGACTTGAGTTTTATTAAAAATATGTAACTACCTGGCTGCATCTGTTTAATTGTCTTCTCTTTTTAGCCGTGGGGTTCAATCTTAAGGAATTGGAACTTCTTAGCTGTGACACATCCTGGATATATGGCATTCTTGACATACGATGAAGTGAAAGCGAGGTTGCAAAAATACAGCACTAAGCCTGGGAGGTGAGAGGTTTTGCTGTTTATTGCTTTCCAAATAAACTTGTCGTCTCATAAGCTACGTAATTATTCTAAGTTCATACTTCTATTTTGTATGATACTTAGACTTAACTGCAGTACTGAAGGAGTGAATTCTTGGCTTTGTTTATAACAGAGTGAATAAGAGTAGAAGGGTGGGGGTTTGTTTTATATATATATTTGTGATTTTATTTCTATCAAAATGCATTTTTAAAAATAGTTTAATGCTAAAGCTCAGAACTCCACATTCAACAAATGCTGACCATAATTGGATTTTTATGAATAATTCTTCTCCAGTGCTATGAAGCAAAAAAATACTCTATTACCACACCAAAGTCTAAACACACACAAATAAACAGAATAAAATAATTGAAATTACGTTGCTTTTCCTTTTCTCTTCTGAATTAGGTACAACAAGCAATGCATTCTTGAAAAGCATATTTGAAAACATAATTTGCTTTTCAAAATTTGCATTGAATTGTTGCTTAATAATAAAGTAAAACTGATCTTTCATGGTAGGACACTTAAAATACAAATTTAATCAGTTCTTATGTGTTCCTTTTATGTTTTGTTTTTTTTTTTTTCCTTTGGCAGAAATTATATCACAAACTTTGCACCTAGAAAAGCAGTCTGTCAGATAAATATCATGACATGTAGAGTGTTTAATTTCTGTATAGTGCTCTACTTACTGAATTATTCAAACTGAACTTTTAGCATTTGTGCTGGTTGTTCTATTTTTTCTTCATTCAACTTGGAGAAATAAAAATTCATTAATGGATTTAATAATCCTGTATTAGTTAACTTTTATTTTGCTAGTTTTACCTTTCAGTTATAATTTTTTTTCTTTAATGTCTAGTTGTCTACCTTTGCTTCAGGATCACATAAATACACAGTTAAAAGAGCATCATTTTGAAACTTGTTAGAGAAGTCTAGCAACAATTATACCCATATTCTGTACTTGGTTTCTTTTGATTTTTAGCAAACAATATACTGTATCTTGTGAAGTTGCCTGGCAGGTCAAGTGCGTATGTACAAGACTCTTGTGGTTCCAGTAGAATAATGCTGATTTTCAGCTTGGCACTCATGAACTATAGAAGTCAGATAACTAGGTTGATTTTGAGAGTGCTTGCTATACTTAGCATTTTCTCTATTATTGATTCTGATTCTGTGATTATAAAATAGAAGTGATAGAGATATTATCCAAGGTTGCCTTTATGTTCCTTGTAAATAGAGAGTTATTTTTAAGATAACTTTCTATTGCATATCAGAAAATGACTTTCTGAATTGCTTAGGTGAAATGCTGGAGTGTGAAAGAGGAGATAATATGAAGTGAAATTGCTTCTTTAATCAGTCTAAAACATCCTGGAAATTACAAGATTCTGTTCAAATGAATAGCTACTTCTTCAATGTAATGTTGGCCCTATTGAAGTTTGTAAGAGCCATGACAAACTTCAGGGAGGCTAAGATTTCTCATTTTAAACAGTTGGGAAGGAAATAAATTATTTATGTATAATTAAGAAAAGCTGCTCTATAATACAAAATTGAGTTTGTGGTATTTCACCGCGGGATGCTTTTTTGAATGAGGTTTTTTGCATATGAGATGATGTCTGACATTAAAGGGAGTAGAGTTTTTACTAAGAAGAACTAAACAAGCCTGATACTATTGCTTGTAATCTTACCTTTTTTTCTACTGTGCTCTCTGTCTACATTACATATACTCCTAGCTATCACTGTACACACCAAAGTATTTAAATTTAAGTCCAATTGAGTTGGTATTATCTGGTGTTTTCTGAAGTAGAAGTGATATTTCTTCTGTCCTGTTCACCTCCTCTGGTACACAAGAAAATAACATTACTAGTAGAGCAGTTTTAATTACTTATCATTCACATTTCTGTTGCATCAAAAGATCATAGAATCATAGAATGGTTAGGGTTGGAAGGGACCTCAAAGATCATCCAGTTCCACCCCCCCTGCCATGGGCAGGGACACCTCCCACTAGAGCAGGTTGCTCAAGGCCACATCCAGCCTGGCCTTGAACACCTCCAGGGATGGGGCATCCACAACTGCCCTGGGCAACCTGTTCCAGTGTCTCACCACCCTCATAGTAAAAAATTTCTTCCTGATATCTAATCTGAATCTTTTTTTCTTCCAATTTAAAACTGTTTCCCCTTGTCCTATCATTACCCTTCCTGGCAAAGAGTCCCTCCCCAGCTCTTCTATAGGCACCCTTCAGATATTGAAAGGCCACTATAAGGTCTCCCCAGAGCCTTCTCTTCTCCAGGCTGAACAATCCCAGCTCCCTCAGCCTGTCTTCATAGGAGAGGTGCTCCAGCCCTCTGATCAATCCCTCTGATGTTTTATATTTCCCTTCCAGTCATTCAGGTTATTGGCCTGTGTATACACCAAAGGTGTATGTTGTAACTATGGAGACTTAACAATAGACTGGTCTTGAAAAGGTTTATGAGCATGTCTAAATGTACGTAATAGGACTATTCACAGTGGATGTGCAGCTTTCACTTTGGGAACCAAAAAGCAAGCAAATGAAAGTTGGGGTAGGGTGCTACTTTTACCTTATTTCTGCCCATGCAGAACTGACAGCGTGAAAGATGCAGGTTTATTTAAGGTTATACAAAGATGGCAGAATTGGGAATCTGACCCAGATCTTCGGAGACCTAGTTCAGTGTCTTAACCAAAGCCCATCCTTGCTCTCTGATGAACACTGACTCTTTATTCATCCTGTTTCTCTCAAGCTACATTTTCAGACTGAGTTGCACTCGCTTGGGACAGTGGGCCATTGGATACGTGACTGGTGATGGGAACATACTGCAGACAATACCTCACAATAAGCCTCTGTTTCAAGCTTTGATTGATGGCAGCCGGGAAGGATTGTGAGTACAGATTTCTATAGTCAGCATAGGTCTGATATTTTGATTTCTTTGTTCTTCTAATATTTATATGGGTAGTTATTGAAGATCTTTAGAAGGGAAAATCTGGATATGGCGTTTAGCATTCCTTCGGAGCTTAAGGAGATCCCTTTTATTCCTTTGAAAAACACTTATTTCCAGATAATTCCATTAACCAAAGTTAACCAACACCATATCTTGTAGCAGATAAATTCCAGGAGAAAATAAAATCAGGCAGCTGTCACACTGATTCCTTCCTCCTCTTCCCCCTGCTACCTCCCCTAAGAGTCCAAAATGCACTTAAGCTTATTAAACAATTACTAGTGCCAGTTACTCATGTGTCTAACTCTGGACAATGATTTGAAAGCTTTGTAATTGCTTTTTTATATGTAGTGCAGCCAGAACATTTTCCAGGTTCTAATAGTTTACTGAAAAGATTTATAAGAAAATTATAAGAGAATCTAAGTTTACAGGGGGTAGTAGTACATTTTTACTAGGTTGGTTGAAGTAACAGACAAATTTTTGCTGTCAAAATGTTTTCACTGAGATACATGTTTTGATAAATCCACATGATCATAATGAGAAAAAGAACCCAACCAAACAGGTAAATTGATCGGTCCTCAAAAAACAATTGAGAAACCCTTTACAATCTTGCCATTTTTCTCAGTCCTCCACAGTCCACTATTTTTTTTCCAGGTATGATGATTTCATACCTGTAATAAAAAACACAATTATTATGGTAGTGTTTCTACTTGACAAAAACTAGAGCTGAGAATATTTAATGCAGAGTGAAGTTTTTGTACCCTATGTAAATATAACTTCCTCATAGCATGACTTAATAACACAACTTTCAAGAAACTGTTTTCAAGTTAGAGGTAACATAAGTCTGAATATAGAAAAAGTTAGGGTCTCTGGAATATCAGTTAACCTATTATTTATTTCCCACAAATTATTATTTGTGTGGAGGTTGAAACACCCCCCATCAGTTCTTGCTTAAAGACCAGTCTCCATCTTGGATTCTCAGTGCTGATTCTTGTCATAATATACAGAGATTTATATATCAGAGATTTATATACACAGCTATACACATATATAATACTGTGACACATAAATATTATTATGTATATCATATTATACACAGATATGCATAAATGAGTGCTACTTTCTATTCTGTTCCATTGCTTAAAATAGCTTATAGAGTCACTGAACATGATGCTCACAGTGGAGAGATCACTAGGAGCGTATGCAGCTATAAGCTCGCTGTAAAATGAAGATCTAAAGTAACTTTCTGGGGGTAGCTCTACAGAATATTATCTGCTAGCTAAAGCTCAGGAGCATTCTGCTTGTAGCTGTGCAAGTCGTACCAAAATCTTTCCTGTGCTTTGATAAATGGATTTGAGCATGTATCAAAATGCATATGAAGCAATTCAGCTGCACCCAAAAGATGAGAAAGATAGCTGCGGAAAGATGATGCATTTTACTTAATGTCTGCTGCAATTTATTCTGCCTTTTTGAAATTTCATAGGTATTATTTAGCTAATAATGCTAAAATGTCGATATTTATAACAATCTTCTTGTGATGCAGCTATCTGTTCCCAGATGGACGAAGTTATAATCCTGATTTGACAGGATTATGTGAACCCACACCACATGATCACATAAAAGTCACACAGGTACGTTGCAGGGTTTGTCAGTTATTTTGTAATCTTCACTTCCCTTAATATCTCATCTAGCAGTGATAATAAGCTTTTATTAAAATGTGAGAAATAAATTCATAAGAGTGAAAATATGTTGTTGACTGAAGGGCTTAGATGAAGAACAAGATAATAATTCTTTAAACTTAGAGCTGATGGTGATGCAGATGGCATGTCTTGGGAAGTTTTGTTTATTCTAAGCCTCTTCCAAGTGAGAAATGGTTATTAAAGATTTTCTTTATATTTATGTTACAGGTTTATGTCGCTTGGTGTTTTCTTAGAAATAGGAGATGGCAATACAGAAATAAAATCAAGATCATAGTTTTGAAGCCTGAATAGGAATGGTACAGTTGTTGACAGATCCAGGAAGAAAAGTATAATTTGTATACAAAGATGTTGGTTCCAGGGGGTCTCTCCTTTCTCCTTTGTCTATTGTGCAAATTAAAAGAGAGATCAGGGAAAAGCAACAGAAAAAAATAAGTGCCTAAAGGGAATCACTTCACAGGAAAATTAGAATATTTGTGTTTGTGGTCTTGTTAAGTGATGATGTGATGAACTAATGTGCAGATGTTTGATACTCAAATAGTAAGAAGTAGCCTGCACAAGACAAATGCTTGATTAAAAATAGTGCTGAAATTAACACTAGAAGGTGAAGGTATACAGAGTGGAGTATTTTTCCTGACAAAAGCATCTGAGAGACTTGAGGATGTGTTCAAGGAAAGACATTGGACTACATAAAAGCCATACTGTTTCAGATGGCCTTCCATTTCTTCAGAGCAGACAGGATGACCTACTGAATCTTCTGTAATTTTGAGTGCCCTAAGTGCATTTGACCTCCAGAAATATTTTTAGAAAGAAGTGCTCATTACCATCTATGGTATTATCAGGAATACCATTATGGTAATATCTGTCTTGTAAGTAAGAGAATTCCTCACACAATTACCTGAAGGAAGCATGAATACTTCCACTTATCTGACTTTTCCCTCCAGTCTTGAAATAGTAGTGAAAGAATAATGCAAAGATAACAGTTATTTGTGTTGCACAGAATGATTTTCTAGCCCCATATCCTTGCTTTTTCTCAAGGAAAAGAAAAGCAGCTTAGACATTCTCAGTGATTACCTTGTTCTTCACAAGCCAGTCATGTTGTATTTCAAATTCATTAAATGAATCCAGTTGCTTCTGAACTTGTAGTTACGAGAACACCATTAGTTAATTCTGGTCGTAATTCAACAGAGTCTGAACTATGTGAATGCTGCCGTACGTAGTATCTAACTGCAGTAGTTTCAAGCTGTCACTAGAGCTGCTTAAACTACAAAAAGATGGTACAAAAGTGGCTGCAAGGCTAGATTGCTGCAGGTGGACTCTTTGCAAGAGGTCCACTATAAACTTCTTTAGTACATACTCACTACTACAGCTGCAGATATGAGCTCTCTCTTTTGTTTTCTCTTTTTTATTAGCCTCATCTCCCCTCCCTTTATTCAGGAGTAGCTGCTTATTTTCCCATGACCTGGATTCTACTTACTTCAAGCTTTCAAATTTTGTTTTGCAAAGACTAAAAAAAGCTTTATTTATACACAAATGCATTTGATTGCAAGTTTCCCTACAATAACTAATTCTAGATAACTGTTCTAGACTCAGGATTTATAGCTTAGTTATTTCTTCTGGAGGTGTTCTTATACCTTCCTTTCAGTCTTGTAAGGATACAAAGTACTGAACAAACAGTGCATGGCTGTTGCCATGTTATCCTGGGCTATATTCTTGCCATACTTCCTTCACAAGAGTTGTTTACTTCACTTAACCATATTACATCCTTGCTATAGGTAGAAAGCCCTTGTACTTGTCAGTTTTCATTCTAGTAACTTTTATTAGTCCTACACTCATGCTTGGAAAAGGAAATCCCCATTTTTTTCCCATTCATCACTTAATTTCTCACTTATGGCCATGGGTTCTTTATCGTCCTCTTAACTGCAACCAAGGAAAAGCAGGATATATGCCTTGCATAGTAGTGATGTGAGAAGTCTGTAGAAAACTTAGTAGGCACAGATATTTTAAACTTTTTTGTATCATGTATTCTAGTATATAACAGATTTGAAGAAGCTAAAGAGTAAGCTGTTTCAGGAACCTTAGTGTGACTTTTAAATAGATGAGTAGCAATAGTTTCCTTGACTAATAAGTAAAGTATGTTGGAAAAAGGGACTCGGAAATGTTTGTCACTACTGATGCTTAAGTATATTTTTTGTGAACCAATCACACTAGAAATAATAACCACTTGGCTTTCTTTTGTTACAGGAACAGTATGAATTGTACTGTGAAATGGGTTCCACTTTTCAGCTGTGTAAAATCTGTGCAGAAAATGACAAGGATGTGAAGATAGAGCCTTGTGGACACCTTATGTGCACTTCTTGTCTTACAGCGTGGCAGGTACTGTCATAGTTCAGTTAATAGAGAAGAGGATGGGTTTCTGTTTACAGTATGGGTATAAGTTTACTTTTCCAGGTACTCAATAAGAGGATTCAAGGACGTATCTATTTAAAATGGGAAACTTTTTCATTTTGTGGACTAAAATCTGTGAAAAAATTAAGTTCCAGGAGTCATTAAAATCTGGACTTGTAGGCTTGCCAAGGCCATTTGCTGACTGCTACTAAGTGAAAACTATTTCCTGAGCACAGTATCTACTCGGGCATTGGAAGCTGGGTACTTGGTGCCGATACAGCCACCCAAGTCACTTCCTGATGTATTACAAAGGCATGAAGAGGACAGGTAGCAACTGGGTTTGGATAACAGACTAGACAGCGTTTTACAAGAAAACAGGATGCCTTTGGAGGGAGAAGAATTCAGTTAGTAGTACAAGCCATGAAATGACCTGAAATAAGGAAAAATAAGCTTAGAATTTCTGTGTTTCATGTTATTAATATGTAAAGCACTAAACCGCCTAGCTTTAGATTTGAACGGAGGGCAAACTGATCTCTCCATGTCATTTACAGAATATCCCAAAAAACACAGACTTCCTGATGACGCAGGTTGGTGTGTTTTGTGCACCGTGTTCATGGACATGCCAGTCTGTGGGAAAAGGGAAGACTGGTGCCTTCAGTTCAGCACAGTAAACAAGCATTTGACTTAAAACCAAAAGCAGACGTCATTCCTTTTTACAACTTCAGGCTCCCCCCTGATAGGTGCTTCTCAAACTCAATTTATTCTGCTGCCTCCACCCTGCTCCTTTCTTCTTTTGTATCTGTATTTTGTGGGGAGAGGTAAGGGTCATCTCGTTCTCAGGAAGGCCTCTGTTCCACAGTTAGGCACCAGTGTTTAATTACAAATGTAGCGATAAGAGTAAAAAGAATCCTTGACCTGGTTTTAAATGCGTGCATCTCAAGTTAATCAGTTTTCATTCTCGTGTTTGAGACACAACTTAGAGTACTATAGTTTTTCTTTTCAAATCCTAATTAAGAAATTATAATTGGAAAGCTAACACAATGTATCAGAAATATCATTTGAGTTTATCTTCCATTACCAATAAAGCTTGTTGAAAATGGAATATTCTGAGTTTCTGATTTTGGTGTTCTTTCTGAAATTTGAGTTTGATGCTCCAATCGCAAATCTTTCAAATTGCCCACAGATCAGAAATTCTGAGAAAATTCCATTTTTGACATACCCAAATAAGAATATTTATTTCGCTACTAAGCAGCTGCTGAGCTGGAACAATGTTTTCTCATTTCAGGAGTAGCATTTCTCTGTTCTTACCAGTTTCATTCTGAATAACAAACACAATGTCTGAACATTTAAATTTGGGGGTTTTGTTTGGCTTTTTTTTTTCCCTTTATTTGCTTAAGTAAAAGGACTGAAATCTTGGTACTTTTGATTTCCAGGTGTCTCATAGCATGGTAGTAAGGTGAACATGCGAACAGCACGTTCTAATGTTCCAGTGATGTGCTCTGATTCTGGAGGCTTGAGAAGCCAAGTTCCTCAATATTTTAGCCAATGGCTAGAGATCAGGAAGAGGATAACAAAGCATTTTAGGCTCAGAGAACTGGCATGTTCAAAACCATTAAGCTTCATCAGAACATTGCAACTGGCTGTAATCAGCCAGGTACATTTTGGACTTCATTACAAATTTAACTTTTGTATAATTAGTGAGGCAATGAAGAAATATTACATTGTTACAGCATCAGCTGTTGCGAGCTTCTGGTGGGCTAGTGTTTAATTAGCAGTATAATGGCTCATTAGACATGCCTCAAGAGGTCCAATACAGATGTTTTCACTAAGCAGAAAAAAAATTTGAGTAAGCAACATCAGATCTGCATAGAATACTAAGAATAGTTCAGAGTTGTTCACCTCTATGGAGATCATAAAGGATCCTTTATGGAATTGTTCACTTGTTCACCTTTATGGAGATCAGTCTCTCTAGTAAGACTTGGTTTAAGTGTTTCGTTTTTGTGTTATGCAACAGGAATAAAATGTCATTTTCCCAGGGATAGGACAAGAGGAAAAGGGCACAAACTTGAATATAAGAAGTTCCATCTATACACAAGGAGGAACTTCTTTACTTTGAGAGTGGCAGAGCACTGGAATGGGCTACCCAGGGAGGTGGTGGAGTCTCCTTCTCTGGAGACATTCAAAACCCGCCTGGACACATTCCTGTGCAACGTGCTCTAGGTGAACCTGCTTTGCCAGGGGGTTGGACTAGATGATCTCCAAAGGTCCCTTACAACCCCATATCATTCTGTGATTCTTTCACAAAAATCCATTCTTGTCTAAAAAGTACATGTTGGGACTTGATTCTAAAAGCCTATGGGCATATATGCTGCACTGGAATATTCACAATAGGTGCTCTTTCAGTGTTCTAAAATAACCTTTCCGTGGGCATGGACAAACGTGTATTCATACAGACATCTCAGATCTCAGTTTTAATTGCTCAGTTGCATTCATACTGTTGAATACAAATCTCTGCTGCTGTGATTGCTTACCCAATATATTTTGGTGAACTTAATGCCTTTGAAAAGAAAGGAGGGAAACTGCTAGTATAGAACTATTTGGCAACACAGATAGAAGAAAACCTTGAAAATGAAAAGCTCTGTGCCTCATCTGTAAGGCTGTTTTTAGAAAATGAAACTGTAAATAATTGTATGAGTAAGGGAGGACTTCTGTTCACTTCACAGTGATTACTTCAGTAGGTCCACATAATTTGGAGGTGTTCTTTGAGGTAGTTAGCGATGTTGGCTAGGCCTTTGTAATTAGGATGCAAGACTGTTAAAAGTAGAGTACATGTATCTTTCTGTACAAAATGAAAATCCAGTACTAAACATGTAAATAGACGTGACTGTTATCGGGAGTCATCATTTTTAGTTATTTGGCCCAGGGATACAGTTCTTCCGTAGACTGTAAAATCATCTGTCAGTTTAGTAAGACTGGCAAGTGTCAAGATAAAAATAATACTTGAAAAAAATTAAAGCTGTCCTTATCTGAGAAAATCAAATCTGAGAAAATCCTATCTGAGAAATCAAAAAGCTGTACTTGCTTGATGATGTTTCAGGGTAGGAAGGTTGTTCAGAATTCATTTTTGGTCTTCGTATCTTTTTAGCAGTCTGCCTGCCTGATTGCAAATATGACACAATGTGATTTCGGAGTTCAGGTTGAATTGTCTTTATCTCTCAAAGCTTCAGGACTCTTTTTGATGTGTTGTTTTGTTGTGTTTGTTGGTTTTTTTAAAATTCAAATTCAGATTGTACCTCTTTATGGAAAAGTTTCTTTATAAGTGCTTGAAAGACTTCTCTCTGCTATTTTTGTTCATTAGTGGTCTGAAATCTACTTTAAAGGCTTTTTGATTACTTCTGTCAAGGAAAAAATATTTCTGAAATGAGTAAAAGGAATGGAAATCTGTCTGCTTGAAAATCATTTAACATATTGTACCACTTAGAAATTAAAATTCAAGTAATTCTTGTTTCTGGTAATGTGAAAGTAGTTCCTTGTTTTACATAATTTATTGAAAATATAATAAAATCCTGGTTTGTTACTTAAACAGGTCAAAAAATGTTTTTAGCTTTAGATGCTCTGTGTGCTTATTGGATGATGGTAGTGTTGCAGCCACGATGTACTGTATATATTCTTCACAGAATAAGAGCTGCATGCCCTAAAACTTATCTGCTTTTTCGACCTTAAATTGAAAAATAAATACTTTATATTTAATACAAAAGATATATAATAAATGGCATTATCTCTGTCTAAACACCTCACTTTCTTTTCTCCTAAGAAATAGGAAAATTGTAATCTCAAAAGGCAAGGTGTTACTTCCTGACCTGTAATACTAAGATGATTGCAGTTTTTATCCTCTGTAGAGACAATAGTTGTTTTGATCAGTTATTTTTAAGTGAAGCTTAATCTTTCGATGAGACGCAGCTTTAAAAGTGCAGTCATTTTACCATTTACTATAGTTAAATATCTATTAATCTGTTTCCTCTTTCTGCCAGTGTTTCTGTAAAAGCTCTTAGAGACCTGTTAAGGGCGTTTTTGTGTAGAAAGACATAAGACCTACTTTTAAAATTATTTCTATTTTTTATTTTTAAAAATGTGTGTACTTTTTTGTCTTGCTTAGGAGTCTGATGGCCAAGGCTGCCCTTTCTGCCGCTGTGAAATCAAAGGAACTGAACCAATAATTGTGGATCCCTTTGATCCAAGGGATGAAAACTCCAGGTGCTGCAGTATTATTGATAGCTTTAGTATGCCCATGTTGGACTTGGATGACGATGATGACAGAGAAGAGTCTTTAATGATGAATCGTTTGGCTTCAGTCCGAAAGGTAAATTTTCAAATACTGTACAACAGATAATGCTGTATGTTTGTAAATGAAGCTGCCTGTAACTTCAAACAATGAGAGGTTGCACTTCATGCTCTAGGTTTCAGCAACTCGCTGAAGAGTTCTTGGGTTGAAAAAATAAAATGCAGCAATATTGCAGCAATAGTACCAAAGTTGAGTAGGAGGAAAAAAAGGTTCCAGATTATCAGCTGATATGAACTGAGTTAACTCTGATTATAATGGAGGAAGCATGAGTCTGCACCAGCTGAGACTCTTACTCAAAATACGCTGTATGGACAATTCTCTGAACACTTACTTGTGAGGAACAAAAAATTTCATGTATATATAATATATTATTAGTTTTCTGCAAGTGTGTGTACACATGCTCAGAATCTTTTTGGATTAAACTTGAGTTTCTACATAGGTTATAAATATTATTGCTGTGTAAAAGTGACTTGGAACCCAATTCATATTGCACACAATTAGCTGTGTTGTTTCATGTGAACATCATGTTTCATGTGAGTTGTCCATGATTATTTTTTTTTCTGTATCTTTAGTATTAGATACTTTTATTAGGAAAAGTTTATCTGACGTATTCGTAGTGACTTTGTGCTTTGGGATTTTTTTGTCCTGAAAGTGTACTATGGGATCTTTCTTTTGTCACAGGAGATTTTATCACTGATAGAAAAAGACTACCATTAACAAAAGTTTCTTTTATGTTGGTAGTTTTCACTACTATATTTTAGCCTGGAATACGTATTGTCATAGCGTGCAACACTGAATTTTACAATGGGCTTTCTGTATTTTACCTTCTACTAAGGTCATCTAAATTGCATAGTTGCCTTGGAATTAATTCTGTAATATCTTAATCTTCAATTTCCTTATTGTTCTATTTGTTGAAGGAAAAAAAAAAAAAAAGTGTTTCACCCTCCTATCTGAGAGTATCTGCCAGTTAATATATGTACTTCTGATATCCTTCCTAACCTCTTAAGCCATATGAATCATTCTTGGGTTGTGTATGTAATACAACATGGCCTACTCTTGGGAACAGTTTATCCTTCCTGCCTGAACTTAAATTGCAGTCTGCAGCCTGACCTCTCTGAGATAGCCTTGAATTGATGGGCTTTTATAACACTATCATTTCCATGATAAGGCAAAAATGCATTATGCTTTTATCAGAAGGAGGAACAATAGGCTTTACTACAAGAAGTCTTGTTTTCAGTATCCACAGAGTGCCTGAGTGCTTTGGTGCTTGCTATTTTTATGTCATTAATTTCATCGTTCAGTGAAAGAAACTGACTAAATATCATGGAAGTTCAGGAATGGCATTTTCCACTCTTTGTTAGCTTCTTGACAGCCTTACTTCCAATTGTTGAATTGTCAGGTCATTGCAATTGTTGAATTATCAGGTCATTTGATAACTTTTTGGCCGTGGTTTTTTTCTTAAAACTGTTACCAGTGGTTGTACAGTGATGCTCTTAGCCACACACCTGTGTGGAATATGGCATTATTTATATACACTTGTTAGTAAAACCTTCATCAGCCTAGTCTTTTTCTTTTAATATATTTTTCCTGCTAAACAGTATTTCTTCAGAGCCTGAAGAATTTTTTTTTTTTTCTCTATGACTTTATGTGGGATTTTATCCTTCTTGAATTTTTCTTTTATTTCTTGTTAATGCTCTTAATATGAATATAGTTCTGCATAATGGCTGTGTTGTAGTAATTTCATTTGTTGAAACAGTAGAAGCTAGATGACAAAGATAATAATTTAGTTCTTGCAGACAACCTGCTGACATTTGTTACTTTGTAATCCCAATGAACAAATTTTTCAAATCTTATTTTATTGCAAGGATTGTTACATGCTTTCTCAACATAAAGCTGTTAATGCTTAAAAATCTGGTTTTGTTTCAAATCACCTGGCTAGACCACGTGGTATTACTGAGAAGATCTTCTTGCGGTGTATCTGGCTAGTAGCGAGCTGGGATTTTAAACTTGCTAGAAGAGGAAAGTTCCAGGTACATGAAGTTCTGAAGAAAGTGACTGTAGGACTTCATAATGTGTTGCAGAAATATTCAAATCAATCCTTATTGTCCTGAAAGCCTTGTCAGAGGAGCACTGTTAAAATATTTCTCAGCTGTTACTACCCTTTCACTATCTTTGGGACTTGTACTTGTGAACATTCATAATGCAAAGAATAGTTACAGTAAGCTCATTTTAGAAGCACACACCGTCAGGTTCATCACTGATTGAGGGGCCTGGGTGGGTCTTTAAGTGAGCTCTTCTTGACAAAATGAAAAGCTGAAAAACACTTTTTGGAAATGGCATTAAAGCGTAAAGATGATACGATTTTATTTTTTTTTTATCACCCACTGTATCTGTATGAATTATGAATATAAGTTAGATGTCAGAAAAATACCAATTCTGCAGTTTATCTCTCTATCTCTGAAGTATACTCATAAACTGTAAGAGGTGTCTGAATTAAGTCCCTGAGGGACTTCAGACTTAAAATTGCTTCAAGGAAAAGAATGATCACAAAGCTACTTACTCATTCTTTAATGGAATGAGTAAACGGATCCACTTTAAGAAAAATGAATCATTCTTGCTAGGTGTTGTGTGTGAGTCGGTGGCAGCAGCAGCAAATCAGCTGTAACAGAGGCTTTAGAGAAATCCACTGCAATTAGTCTGTTTATCTGCCTCATCAAGCAGCTTATTTTTTCTAATTTCTAAATTGTCTTCAGATACTTCTTTATGAAAGAAAGATGAAGAGTGGTGCCAAGACCTCTGTTAATTGTCTCATCGCTGAGAAATTTCCAGCCCCATGGTATCAGATTAGCTAATGCAGTTATTGCCTGAAGTTTTCCTTTTCTCAGCTCTATACCGATTGTGCCAGCCAAGCACAACATTACGAAATGCACATTAAAAAAATGTGCAGATTACAGGCTAAGGTAAATATTGAAAACGTCTTTTGTCATTTTTGAAGAGGGCATTTTAGTCTCTAGTAGACTATGTTATTATTCCATAATGTTTAATACTCCATTGTCCCAATAAATTAAATTATCTGTGCAAGATAAGTTACCTTGTGCAAGATGTAAATTGATACACTTTGTTTTAAAAGAAAGAATGAAAATAAGGGAAATGCATAGTGCGGGACTTCTTGTTAAGGGCAAATAATTTTAAATTTGTAAGTGCTAAGATAATTGTTCAATCCAAATAATACTAAATGAAAGCATAGAGTAAGGCCCTAGCAGTATAGGAGATTGAGGTTTTCAATAGGTTAAAGTGAATTAACATTCTCAAAAAATGATTTTTTTCTAAAACCAGATGTATTTACCTTGTCTGGGGAGTTACTGTCTTCTCTGGGATTAATTTCCTAACTGTCTGAATGCACCAAAACCTGACTTCGATTCACACTGTTACTTTAAAGTACAGGAAATTGCCAAAGCTGAAAGCCACTGTTTGTCATGATTATGTTTCTTCCAGCAGCTGAATTAGGTTAAACTTAACAAATCATGACAAAAGACTTTGATTCTCAAAATATGGGAGGAGACTATGTTTTTTACTCCTCCCCCTCATTTCATTATTATAAATTGACTATTTTCTGGTAACGAAAAAAGACATGTATTACATAGTAATACATTTTGTCATATGAAATGCAGGAATATGTAAACAAAAAAAAAAAATTTCAAGTATGTCTAGGTATTCCCTTCAGCTGTATGTTCTTAACTCGTGCATACATGTAATTTTCTTCTTAATGATACACCGGGTTTATGGGAATTTATTAAAATCACGCCACACAACAAGAACGTCCTTCACTGCTTAGTTATTAGTATTTGAAAGAGGTGTAAATGCTAGGAGGCGGTGTGCTTTCCTTAGTTAAAATGTGGTTTACTGATTCCCTTGGGCAGTGTGGTGATGATTCTTACAGCCTTAATAACTCTCTCTCCTTCCTTCACATGCATTTTTTTTGGGTCAGCAAAGGAAGGATCAAATAAAGAACAAACCTGTCTATGTAAAAAATGTTTACGGCCATCCGTATTAAGTGATGCAACTTTATATCCTCATAAAAATTTTTAAGTCTGGATTATATTGGTCTGTCCAGGTCACAATTTATCCTAACAAGAAATAACAAATATGTTACTCTGAGTTACTCTGATCTGCCTTTAAATGAAGAAACTTCAGGGAGCTGCCTGAAGAAGAAGGAAATGAAACATCCACTTCTGGTGTGGATCTGCTTGTACCTTCCTAGATGTCTCATTATGCAATTTATAAATTACTGAGTTTGCTGCAGTAGGACATTAACAATCAGGATAATATTCCTCAGTCAGTCACTTATTAGGATTTGCACTGAATGTGCTTTTCATATGTGCCTGTCTGGCAGAAAGGCATCTGAAGATAAAACTTCCAATTCAATAGCCCAGCTGCTAATATTTCCATTAGAAGAACCTTCACTATAAATTGTAATCAATGTCAGAAGCAGCTTTATTCTTGAATTCACAACCACTAGGGGCAAACTGATACCAGTATATCCTAGTAATAAATGCATCTGACTAAAGAAAACAATTGTGGTTCGCTCTGCAGTAGAACTGCAAAGTATGTCATAGCTGCTTTTCCCTTGGCAGCAGGCATGCCAGCCAGATGAAGTCCATGTTGTTACAAAGGAGTCTGTGCTTTTTTCCTTAATCACATCTTTATTGCACAGGTCTGTGTGTGTTGCAGCAGAGCCCATTTGTACACTGAAGGTCTGTCTTCTGTCACTGCCAGCTCATTTGTATTAGTTTGTGTCTTAATCACTTGCTTTTTTTTTTTTTTTTATTGTCACTGTGCTGCTCTCACTGCTGCTTTATTTCCAGTGAATAGGAAATACGCAGAAATTCCAAGTAGGTGACAAACAGAAAAACTTTTAAGTCCCTTCATCCTTAGGGAGTTTGCCAAAAAGAGTAGGTATTATGTACATCTGTTAATGCCCTGGCATCCACATGAAGTGCTGCCACTCTGTTGGCCTGGCTGTCACAAGCATCAAATAATGCAGCTAGACAGGTTGGATGGGGGTGGACAGGAAGAATATGTTGGGGTTTTAGTTTTTTTTTTAAGGGGTATATGATGGAAATCTGATACTGAATGCTGAAGAAAACCTGTTTGTTGCTGTGGAATATTTTGTTTTGTTTATTTTATTTTCAGTAGATCTAAACAAGGAATCATAATTTTTAGTTTCTCCTGGCAAGGCATTATTTCTTACTTCAGCACCAAGAGGTGACATGGATTAAGCTTCCTTGTAGAGGAGAGAAACTGCTTTTGCTATGAGCTATTTTTCTGGTTTTTGTTTGGTTTTGGTTTTTTTTGTGTTTTTTTTTTTTTTTTCTCTCATGCCTCATAAGTTAATCTTGAATCTGCTGGCCATCATCAGTTCTCTTTTTGAAATCTCTGGGGCCACAGCACACTGATAGCATTGTGGCTGTAGGCAATAGTAGCTCAGGGGACTGAAAGATAATTTTGCTATTCTGAAACAGGACAGGTTAAGCTGACATTTTTTAACACAGTTAAATTGAAAAATTTTGGTTTCATTTTGGCAGTTATGATTTACCATTCATGGAATATGGTGAGTGGATACAGCTAAATATTAAACATATATGTGGAACCAGAAATTTGTAACAAAAATTCATCTTCTGTTTCAGCAGGATTAAAACTAGGTCATATTCTAAGAATCTTGAATTTTTAAATAAATTTTCATATTTTTCTTAGTTTTTCTTATTGCCTACCACATATTAGGTGTGTCTTCCAGCCACTTGTTTCCATAAATCTGAAAATAATATCAGCTCCTGGTGGGTTTTAAATGTGAATATTTCCATGATTTCAGCCTCTGCTGCAGCTGGACTGTTGTTATGGCAGCAGAAAAGATCTCTCACATGGATGAGACCAGTGGGCTCACAGAGGGAAGAGTGTAGCATTTTGCCAATTGATTCTGTAGAGCAGACCTGTATAAGAGAAGGTTGCCACAAAGAATCAGTGGTGGATATTCTTAAAATGCTGTCATGTTTAGCTGTGGATTCATCTAACTAAACGCAGTGTGACATTTGAGACTCTGTCAGGTTACCCTCTCAGGAATTTGAGTTAATGGATGTGATGGTACAACCATAAGAGCATCTTAAACTCCAAACAAATGTTTCCTATCCAGTAACTCTGTTTTCAGTATTTTCTATTTTTCTTATTCTTTGTTTCCAACTCCTTTTATGTACATAGGATTGTTTCTTAGATCTCCTCAACCAATTCTCTGCTGAGACACAGTATGTTGTGCAACACCTAAAACGTAGAGACTTACTACAACATTTGCATTTGTTGTAAATAACTGTATATTTGTGGAGGTGAAAGATCACCTTATTTGGTTCTATTTCAAATAATTTGGGAAACAAATTCATTTTCTGTCTGATGCTGAAGCCAAAGCATTGAATATATTGTATTACATGGCTCTTGGCTTTTAGGAATGCTTAATGGAGTTATAACTAAACTTTGAAAACTAATGATATTAAAAGATACAGTGTTCATTATGCTATTTAACTGTTAGATGCTTTCTGCTAGGGAAAATGAATTGACATTCAGTTTATAGTAATTTTATAATTATGATTGCTCAGGCATGCTTGTGAGATATATATCTGAGCTTAGTTATTCAACTTTCCATTATGTTCAGAGAGGCTAAGCACCTCACAATCATTCATATGTTTATCCTCATGGACTTCCAGTCAAGGTCAGGAATATTCAGCAATTAAAGGAAACAAAGAAAACTTAAGGCCTGGGTTCAAGCCATTTAATGTGCACATTTGTGACTTTATAGAAAGGAGAAACTGGGAAGCTTCTGGGAGCCATGAAGAGCACAAATCTTGAATTGCTCAGTCTCTTGAAATTGAATGCGTAGTCGTGACACTGTGCTTACTACATGTAGAACACGTGGTAAGACCCTACCACAAAAGAAAATCGTTCTGGCAGTGCAATTAAACCTCAGACTTCTAGCTCTTCAACACCCCCTCACTCCTCTGTCTTATTTTCTCTTGCAACGTTATCCAGTAGTACTGGGGTAGCTCCTATTTCTGAAAGGAATCTGGTAGCAATCCCAATTGTATAGGACAGAATATTGAACTAAGCTGTAGTGTGTACGGTAAGGCGTCAGTATAATAGATTCTTTTCTTGGATTTCCTTTTGAATTTATGAAATTTTCAGATTCTTTAACATAGCCACTATATGGAAAGGAAGGCAATGTTGTTTACTTGTATACCTTGTTAAAGAACTTCCCAGTCCCATCCTTCTCATCACTATGGGATGTGAAGCATTGGTGAGAAGAAACTAAAGAAAAGAAGGAAAAGGTTTTCGCCGGTGATTTAGCTTAGAGATGGGTGCATTTTTGTGAGCGATTTTATATGCTTACCTTAAGAAGGTGGCAGATTGTTAGCCTATGTAGGTAAGTTTATAGTGAGAACACTAGGATGCCTCAGTGCACAAGTGACCTGAGGCTGATCCTTGGTGTGAATGTCTTCCAGCTGCTCGTGTCTAATGTCAGGGAAAGCACAGAAAAGCATAAACATCCAGGTTTGCTTACAGTACACTGATCCAAATACAATAGGTTCACAGAAGTAACATTAACTGATTTATGGAAACAACTAAACTGTGTTTGTTAAAACTCAGCCAGGTGAGGTTTGGGAGCTGGTTGTAAAAATGGGGGGAGCCTGTATTGAGGGTTGATGAATTTGAAAGGACAAGTCAAGAAAAAGTAATTGTGCTTAGTCACCTGGGGGTGTTGTTAAGTGTTTGTGTGTCCTTGGTTTAATATTTGCTAAAATGATAAACTGAATTGTCTTCATGGTTTTTGTAAATCAGAAAAAAAAAAAAGAGGAAAGAAATAACTGCTTTGCTTACTGGCTTGCTAATGATTTTTATTTGTAAGTTTTCAGAAGATATATGCATTCCTTTTGCTATGGAATTATGATTTGAAAATGAGCTGTAGTTAACAGACAATATCATAGACATCCAGCTTTTAAAAGTCACGTGTAGAATTTTAGATGGGGTGAATCTATGGAGTCTATGAATAAAAAGTTCATCAAGAGTAACAGTACTACAGTGGAATCTGTGTCTACATTTGTGATTGTTTCCTTTTGTATGGCAGTGATTGCTTATTTTTTTAAACAAATTACTGGAATATATATTCTTTTATTTTCCTCACTATTTAGTTAGTTTTGAGGGGGGATGATCTGACTTTCTTTTTCAGTAACCGTAAGCTGAGCACTGTCTGTTAATTAGTAATAGTAGTAGGGTGTCCATTATGATAACTGACTATTAGTAGGTACCTTACAAGTATCAAATGTTTTAGTCCTGGAATGGAGGTTGTATATTTGGACATCAGGTAAATACTGGTAATTTATTTTTCTGTCTTGAAGTGTAATGAGAGGCAGAATTCACCAGTGACTTCCCCAGGATCTTCCCCTCTTGCACAAAGAAGAAAACCACTTCCAGACCCCCTGCAAATCCCACATCTTAGTCTTCCACCTGTACCTCCTCGTCTGGATCTTATTCAGAAGGGAGTAGCACGGTCACCATGTGCCAGCCCAACCGGATCACCAAAGGTAAGTCTTATTGAAACATTATTTCTTTATATACCAATATTGAGAAATTATAATATTTTTTTTCAAGGTGAGCTTGCTTTTTCATTTTGGAAGATAGCCTATTATGAAATTTTCCATTTGAATTTTTTTTTTCAGGAGTTTGCTCTGTCCAAAATAACTTTATTTCCTTGTAGCTTAGAAAAACTTTAGATTAGATCCACATTGATTATGTCTCTTATCTCCTTCAGTTGACTTTGGCAAGTGCCTGTCTCTGTGCATATTACCTTGTATAGTCAGATGTTTACAGCTACATGTGTTGGTCCAACGTGACCTCTGTTTGTCTGATGGTTGTATTGCATTTGGTAATGGTCAGAATTTTAAAGACATTGCGTAATGGGTCAGCTCTGCAATAAACCCTGATCCATGAAAATAAATAAAAATTAAAGTTTCCTGAAAATAGATTTTAAATTATATGTTGTGCTCTGGTGATGATTAATACTCAATTTCCACAGTATCCTTACAAGAAAAATATGTGCAGATACCCTGCTTTCAAAACCTTAACTGGCACGTATTAGGACCCAAGTTTCAAGGGAAATAATAATGACTCTATAGCTAATAAATTGTATACTGTGTTTAGTGAAATGAATGATACTAAAGAGTTAATGATCTTTTGAGTGGATAAGCATGAATAAGAACAAACGCTATGCTTGTTGCTCTCCATTATGAGTTGATCATTTTGTTGTGATTGCTGTATCGAGAAGGGGAATTAGATTTAGATTTTGATTTGTAGATAGATGATGAATTCAAATTCAAGTTCAACACATGACTTGCGACCTGTGTGCTCATAATAATCCAGTATGAAGTACCCTATTTATTTTGTCAAGTTTTTATTTCAAGCTTGAAAATCAACCTCTTTTTAAGATTCTAGCGATTTATAATTTAGAGGAAAAAATAGAATAGTTCCTTTAAGCTTCTTTCATCACTTTTTTGTATTATACAGGGGAATTTATAACACATTGAGAATATATGCTAAACATTTGACACAGCCATTAAAAATTAATTTTACAATAGCATATTTTTACAAAGTTTCATGTCTTATAGAAAAATCAGAAATACCATCAGAAATCACCCGAAAAATAAATCAGGGGGTGAAAGAGAAATAAGATGGTGACAATAAGGAATAATTTCATACTTTAAAAGATTTCATATTTTCATGAAAAAAGAGAATTTAGTCCTGCCAAGACTATAGTAACAAAACAACAACAACAACAAAAAAAAAAACAAAAAAAAACAAACAAAAAAAAAGAAAACCACAACAAAACCAAACGTCTTCTCTCTTTCTGCAATGGAGAGCTTTAACTATAACAAAATTTAACTATAATAGAAATTTGGACCTAGCCATTATGTGGTGCCTTGACAGCAAGAATAACTATTTTTCTTAAGTAGCAGCTGAATTAAACACTTCTTTATTTAATATGCTGTCCTATTTATATTAATAGACCTGCAGGTAGAATCACTGTATTTTCAATATAAGTAATGCATTGAGGTGCTGCTCAAAGAATAATGGTGGGCTAACCTGTGAAATGAAAGAACATACTATTCTTTCTTTAAAACTTTTGTGGCCTCCAGCTGTTGAACTGGTAATAATATGCAGGATTTACCAGAGTACATGAAAATTACACCTTCCAAGGGAAATCACCTTCCCTCTATTTTTTACCGTAGTGGTAAGAGAAAAAAACATTTTGTAAATGGCCTGAGTGTTATTCTGTAAAATGCTGTTAGTAATTCACTGCTCATGAAAATGTTTGGCTTTTATCAGATTTGTGCTTTTAGCTATATGGCTACCTGGATAAGTTGGCGGGAGTTTTTTTCTGGTAACTTGGTTTTCAGCTTTTTCCAAACATTCCTCAGAATGCATTTCAGGAGCTCAATAAGTTAGTCAAAAGATCAAAGTAAAGGATTCTGGAAAAAAGTTATGGGTCAGATAAATCTACCTCAGTTTTCTTTTTTCCTATCCACCTCCTTACTTGGGTTACTCATGCAACAACAGAAATGGGGGCACTTTTCCTGGAGAGAGGCCAGGTTTTCTGCAGAGTGCAAAGACAACACTAACATTTAACTTACTGGCAAGTACTCTTGTGATGCCTTGAAAATATCTCAGTTAGAAATAGTGAAGCCAAACTTGATCATGAAACAAATACGTATGCCTATATATAACTTTTTTTTTGTTGTTTTTACTTAATGTGTTATTTAGTCCTCTCCTTGTATGGTGAGGAAACAAGACAAACCTTTGCCAGCACCACCACCTCCATTGCGTGATCCTCCACCACCTCCACCAGAGAGACCCCCTCCAATTCCACCAGACAACAGGATAAACAGACACCTGCATCATCCAGAAAGTGTGCCTTCCAGAGACCAGCCAATGCCTCTTGAAGGCTGGTGTCCCAGAGATGTGTTTGGGACAAGTCAGTTAGTAGGATGTCGAATAGGGAGTGATGCTTCTCCCAAACCAGGACTGACTGCAGTTTCAAACATAAATGGAAGGCACAACCGCATAAGTTCTGATCCAGGATTTATGAGGAAACATAGACGTCACGAGCTGCCTGCAGAAGGTGCCAAGGTATGAAATGAGCTGAATGTTCAGTGTCCTACCGCAGCATTGTCTTGCTTTGGCTGAAGTACTGTTGGTCAGTGTTGATCTGCTCTTTCTGAATCTTTTCTGCTGATACTTAATAATAAGCTGGTCATAAATAAATGCTTTTTTTAAATACTGTAATTTGTAAAGCAACAGTACATGAGGGTCTAAGTTACAATTTTAACATGAAACCTTCAAAAAATCGCTTGGAGAGAAAATTATGTATTTGTATAGTCTTATAGCAAAATATCCATACAGTTGGTGCGTGATAATAATATATTACTGCATGCTGGAATACAGTTATATAGCATCTCAGGTCCACTTTGGAAGTATCTTATGCCAAATTGTTGCATGCGTTTGTTGTAGATGTTCTAGTTGCCTCTATCGTAAGAGAGGTGAGGACTTCATAACCTCTTTAATCTGTAATGTATGTAATGTGTACAGAAGATGTATATGAATATACTTAAATTGTCAGATATATTGTGTCCATTAACATAAAAAGCTAAATATTCTAAAGGTCAGTTGTGTTGTTCATCAGTAAAACATTATTTTCCAAAGAGCATAGTATTAGTCATGATGTTCAGTATACTCTAATGGAAAAAATCTAACCTGCCTTGACCCTAAGAAAGAGTAAACAAATACGTCCAAAGCAAAGGTAAATGCAGAATTATTTCTTGTATCTCTACCACTGGCTTTATGGGCAGCATCCTAGAATGTTTGTCCATTGTTTGCAGTAATATACAGATCTTTAGCTGATTTTCTTTTTTCCTCCTTTGTACTTAAATCAAAACTCCAGCTGGTGGAGTTGTACATTGTTGTAGTTTGTGCATAGCAGCTTTTGACTCCTCTCGGACAAATGTCCAGTGTAATCTGCAGTCACATATTTCCAGTGCTGAGGGTGTTCAGAGATGTCACTTGCAACCTTTCCACTGATTGTGTAGCTTGGTTTGGCAAGGGGGCACTTGCTTGTCACCCATAGGAGAAGTATGTTTTTCCTGTCCTGGGTTGCAGTGAGTAGTATATCTGTCTATCACTATGGTGTTTCTTCTATCGAAAAAATTTGAAGGATATGTTAATTTGAAGGTATCTGGGGAGAAGAGTGTAGAGGGAGTAGTTCTGGCATTAGGCCACTTCAGACAACTTGCAAGACTTTGTACAACTGGGGAGGCTTAGGTTTGAAAAGAGATCAAGTGGTGAAAAAATTCCTAGTTCCGCTCTAATCACTTTTATCAAATCAGCTCAGTAATTTATTCATAGAGCAGCTTATTAACTCAAAGCTGCCTTTTTTTTTTTTTTCTTTTTTTGAAGACTACATAGCTTGTGCTGAGAAGGAGGGATTTGTGGTTAAGTCACAGTAGTTAGAAATCATCAGTTTTTCTCTCTATTTTCTTTTCCCAAGGTCACAAGTTATTTAACCTTTCTATCTCCATTTAATTTTTTTTTTTTTTATATGGATCTTTTTTGGCTATTTTGAGAGTATGTTACTGAAATTCAATTAGTATTGGTAAAGAATGCTTACATATATGATGAAACAAGAAATCCATGATATTATATATAATTAAAATGTCCTTTTATCAGCATCGAGGCAAACCACCAAATTTTTACTTAACAGCTAGGCTGTTGTTTAAAATGCTATAGCTTTTCATCTGATTTTAAAAGAATCCTAGGTTTCTATCTTCATACAGCATTCCAGTCTGGTGCAGCATTGAAGCTGATGGAAAGAATACTTCTCAAATCAGAATAACCACTTAGTGTAGAAGTGCCACTGTAGTCTGGAGAAGTTGCATATATATTTCTTTAACCAAATGTTATTTGATCTGTCATCTTCAGGCTATAGATCTAAGGCATTTGGTTAAATGGAGCAACTCACAACTCTGAATTATCCTTTCAGGCTGTATGCACACTCAAAAGGGAAACATTTAATTAATTTTAATCCCTGATTTGTATATCTATTGTGATACAATATTTTTGCTATTGGTGAAAGCCAAGAATCAGGAAGACAATCCTGTGGGTAGGGCGTGGACTCTGGCAGGCACTGTATTTTAAAAAAAAAAAAAAAAACAACATTAATATCTTTAGTATGCTGTACCTGTTGTTTTCCTGCTGTCCTTCTCCCTCTCATTTGATTGATTTGTGATCTTGAAATTTTAATTTTCCCCCAAGCAGTTCAGCTGTAATTTAGTAGTCCGTCTAGTAACTATGATGTGAAATTTCCTCTTCTGGTGAAGTTTTAAGCTAATGTGTTCTACAGCTCCCAAATGGGGTGAGCTGAAACCAGATATGAAAGAGTCACTTCAGATAACAGCTCTGTGTGAGCTCCTAGGAAAGCCTTTACCAATAATCTTCTCAAGGTCTTTTTTGTAATACCTAGTTGATTGACATCCATGATGATGTTGAGGAGACTCATTGTAACACTTGTGTGATTTTTAGGTCTTTTCAAATGGTCATCTGATAAATGAAGAATATGATGTCCCTCCACGGCTTTCACCCCCTCTTCCAGCTGCCTCCGTCATTCCTATCGTAAAGTAAGTTAACTTGAATTAACATATTTCTTTCACAAATAAAGTTAGATAATAGCACTTATTCTCTGGTGTTAGAAGAAAAACAGGAAAAGAAATAATATAACTTGGTGATACATTTTCCATGCAAACATGAATTGTATTGATTAAGTGGGGACAGTTCTAACTTTAATTGAACATACTACATTTTTATAGGAAGAGAGAATAAATTGTGGCAGGTCTTGCTCAGAGGCATTTGGCAGTGGGAGCAGACACTGCATCGTTTTGCTTCTACAACTACAGAAGAAGTGTGGTCAGAGCTATTTATCACAGGAGATGAGAGATTCTAGGAAAAGTACTAAGGGTAAAGAGCATGATTTGTGTGCATTCTGCCCCTAATCTAGTCGTACTTTCTGAACTTTCTACACATGAAGCTTTATCCAGGGTTCACACCAGTATCTTTTCTCTGTTGTGGCTTAAAAACAAACAAAACTTTTATATCAGTTTTAAATGGACTCAACCTCCCTGACTTCCAGAATATGGTTTGGGACATTTTGTCATTTCAAGTTGCAGACTCCTCTTAGTCTTCTGGTAACATGGCTGTTTATTTGGTACCAAGATGTTGCTGTGTGTGGTAAATATCTTTGGACTCTGAATCAAACAGGTTTTTCTACAGAACAACAGATACTTAAAATAGAAAGCTTGGAAGTGCTAGAAAGTAGTTTATCTGTTTTTTTGCGTTTTTGTAAGGAAATTGGAGCATATTACAATGTTTGATATTATCCTGCAGTTTCTTCCCAATATACTCCTTGTGATTGTTGCTGTTAAATAAAACAATTGGGCAGTCAATACATACTAATACCGAGAATGTTCTCATTAGTGTGTAATTTTGCCATATCTTCAGCACTCACTCCATTGCATTCAGTTAGTGATAACATAAAAAACAGATATATTTCAGCATTTCATTAATGTTTTGGTTTTTCATATCCAAAGCATTAGAGTAAAGGTGCAGTGAAGTATTGACATTTTGTTGTTGTTGTTGTTAATTCAGAAGCCTGTGTTCAGGTGGAGTAACTGCTAAGTTGAATCTCTCCATGTTTACTTTTGATTCAAAAGCAAATTTTAGAAGGTTATTCACACATTTTTGTAATCGAATGTTGTGATGTAACCTGATTGACGTAGGGTGTCACAGGAATACTGTTTGGATACCTCCTGTAATCAATCCACTCTGCAGATTGATCTCCTTTGGTTAACTACTCCTTCTATGATACAGTGCAATTCCTAGTACATTCCATACCCTGTCAGTCAGAAAGAGAAAGCAATAACTCTGGTAGACAAACTAAATAATTTCATATTCCAAAGCAAATTGAATTATGAAAAGCGGGGAGAATTCATACTTTTAGTTTTCCTAGTGCTGAAATAGGAAAACATTCTGGTTCATGAGAATTCCATTTTTTACTCAGATTTTTGCAAAATACAATCTATACACACACTATATAGTGTTCATTGGAAATTCCGCAAGATATCACAGCAGTGTGGACAGGCAAAAGATTGATGTCAAGCCAATCCAAAACTAGCATGTGTGAGGTTTAGCTTGATCAAAAGAAATATTCTTCATTACCTGAAGTCTTCTGATTAGAAAACTGAAGCATTCCAGCCAAAAAAAAAATAAAGTCTTCATTTGTTAAAACCAAACTCCATAAACTCTTCAGGAATAAATTAACTTCCATTTCGGATTTGGTTTTGTACTTAAACCTTTTAAAAAAATATACTGCACATTTTAAATATTGATTTTTTTTAAATGGAAAAATAACAATATATAACCTAGGCGTAACAAGTTCAAATTATCTAATTAACAACTACTAAAATGTCACATGGAATGGCTGTTAAAAATTGATCATTGTACGTTGTTTCTTGAAACACTAATATGCCTATTTTAAATTAATTTCAAATTAAGTTTTTGCTACCACTAGAAAATGCCCCAGTAATCTATAATAGTGTGTGGCAATATGTAGGTGGGAAAAGTTGGAGGGGTGGGGGGGAGGAAGTCTTCAAAAATAGCAAATTTAATAAGTTTAATATTGCCACCAACCACAAAGATTGCTTTCAAAAAGATAACCTAAATAACACTTAGCATGATTTAATTTGAAATGCTGGAGAGAATATATTTACAGTGTATTTTTCCTCCTGTAAAATTGACTGCACTAAACCCTCATAAATATGTTGAACTGTACTTGATTCAAAACACTCTTCCTTTCCGCAACTGTGCTGCTGCAGTCAAGCTGGTGCAAGTTTCTTAATTTTTCTACTTTCCTATCTCTGCAGAGTTGTGGTTTCCTAGCTCTGCAGAGCTAAATTGTTTCATACAGCTGGAAGGCATTATTTTCTATTTTTTATCATAAATCTATAATTTCAAAGATTTGACTGAACAATACATTGACCTTGAATGAAATGTCTTAGTCTAAATATTTAGGAGGCAAAATGACCCTTAGTTGGAACTTCACAATTCTAAAATACTCTACTTAACTTGTTTGATCAGTTTTTACTGAATCAGCCATTACAAATATGACTACTTTCTTTACTAAATTACATTAGTAAAAGCACTAGTGTCTTTTTTTCTGGAAACAGTGCAGAATTCTTTTATTTTTACTAAATTGATTGTTGTTAGCCATACTTTAATAATGAATTGTTGGACTCCTGTTAACCAAGCTTCTGATTTTTATTTTCCACTGGGCCACTACATAGCTGACCCTACATGTTAAAACAGTTATTCCTTTATTGGACTGCTGTAATTATGTAAAATTATTTTTAGCAACTTTGCTGTTTTATTTTTGAAAAAATAAATAATTTTTTTATGTCAAAGATACAGAACTGTTCTTCTCCCAAAGTTAGAAATTTTCAAGTTAAATAGTGTTTGTTTTATTCCAGTGAGTAGGTCCCATTTTGCTACATCACTAGAAAATCGTCCTCTTTTATAACCCCGTGATGTTTCTGTGAGAAAGCATCTGTTTTTGAGTGTGTAATGAGAAATCCAATTCCAAATACCTTTTGTATTCTATAAATATATTAGGAATATCTAGTTTCTTTGAGGCGGTTGAGGGAAAAATAGCACCAAAAGGTATTTCTCCTCTTGCTATCCCTTCTGTCTCGCTAACAAACTTTGAAGGTGAAATTATAGTAGCGCTGAAGGCAAATTTGGCTGGGACATCCTAGCTTCCCTGAAATCAGCCTTTGGCATGGTGCTTCTCCAGCGGTTCTAGAAGGAGCACTGCTGATGTGCAGGTTCTAGACATCTGAGAGATGATGCTCTGGAGGACGTAACACGTCCTTTGCTCCTAGCTTGACAGGCCAGTGAGTTTGGTTCATTGGCTACTCTGTGGTAATTCTCTTTGCGTTGCAGGCTTACCCTGTGACAAATAGAAAATTGTGTCCTCCTCTATGAATAAAGATGAACTGCTTTGTATACGCTTTGGTTTTAAGGGCAGAACACACTCAAGGGCAATTCACAAATGTTGACTTGATCCCTGTGATCCATATAGCTTAATGCATTTTGCTGAAACGGAGTCGGCTTGAGGCCTTACAAAATTAAAGCTTTTGTCTGCAATAGCGAGTAGTACTCTGCATAGGACAGAAGAGTTAATAGTAAGGATCTGAGGTCTATACTGTACGTGTTATGGGGCAGCAGTTCAACTAGCTATCTGTAGTCTTGTCCCATGAATTTGAATGGTCTTTAGCAATTGGAACATAGTAGGGGCAAACTTGGAATATATCATGCATTTTAGTTCCATCTGAAAAGTATTCAAGTTGTGCAGTGCTCAGTGCAAATCAAAGCATGGTAAGAGGGCAGATTAAAGGGATTAACTTCAGAAGCATGGTCCTGATCCAGACTGAAATACGTGGAATGCAAGTTCATCCTGTCTAAGTCCTGTGAATCAGTTTCCCAGTAAATGATGGAAGTATTTCCCCTGAAATGCTTCTAAATAAATGTGAGATGTTGGTTTCCCTGGAGTTCTGTTTACAACTAAGATGGACATTAAGTGGCTCAACAAAAATGAATTCTCATATATTTTCCTGTTTTGCCTTTGGCCCTGTTGCTCTGTAGGATGAGATTGACATCTAGCCTTTGGTTCGACAAACCAGAAAATACAAAGTCACCATTTACCAGAATGTAATTCTGACTTTCAATGTATATCTACTTAAGGAGGAGGAAGGGAAACTAGACAACATATAAATACAGTGTATTGGTCAGTTTTGTATTCCTTTGTATACAAATCTTCTGAAGACTGAAGAGTAATGAAGTTTTTAAAAATGACATAGAAATAATAGAAAATTTCACCAGCTTGATAAACAGATGCCAAAGTGTTTCATGTCTTCACTTATAATGACAATGTTCATCTGTTAAGTTACAAAAACCAGCAATATATTTTTCTGTTTATCTTTCTAGGTGGTTTTCTTAGAACAATACCTTAAAAAATTATTTTCCCAAGACTGCTCACTAAAATGTAATTTTTGTCTATCATTTTGATTACACTCATATAACAAAAAAACAGAGAGTAGGTGTTCAGTTTTCATTTTAAAAGAAATCTCATATCCAGCAGTATTTTCCACGATAGAACTTGTTACCTGTAATGGACATTGTAAAGGCTACCTCTTTCCTGGGCTTCCACTGCTTTCAAGAAGTGATACAAATTGCTGTCTGGGAGGACAATTGAAGGCAATTGTTGTTTGAAGTAAAAATAATTTAAAATACAGGCAAATGTTGGGAGTTCAATAAGGTTATGGCTGGAACAAGACTTCACTGAAAGGTGAATGTCCGCTGTCTCACTGGGCCCTGCTAAATACTATTTGTCCCGAGTTAACTTTTGTTTAGTTCTTTTGATAAGTGCAAACAGATTAAGCCTTCTAAGTGCCTATTTAGTATTCTAATTCTTTGCAATTCTCTGTTATATTGTCCTTGCTTAAAATAGCTGTTTAACTCTTAGAGGGTCAGCTGCCCTTTTCTCTATGCGTTCTCAGTGACAAAAAAAAAAGAAGCCAAAAACCTTAAAAGTTTTAGTTTGACATGGTATTTTTGTTACCTTTTATATAGCAGATGTGTATTAAGGATATTTAGGCTAAAGAAGAGTATCTGTATTATACTGAGGTCAATTATGTAACAGTTAAAGCAAAATATATATTTTTCTCATTTCCTTAGGTGCCCTGTTCCTTCAGGAAATTCTGTGTCTGATAAATCAAGGGATCACACAGATGAGGATGATGAATACAAAGTTCCTTCTTCACATCCTGTAATACTGAGCTCACAGACACCACATAGTCATAATATAAAACCTCTTGCTCGGTAAGGTCATTTAGCAGCCTTGAAGACAAATTATTTACAAAAAATCTCCCAAATTTCCCCAAATTTAACTGGATTAAACTTTTATAATGAAGGTTTAGCTGCCTGCCTTCTAAAGTGTCTTACCTTTTCAAGCTTGGATTACTTATGCCTCTGTTTCATTTAAGTATCACCACATTGACAAACCTGTGAAATTTGCTTTATTTTTTCTCTGTTGGGTCAGAATTGGGTATCTTTTGCTTTTGAATTACCATTTCTGCAGTTGATACTGTTTTTCTCTTTGGTTGAGATTTTCAGAACTGACTAGCAGATTCAACCCCCACAACTCTTGCAAAATTAATTTTTAGGAGAATTGTGTGACAGAAATTTCCAAAGTCAGCTTTGAAAATCTTAAACTTTCACATTTCGTATAACTCATTTTAAGAAACAGCACAGTACTGAAATATGTGAATTGGCGGCTGTGTGTACATACTTTTATTCTCTTTTTGTCCCACATATACTGTGTCTTTTTGGCTTTTTGAGCCTGTTTCACAGTATATTTCCTTTATGCTTCTCAGAACCTTTTTTTAAGTTCAGATGGAATATATCTCTTTTGCTTTAAATGTGTTCCAAACTGTCCCAGTTCTGAATTATTAATATTAATGGTTATGGCAAGGAGATTTGGAGCCAAGGGACATAGCAAATGAAGGCTGTGTCATTCCTGGTGAACTTCTAGGTCTTTGACTTGTAAAGAAATTCTGAATGTCCGGAATTAATTCTTGGGCAAAAGAAGAGCCAATTCTCTACTGGTCTTGTAGGTCAAAAGTACGATATTAAAATCAAGTATTGATCTAAAAAGTTTAGACTCTTCTGCTATTAAAAAATGCAGTGACACATTGCCATTTTTTGCTCGTTCTGTCAGTGTGATGTCAAAGACCCACTATCGATAAAGCTAGACATGCCTCTCATCCCAAAATTAGCCAGTTGCAATTTTTAAACCTTTTTATTCATAGATTTAGAGCAGGTGGGAAAAAAAGGTCATAATCTGATGACTCCTTGCATGCAGGTTAAAAATTCTGTCTTTATTTGAAATGCTGATCCAACCTTCATTGCTTAGATGTGAATATTACACAGTTGTCTGAGCTTTATGTTCTTGAGTTCTTAAATTCCTATCTACCCTATGAGACTTTAAAAAAGTGAACAAACAAAAAACTCAAACAACAAAAAAAAACCCCACAACACTGAATAAAACTTTCAGTGTTGGCCAAGCAAAAAAAAAATGGGAGGAAAAGAAATTCTGAGGTCCTAATCCTTTTTACCTATGCCAGTTTTTTTTTTTATCTGAGTGTGTTTTTCTTCTGCATGGGAATGTCTTTCCGTACCATGCAAGTCATGTAACAGAGGCTGAGTTGCTTGCATGACTAGAGTTACACAGGATGTAACCTTCCTTAGGCAAGAAGTTGTCTGCAAACAGAAGAGAGCAGTATGTGGGCAGATTACCTTGGTTTAGCAGCTTCTGAGGGCTATGTCTAGCTTAGTAATTAGTGTGGTGCAATAGAAGTGGGTCTGTAGAGGGCCCTAATTGACTGCAAGGACCCCACATCCACATTCTTATGTTTGGGAAGTTTTGGATTCAGACTAACCTTAACATGGTCCTGTGGCTGGAGTACCATTCAGTAATTGCAGCACACTGGATGAGCTCTTGCAGAACAGCTTTTGAGTTAACATCATCCATAAGCAATGCTCTGAGACCCTCTGCAATGTAAACCCAAGTGCTGTAAGTGGGGATGACTTCTGGAGATTTGTTTCTATTCATACTTCTGACCTGAACTAAAATCCTAATATCTAGATGCACCCTGAAAGGTTCTTGAGAAAATAACTAGCTGGAAAACCAGAAGCTTCTCATTTTCCAGTATCTTTCTTTTGCAGAAAAAGGAGTTGAGTGCTTTCAATTGGCTGGTATAGGATTTCACCAGGCCATTAGAATTATTAATAGAGACTGTAGATGTAAAGCTGATTTCAAAGGGTTTTTTCCTAGTTTTTAGTTTATTTTTTAGCTAGCATACTTGGTCTTTCACTTGGTGTTCTAGTATTAGTCCTGGACTTCTACAGAGAAAATAGCTCAGTTTGCTGTTCAGGTTGCTTGATGATTAAAACCACCAGCTCTTCTTATTATGTATGCTGATGAGAATGTTAACTCAAACTATTCTCCCAAGCATTTGGAAAAAAAAAAAATAAATAAAATCCTATTGAATATTTGTGTATAAATGTATATGATTTTCCATATACTTAAAATGTCTCCTTTTAGCTAGTGTCACTGCTTAGATGTGAAAGCCGAGATAAAGCTTTCAAAAAGAACCTTGATTCTGTTTGATGCTGTATTCTCTTAATGCACTTTTAATCTCAGGGAGGAGAGTGCCTTAACTTTTCAGTACTGTTTAGCAAAACTGTTAAAAATTTTTATTATTTTTTTAATTGTCATAAATTTTTAATACCTTTCAGTTCTGTCCCTCAGTGTCACCTTCTCTTACCTCTTTCCTAAGAGTTGCTTCCACAGATCTTGGATAATACTTACTTTTCAGTATAGTAAAAAGCCTACAAAATTTCTTCTGAATGTTTGTAATTTGTAAACTACGTTATTCTTCCATCCTACCCCCAAATTTGTAATGCCTGTAAGACTTTTTGCTCCTTTACCAGTAGATAGGACAATGCTAAAATTATTTCAAGAATAATACAAAAAATGATTCAGTCTTCTTTTCTGGCAGATTAGTTAATTGTGTGGTTTGTTATAGCTGATCATCTCTTCCCAGGTATGGGGTAATTCCAGCAATAAGAAATGGAGGGAAAGAATTTCAGCATTGCTAATTAGGCTACTGTTAGAAGAATGATACATGATTGCCTTCACTATCTTTTCCTAATAAAGGTTTTTCCAAAGGGAAAAGAAAAGAACAGAAGGGTTGCTTGATAGTACTCACTTGCTGCTCTTTTTCTGGTGTTTACTTTTGGCATAAGCAGGTATTTTCAGAATGATTTTTAAACTGGGCTCATTATGACCTGAAGACTTCTGAAGTAGTGCCATGTTAAAGTTATCTTACTGCTTGTGGCTGGTTAGATTATTGATAATGCAGAATAGATTGAAATTAAATTAGAAAATATTCTTAGTTATTTAGTGTATATGCTGAGGAGTCAAAGGAAAAGTTGCATACACTGCATTTGAGAGATTGAACCAATCTAATTTCAAAGATAGAAGCAACACTTCCTCTACTGCTTCCCTGGGGAAATTAATTCATGACAAAATAGCTCTTACCATTAGTATTGTTTTGTTTTGTTTGTTAAGTCTTGTAATTATTCTTACATTGATTTCATTACTCCTAGTTACAACTCTTGGGACCACAAACACGATTTCACTTCCTCTTTCCTCTTTATATATTTTAAATGATTCCAGACCTTTCTTCATCCCATCTTTCCATATGGCCAAAGCTGATAGGTTTATTAATGTTCGTGCTAATGGTAAATACCCAAGATCTGAAATTTTATCTGTATATAGCTCTAGCAGATTTGCCAGTATTTAGTAATAACAGTGCATGGTGGGTTGGGATTTTTATTTTTAAGCTGGAATTGTTTAGTGTGGTGGCCTTCTTCCAAAGAAACTATCTGCTTCTTTCCGAATATGCAGGGTCCACAGTTCCAATGACAGGATTAATTTCCCCATTCTTTCACATTTATTTAAACAATATTTAATACAATGAAAAGACTTTTGCTCTATGTTTTTCCCTGTGGTATTTGAACAGAGTCGTCTTACAAAAATAATCTTCAATATTTTTCTGACAAGATTATAGGCAATGTTGTACTGTTCAGTTTAGATGATATTCATATTTAATTTGATACTGTTCTTTAATTTTGAGGGCGTAATGTGCTTCCATTTTAAACTGTGGTAGAAGTGTCAGTGAGATGGCTTTTTGATATAGAAATGAATAGATGCCTGCAAAACTGCTTTGGCTAGTTTAATATTTTTTTTTTAATGTTTGTCTAAGACTTTAGTTGAAATTTGTTATTGTTGGTGGTGTTCTGTTTGGCTTTTGTTGTTGTTTGTTCTATTTTGTTTAATGACTTTTCTGTGTTACTTCAGTGTGATAATTGCCAAAATCCACATTTCCCTTAACAAAATTCTGCTAGGGAAAATGCAACAGCTGGGAGGGTGAAACAGGATCTTTAATGTTAGTTCTTCCTCTATCTTGTATTGCAGCCTTGACTAAATTATTTAAGTCATGTCAATATCCCACCAAGAAATCTGTTCAAAGGAGTTTTATTGAGTGTTAACCAGTATCTGCTCTCAATGTAAAAAACATAAAGTTTAAAATTGGTGCAGCTTGTCATCTTTCATTTCTTTCCATGTATTGGACATTCTGGGAATTAATGCTTGGATAACTGGTTCATTGCTTCCTGTTTAATGTCTGTCTTCAGGGTGTGTGAGAACGGTCAATGTGCTGGAGTAACGAATGGGACGCACAGTACTACTTCTGAGATGAAGAAATCAAAACATCCAGAGTTAGGTATGTTTTTATTTTTCACTATTTAGCAAGAAAATTTACTCTGTGCTGTTCTAGGGGTACAGCAAGAAAACATTCACTTCTTGTGATTGTGTTGTTCAGGAGATGCCTATGATGCACCTACTGTTCCGGTACCTTTGCCACCTGCACGACCTCCTACCAGAGACAACCCAAAACACAGCTCTTTGCTCAACAGGACACCCTCCGATTATGATCTTCTGGTGCCCCCTTTAGGTTGCAGACTTTTTGCTGATAACATTTAATGGTTAATGTTGCCTAGATGAACCAAATGCCATGTTTATTGAAAAACAACCAATGTTGAGTGTGTTAAGAGTACCGAATGAGCTATGGGCTAAATATTACTACTGTAAGTCAGTATTTGTGTCAATGAGCTGTACTTGGTATCATAAGCCTTCATGCAAGACAGATGAAAAGGCATACTAAATCTGTATTCAAGCTTTAAAGAAAAGCAAAACCAATTTTTTGTTCCTTAGTATGAAGTTTGAGCATTGTGATTTAATGCAAGAGTTGGAGGGTTTTTCCTATTGTAGCTTTAGCAATTCCATTTCTTTTATCAAATGCAAAGAAGAATGCCAAAGAGATGGTATTTAAGTGAAAGAAAGCTAAATTAAATATTTTTTTCTGTGTTTTTTTCCACTATTAAGAGACAGATCAAAATTAACTGCTGGCTATGATCATCAAAAGTTCTTTTCCAACCGTGATTTCTGTTCTTTTCTCCTACACAAGAGTCAGTGAGCTCTGCGTAGATACGGAGGCTGTACTTGGCCACCACCCACATCTTCACTGACAAACTCAGCTGCATGACTGTTAGACTATAGTATATGTGTCATCATCCAATTTTCTGGATGATTTTTATAAAAACTTCTGAATACTTGCCATGTTCCTCTGCTATACTTTCTCTGATCCCTGAGGGGTTCCTGAGTTGCAAGAGTACATAGAATCGAAGGCAGAAGAGCACATGAAAATTACGCTGCTTGGTAACACTAGTCCTATCTGCCCCACCTTTCTGTAAGGGGTAGATTCTCTTGCCAAGCCCAAGAAAATTCAATTTATATTTGGGGTCAGAGCTCTAGAACAGCAGATAAAGATAATACACAGTATAAATGTAGCAGATTCAATGTAGTCAGCATTGTTGTTTGAATATGAATATTTTTGCTTAGCCACTGAACTATAGCTGTTATTCTACAATGATATTAGGTGAAAGCTTTTGTTATAATACACTCTTTGCAATTGAGCTACTAAAAGAAATCACTCCCCCAACCCCAGAAAAGAAACTGAGCACTACAAAAGGTCATTCAGAGCATGTTTTAGAAGATAGTGTATAGTAAGAGTCAGGTTTACAATTTTGTTACTGGAGTTGCTGAACTGCTAGATGAGCCCTAGGAGTGACAGCCTTGGCAGCCAGAGAAAAATAGATTTTTAAACTTCACTCTTTATTCTACAGTTCTTAATGAAGTTTTGCTCATCTAAATTCTTTTCTAAACTGCAGGAGAAGATGCATTTGATAGCTCACCCCCTTCACTACCACCACCACCACCACCACCTGCTCGGCACAGTATGATTGAGCACACAAAACCTGCTGGCTCAGGAAGCCGACCTTCTTCAGGACATGAACTGTTCCTTCATTCTGGTAGGAATACAAAGGAATGAACATATTTTATTTGATTTTTCTGTACTTCAGAAGCTTATCTGTTCTGTGATAAAGTTGTCCTCAGGCTTCAGAAGTCGGTTTTGTCTGTACTTCATTATACAAAATATTTTAAAATATGGGGTTTTTTTTAATGGTGGCAATTAAAAAAACCTCAGAATATAAAAAGACTTAACTTTTCATTATTACAAAGTAATGAAATAAGATCAATGATTCTATACCAGGCTAGACATTTTGGTAAATTGTACTTCTTTAGTAAGAGCTGTTACTTGTGAAGTCCCACGTTTTCTCTTGTAATCCGTACTACTAGTCTGTAGCCTTTTGTCAATTGCATTGTTTTCTATAGTAAAACATAACTCATCTATTTTGAAGTTGAGACTTGGGGAAAAACAAGAAAAAAAGACTTTGTCAGAACTTTTGTAAAGTTTTGTTGCAAAACTATATTAATTGTGGACGCAGTTACAGGAACCTGTGGTTCATAACCTTTTTGATAAGTCAGTTTTTCACCACATGAATCATTGTGACACTTTTCAGTCCAGTATTTTGCTTGTATAAGGTATAACAGGTTCACAATTTACAGTTTTGTCTTTGAGTTGAAAAGTGTTTGATTGTCAGGTTAATTAAGTTGAATACATTACCTGCTGATGGTATAGATTACAACAGGATTTTTTTGGGTTATAGTGCTTACCTGTTGAGGTGACTTTTTTTTTCCTCGATGGAAGCTTCCAAAGCATGATGTTGTCCTAAGTTTACCCACCCCAGGAATATTTTCAGTGATTATCTGCTTTGTGGTGCAGTTAGATGTCTTCCTCTTCCTATCTATTTTTCTTGGAAGCTTCATGGAGAGGGATAAATGAAATGTTTTGGTGATAATCTGTGCACATCCATAATAGCCTGACAGGTTGTTGTGCATCTGGCTGACCTTCGTGAATGATACTGGCTGCAGGATGAAAGCAAGCTAGTTTAGGTTGAACTGGAATGACCTTTTATGGAATGTTTTTTTTATTATTCATTACAGTCTGAGTGGGTATCTCAATTGTATCATCTGATGCAGAAACACATGCTGCACCGTTCAGTTCTAACAGGAATGCAAGGAAACCTTCACACAGATGCACACATGCAGGCTCCATCAGGCTGTGTGCAGTTCCCAGAAATATGCAGAGTTTTAAATTATTAAATGTTATTTCCAAATAATCTTAGAAAGATCACTGATAGTGTTAAAAAACATTTTATAGCTCTTAATTAAAAATCTGGAGAATGTATCTGTGGCCGTGTATTGTTCTTCAATTGGCATAGTGAATACAATCTTATAGCAGCAGTTTTTATTAATGTTGTAAGTGTATACATCTACTTAAGCGTACGTGGTTGTGTGGATTGGCTATTTTTTTGTTCATATGGTATTTCTAAAGCCATATTACTCATTTTGCATCTTGTTAAATAAACAAACAGATGATTTATGATGATTTTTGATGATTGCTTTCCATACAAGTCTTGGGCATGATTTCTCAGCTATCCATCAGAGCCTGTCAGGTTAGAATAATAATCTCATCATGAACAACAGCAGAAACATTGCACTCAAATACAAACATTCATGAGTCCAGAACAGAAGCCAGGTCCAGGATGATGTTAACACTTGCTCAGCTGCATCCTCAATAGCAAAAAAAAAAAATAATGCCCAGACTATATATTTCTCCCGTTTTATAAACTGTCTTCCTGTAATCAGCGGAGAGTCCTGAAAGCCTAGTCAAAACCTTACCAGTCCCTGTAATATTTGCCCGTAGCTGGGACTGTATGAATAGGAAATGTGCCCTGCAATCTCTGTGAACTGCAAAGCATAGTGTTACCAAGTTCTAACCAAACTGAATAATAGCTGGGATATTTCTAATCGCACTGCTTCAGGCTTTGCAAGCTCTTCTGTGCTCTACCAGACACAATCTTAGCAGTGTCAGGGTTGGGTAATTGAAAGGTATCTCAAAGATGTAAATAGAAAAGGCATGGTCAGTGCAGGATAAGACCACCTTTGAGCTTTGTTCTTTCAAGACACATGTCTACTGTGCAAGTGTTGAATTTGGATGCATATGTACATGCTATGGGGGGAACAGCTGTGTTTGGATTCATGGCTCCTCTGTCTGAAGGGAGGCTATTTTAAGCCTAGGTCCTGTGCATCAGCACACCCTCAAATAATAATTCTAATTATGCTAAGACACCTTTTTTGTTTTATTATTACAGATCCCCATTTTGATCCCATAACTGGTCATGTTCCTTTACCACCTGCTCGTAGAGTAACTGGAGAAAACGTCAAAACAAATAGGACATCTCAAGACTATGATCAACTTCCTCCCTCTTCAGGTAAGGTAGAAAACTGTTCTTGTAGAAAATTACAACTTAATGAAGCAAATAACTTTCATCCATGAAGTCTAATAAGGTTTTGTCATTCTGGGCAATAAATGGCAATGGTAATATCGCTTTACAAAAATATGGAATCATCAAGGCATAACAGAGATTAAAGTTCAACAATAAAGGTAGAAGTGGCTATCCGTTGTCTGTAGGTGTAGCTATTATGGCATCAGTTTCACCAGCTGCCAAACTGAATGCTTATGGGAGTTCTAGTGTTCCTTATTTCTTGAGAAAGGTAGAGATTTTTCTGCCACCTTTGAAGCTCACAAGAGATCTGAAGTGCTGCAGGGACCACACACATCTCACTTCCACCTTTGTTTCGTTGTTCCTAAAAAAATAAAAAGAAAAGTAGCTTCACTCTCTAAAGTATTATTATTTTCTGATCTTTTTTGCTAAAATTTTTGTCTAAAGTTCTAAGAAAATTTTTAAATGTTTTTTATTAAAACAAGAAGAAGCAAAACCAATTAAAATTCAGTCTTCTATTTACAATGAAACAGGTCTAGTAGAAGCAATTCTTCTGCTGTAGAAATTTTGCTTATGGTTTTCAGGCAACTCAAATATATTAAAATTATTATAAAATAAAGTATTACCTCTATTTCAAAGTACTTTCACCAATTCATAGAAAATTTTCTTTAGCTGTGCATGGTATGTGGGGAAGGGAGAGGATTGTCCCACCTGCATTATTTTACTGTATGGGGAGACCACACAAAGAAAGAGCCACGTAATATCTTGAATCGTTATTTGTTCTCCACGTAAGAGTGAACTGTGTGTAAATATTCTTTCCTAATGCATAAAGAAATGGACTTATTTCTCTAGTCTTTCAGTTGTCATAATCATCAGCGTTGCAACAATCACAAGTGGGAAAATGGTACATTTTTTAATTGTAATTATATATCTCCTTTTTTAGGAAAATCCTCTGTTGTGGTATAAGAATGAAAGATTATATTTTTCCAACTTAGACTACAGGGGAAATTAAGCCTGAACAGTGCTACAGAATTTCTAATGTATAGCACATTTGAGAATTAGTGTGGTGCCTTTTATACAGTAGCATTTTGGGGAGGATATCTCTACTAATATAACAGTGTCTGTTTCTTTTTTTTTTCCTGTTGTTAGAAAAAATAATTGTTTTATAACGCATGTTTTATATGTGACATTGTAACACAAATAGATCCCTCACAACGTTAACCTGATTTATTTAGGGCATTTTAAATTCTTTCATAATACAAATAATGACAATGATATAACTACCTTTTAAAGCTATGGAATTTTCCTGCAACTCTTTCAGGTCTGTGGTAGAACAATTTTTAATTTTCCTCATTTACTGCAAGATGTTTGCTACTTAAGGTGTTGAAGATTTCTGATATCACTTAATAAATACTTTTCTGTCTCTATGTTTCCCACAGCCATATTCTAAACCACCCGCTTGCGTTGAACTTTGCTATAAATACAATTCTGAATCAGCATGATGTACTGCAAAGATATTCAATTTAATTTCAATTAAGAGAAAACTGTGTGATAGATCATGTCATACTCTTAATTGAAAAGTTGTTTTTACCATGGCAGTAATTCCGTAGAACAGAACTGATGAGCTTCAGATTAACTGATTCACCTTCACCTGTGATTTAAAAAGACAATGTAGAGCTGTAACTCTATTCAGAACTTTTGTTTTTGCACTTATTCTGAACAAACCTTAGTTAGGAAATTCTGAACTAACCACTTAGGAAATTCTTCATTTTAGCCGTTTAGTATAGTGATTCTTTGAACGAGCTGGAAAAGAAATGTAGTTCACTCTAAAATCTAATTATAATTTAGCCACTGGCTCCCTAGAGTAGCAAGGGGAGTCCTTTAACTTCTGTGTTTTGGTTTGACCATTTTTAAGGTTGCTGTTAGGATGTTTAACTGAATTGTTAACATGTAATGAGAAATTTATTCTAATTCAGCAACTTATTTGGTATTGAACACTTAAGAAATAGTTCTCCACTATGCACCTAACTATCCCAAAGGCATGTTTTTTCCTTAAGTACAGCTTTCTAAAATTATTACAATAAAAGCAAGAGAAGGAGATACTGTTAATAGTATGTGGGAAAGGTAGAAGAAAATTAGGTCTCTAATATAGGCTTTTGCTGTATTTTACTGAATTTAGCTATTCTGTGAGAAATGGATTCAGATGGTTAGTTAGGTCTGCTCCCCATTCACTCACCTGGCTTTATTAAAGCATTTGCATGCAAATTTAAATTCGTTTATACAGAAATTATAGGGGGAGGTTGTTCCATATTATTTCAGGGTGGATTTCAATTAGCCTTAAGGGCAATAATGTGCCACAGTGATGCAAAATATGAAGATCATCCCCAACAGCTTGATGGACCAATATGTGTAGTTACTCCTTCCCACTTTCTCCCTGCTCTGCCAGTTCCTTAGTATAGATGTCCCCTGGGTATCAGGCTTTGTGCTGTACCCCAGTTAGATTAGATGTAGCTGCTTGCTGCTGCTCCAGAGAGGCCTTGCACAACAAGCTTTCATCACCTGCTTCCCTGGTGCTTCTCTGCCAGTGAAAGACCATGGAACATACAGGAGAAGCAGCAAGGGAGGAAAAGACGAGGGCCGTTTCACAGCAGAGAGGAGCAGGCAGTTGCCACAAATATCCTTCCCCTGCTGTGCCATGGAGCTCTCGCCTTACGACTTTTTCTGTCCTTTTTAAACCCATATTAAATGAGCCTGTCTCTGCCTTTATACTAACCCATTACCTAAGGGTTAAATCTAGTGCCAAATTACAGAAATGTGAGTGATAGAGGAAGCTCCTTCCTGTAGAAACTGTTAATTGAATTACAGAATTAGAAAATCTATTTGATTTTTTTCAGCTAGGCATCCGCAGTGGCTGAAACATCAGAGGGAATGGGAGGTTGGGAAGGAAAGTCCTGCTTAAATACCTCTATCTCAGTGTCCAGATGGACACGCAGCTTAGGCTTAGTATCTTTAAGCTCAGGATCCAATGTCATACCCAGCTTCAGCTAAAATTTTATATGGATGTGAAGATACTGAAAGAGATGTCAGCACTTAAAAAAATAATAATGGAAATTAGGTTAGAGAGAGAGAGATCTTAAAGTATCTGTGCTAAAGAGAGATGTCAGTGTAGTGAGAATAAAATGCCTATGCTGCAAATCTGTGGACAGAATTAAAAATGACCTTTCTAAATGATGTGATTGCTTAAGAAAGTTTGTTTGGAAGCTTCAGCAAAGCTGAAGGTTTTATACAGGAAATAACTTCAGTTTTAAGCCTCTAGACTAGGTAGAGCAAAAAATATCTTGTGTAACTCACACACAGAAGGATTTGGTGTACACATAAGGAATTTTTTCTGTACCTCAACCCCAGGGGAAAACGTAAAGTTTCCAAATGAATTTTGTTTCATCCTCTGAAGAAATGAAGTCTGTAATGAAATGTCTGTATTAAAACAGTTTGAAATGTTTGTGAAAGAAAACTGATTGGTTAAAATTTAGTTTATATATTTTTTAATTATCTTAAATTTAAAGAATATTCTTCTGTTATGGTCTTGATTTTTCTAAATTAAGCAAAGGGAGAAATTTGACTTTGCTTCTGATTTGGTTTTTAGTCACTAACCACACTTCCTGACTATTCTTATTTTCTCAAACCAAGTGTGCTTCATGGGTCTTTCACACCTCCTTAGGAGGTTTGGATCTGCTTCAGCTGTGTTTACTAGAACACTTAGTATTTATATAATTCTTTTCATCATAAAAAAATGATGAGAGAAAAATCATAACAAGTATGAAATAGCCCTTACTATCTGTAGGTTTTGTCAACTATTTGCAAGGAAAATAGGCAACAAAATTAGAACAAAATTAATCTTAGCCCTGTACTGTAAATTTTTAATAAAATTACTCTCATCCATTTGTTACACTTGCTAGAAATATTACTTTCTTATCTTCTCTGAATTAAGAAATTAAATTAAAATTTATAGCAACACTCATCTGAATGTATGGAAACTAAGTTGAGAGAAAAAGACACCTTGGTTAGATGTGCACTAACGTGGACTATTTTCATTCATCCGAAATGTTTAATGCACTTAGTTGAATTACAGTTCTCTCTATCCAGTGACCTGATAAGGTAGCATGTTGTAACAGCAGTACTAGAAATAAAGCATTCTTTCATCACTAAAAAACTGTTTCTGAAGTACTTAATAATGCAAAACACCATTGCTGTCATTGGAAGTACACAGGATATATCACAGCCTGAAATTCCTCTAATTTATCTATCAAAGTCACTGTTGATGAAACTTTTTAGAACCCTTTTTGAAGGATTAAAGGCTTTTTTTTTTTTTTAATACTTTGCTCTTGAAAGTGTTTTCTGCTCTATGCCTGCTTGTATTTAAGCTTCTTATTGTGGAATCAGTGAGGATAAAAAGGTTTCAGTAAAGTACCAAGTTTACTTGAGCACAAAACTCTTGACTCTCAGAAGATTAGCAAGTTTGAATATTAGCTTTTTTTCATCAGCACATCATGATTCTTGGCACCAGCATTAACTGTGAAGGTAACCTTTCTGTAGAAGAGATGGAAAGGGGTAATACTTCCTAAGGGGGGCTGTAGAGGAAGGATTGTGTTCTGTCCTCAGCACCAAAAAAAACTGGACAGGAGGGGTTTTTGAGAAACCAGTTATTTCTGTACTTATGTGTAGCTGCTATGCATGAAATCAGCTGCAATTGATTGAACAGAATCTGCAAGATGCACCAATAAGTGAAGGATTTTTCTCCCTCAGGCATATTTGGCTGGATTATTCTTCTGTGCATCTTACAATCCTAAGTAAAATTGTGGTCAAATTTGGTTTTTTAGGGGTTTTGTTGTTTGTTTTTTTTAAACAGACTAAGAAAAAATTCTCAAATTGTCTGTTCAAAGTGGAGAGCCTTTAAAATTTTGGCTGGCTATGTTCACCGTCTTTGCAGTTTCATACTACTTTCTTTTTCTTCCAACTTTGGGTAATTCAGATTGTAACTTGCACATTCCTGTTATATTATTAAAATAGTATTTAACTACATTATTTCCTTTTTGGATGTTCTTGTGCAATTCAGCTTCTGTCCAAATTTTAAAATTAGATATATCGGTGAATTAAAATATCTCTTCGTCATCCTTTAGAATTTTACTTTCTGAACTGTTTCTTGAGTCTTGGCCTACCTATAACACAATTTTAAGCCAATTTATACTGATTTCTGTCTCCTTTATTTGAAACAGATGGTTCACAAGCACCAGCCAGGCCCCCTAAACCACTTCCTCGGAGGACTGCACCAGAAATACACCACAGGAAAGCATACAGCTCTGACAGTTCCATGGAAAACGTGGATGCAAAAATTGCAAAACTTATGGGAGAGGGCTATTCCTTTGAAGAAGTCAAGAGGGCACTGGAAATTGCCCAGAATAATGTTGATGTGGCCCGTAGTATTTTAAGAGAGTTTGTCTGTTTTCCTCCACCGGTTTCCCCCCGTCTCAATCTATAGCAGCGTCAAGATATTCTTGGAGCGTGCGAATTCTACGTATACACGTGTGGAGTGGGAAATGAGAGAAAGAAGAGAACGGAATATTTTTCTTTCATCCTTAATAGAAGGGTGTTTGTTTCCAGCCGTTTATCAAAGGCTCGTGGCTGCTCTGATCAAGACTTATAAATATGCTGAGGCTTATGTATTTTTGCTAGCCATACTTTTTTAAATCAGGGTTGAACTGACAAAATAATTTAAAGAAGTTTACTTCTCTAGAACTTTTAATCTGTGAAATGCTTTTTCTTGTTTACAAGTTGGCAAGTTACAGTTTTCTAGTTGATGCCTGTACTATGTTCCTGTTCATATTCCCTTGTACTTGTGGTCAGTTCTGCTGTAGCATTCCCAACAGTTTCCATGCTGACCACCTCATCAACTAAATCATCATTTTTCAGAAGTTCTGTGTTTGGGTTTTTTTTTTCCTCTTACAAGATGCTATAATTGTGTTTTTTGCATTTCAGCTCATCAAATGCAAAAAGTATGTGGCCTTCACTACTGATATTTTTTTTTTCTGAGATTCCTTTGCTTTTGAGAGAGGAAATATCTGAATGTAAAATGCATTATTCTGTTTATGAACTGCCTTTTTAAAGGTATTTTGACAGTAATGTTGGGCAGCTTTCTGTTTAACATGAATTCCATGACCTGTATTCCTCAAGGTCTTTTATACAGTTTCCACAAAAAAATCCCAACCAACTAATAAAACATTTCATGCAGCAGTGATACGGAGTTCTGACATGTAACAGCTCTTTGAAATTTGAGTATTTGATTGCAAATGTTCAAAAAAAGCCAAATGCACATAATTCTGTGTTTTGATTACACACTAATGGCACCAGTTCTCTGACCTATGTAAACTGAGGGATGCCAGACTAGAAGGAATCTTTTTGAATCATATTAATGGTATTCAGGTAAATTCCAGTTCTAGCTTCTGTAAAGTAGAATGGGGTTAATTTTTTGTTGGAGTGATTATCCTGTGGTTCATTGTGGCTTGGATCAGTTTGTATTAACATGGAAACTTTAAATCTTTGATGCACTGTTAATTTCTAATGCTACTGTAGCAATATTTTTTGCAACGTTCTCTAGTAACTTCCTCCTCTGTACACTTTATTATTCACAAGTATGTGTTTAATACCCAGATTCATTCACTCACTTTCCAGCTGCATAGTTGGAAATACATTTTTGCTTTATGTGGTTAATGATACTCCAGGGTTTGACATTTTATTTTTGAGCCCCAATTGATGAAAGCCAAATCAAAAATCTTCCCAATTTTAGAAAAGAGAGAAGATAACTCTATTCTTATTACACTCAAGAGTCCAAATATTTCCAGAATAGTTCTTAAAATTACTGTTTTCTTGTTTTTTTCAGGAAACTTTGACATTTTCTTTTCTTTTGTTAGTATTGAAGAGAAAAAAACATGTAGTTAGAATATTTTTCACATTTTGAGATGTGACCAGTGTATGAGAATTTTCACAGTCTGCTAAGCTGGGTGTGGGGTATGTATTTATTGTTCGCTTTCGGTGTTCTTCTGCACTCAGAGCAAGTGGTAGAAGTCACATCACTTGCAAGCTCAGATCTCAACTTCCATTGCATTTGTTTTAACGATTTTTAACGATAGCAAGTGGCTGAATAGCAGGATTCAAAATAACTGGGAACACTCAGTAGAAGTTACTGTGTTATCTCAAAGTCTATTGTGTCATCAAAGAACTTCTTCTTAAAACTAATTAAATTTTTTGTAGCATCACAAAGCATAGTATGGATATCATTAATCTGCTTCAGTGATAAAGATGATCAGGAAAATTCAGGGTATAGGAAAGAGCTTCTGTTCCCCTTTGACTTAAGCAAGTGATTCTGAGTTTGTCTTAGAAAAGGGCATTTGCAACTTCCATTAAATGTTCGTTTCTTGAGTACAGCTTATGCAGAGTTTTGGTTGAAGTTATATTCTGTGCTTTTAGTTCAAGTAAATCTCTTCTCTCTCTTTTGGGGGAAAGTTTTGCGTAGTCTTGAACTCTCTTGTTCATTTGGTTTGTTTACAACATCACTAGCATTTTAGCTAACTATAAATTCAAAATGATTCATACTATTAAATTAAACACCATGGTTGTACTGGAATTACTTAAATGAGGTTCTAGCGTAACTGCCACTATAGCAATGATGACAGTGAAAAAAGAACACTTCACAAGGATGAACAAACAATCTGCAGATTGAGTTTTGAACTTTTGAAATGTAATGGAGAACTCATTTTCTCATTTTTATGCAGCAGCTTAGTATAAATGACAGCCTTATGTTTCAATCAGAGGCTGGAACTGCTGCCTGATAGATTAAGGGTTTTAAATTTTTCTTTCTCCTTTCTAGTTGTGACCACCAGTGACAATTTTTTTAGTATGTGTTTAAAAAACAGCTTGATGAGCAATATTCTGAGTGGTAACGTGAAAAGAGTTCCATTAATCTTTATAGATTGTGCTAATACCACTTCTAAGTAGTGGAACGTGAAGACTATTTCAAACCTGTTTTGGTTAATAGTTTTAAATTCAAACAGAGCGAAATTGCTTTGCTAGAGTGTTGATGTTTACTCTGCAGGAATTAATAGGCTTAAAAGAAATTAATCTGGCTGCAGTCTAGTTCTCTAAACATATAGTTCTCTAAACATATTTTAACCTTTGAAAGACTTGAGGGTTTGAGCCTGGCAGTGTGTTGTGCACATATATATAACTTTAAGGAAGACTGACTTCAGTGAGAGTGCTTGAATGAACAAAGTTGGTTAAACTCAGAAACATGTGCTATCATATTTCTTCCAATTAAACGTCATTGCAGGCTTTAGACCATCATTCTGATGTCTGTTCGCCTCTCCTTTTGGCTAAATTGCTGCATATTAAGCAAATTGGCTGAAGGAGAAGTTGAGCAAAGCAAGTGGACATCAGCAGCGTGGTTCTTTTCCAAAGACTTAGGGGAGAAAAAAAAAATGAAATTGTGATAAAATAAATGAATTTAATATGACTAGCCATGTTAATGGCTTGGCTGGAACCCTGAAATGGCCACTGATAAAATTTGTTAATGTTCGGTATCTCAAGAGTGCATCTGGCAGTTTTTTTTTTTCCATAATGTGAATTTAAGAAATTTTGTACCTGGATCATTTCTTCTGTTACTGTCTTTTTCAGCTTGAAGCTTTACTTTGCACTGATGACTCTGACCTGAAAGCATTTAAGTTTGTGTCTTAAAGCTTGTCAAATTTTGAAGCAAATGAACACCATATTCGAAGCAAATTCAGGTACTACCTGTTGGCCTGGAATTTAGCGCTTTTAGGAATGACTTCTTGAAAAAGGACTTCAGTAGTTTCCATTTTGAAGGATTTTCTTTCAAATAACTATTTTATCAGAAAATGCCTTTTATAAACTTGTCTAACATGTGGCAAACTTAGTGATGTGTTCAATTAATTTATATTTTATTCAACATTCTTTTTAAATTTTGGTTATTATGTAAGCCAAGTTCTTTATCTGTTCTTGTAAGGTATTTTATAAAATTAATGTTAACAGAACATTGGGTTGGTCTGTGATTTTTCAAGACTCTGTCTCTGTTATTGAATATTATCACTTCTCATCTGCTGCTTTAGAAGCTTAGCCTGTCCTGGGTAGGGGTCTTAGAAACCATTGTTTAGTCAGCCACAAAAATGAGGCTTTGCTCTAAAATACGTCGAATCATTGCATTGAGATATTTGCTTTATATCCCCATACGTTACTTCACTTCTAAATTTCAGTAGTAAAAATTTATAAATAGGCAGTAATTTCAGAATGTGCATGTTATAGTTTTATGGCAGAAAGATGATAATCATTAAATAGTTAGAATCCAAAGTGGTGGGCATGTAGTCGACTCTACATTAATTTCCAGGATTTTTTTCCTAAAGAAAATTACAGTCAGCTCACACTGATACTTCTTTAACATCCTGTGCATTTACTTTCTCAAGCATTGTACTGACTGACATACTGTACTGTACATTTTACATTTAGATGTAAAAAATATTTTAGGAGTGTAAACCACTTTTTTTCCCCTGGCATTGTATTCCAGCATTCTGAAAAATGTTTAGAAAATCTAACGTCTACTGTGCATGACAATACAGCTATTACTATTTAAAGCCCAACACCATTCCCTGCAGGTCAAATTAGACCTTCAGTGGTTGTTTCTTCAGTCTACCTTAAATCCTTGTCTGTTACATAGTCACCTTGTCATCTCACTAGGTAGTGAAGTTAACTGTTTGGTACACTTGTCTGTAGTGCTATAGCTGCCTATTTCTTTCACTTTTTACTCTGCCACTGTGGAAGTCAGCTGTGACATCGTTGTGTTATAATTGAAATTTAGCAGCTGGGTGCTCTGGAAATGTTTCAGGAATTTTTGTTTGATAGTCCCAGTCACTAATTTTGTACAAGATACTTGCCTCCATTTATCAGTTGCAATGAGTTTGCGTCAGGAAAATGATAAATTTTAGATTTTAAACCACTGTGTGTTGCTTTAGCACCTAAACATTCCATTTGTCCTTAGATGATTTCGTGTCTAGCAAAGAGAATTCTTACTCAAAATAAATCCTAAATCCCAAATCTCTTAATCTTAAAGCAGAAAATAAATCTTAAATTTGTGAAACTTAATCCCATAACCTTCCTGAACATCATAAAGAATTTAAAGGCCTCAGAATAATATGAACTATGACAAGAGTTTTACTTCCCTAGACCTGCCAGAAACAAAAGCAAAAACCCATTGAATACTGATCTTCTGACTGTAAAGCTACTTGCATCTCTCTTGACCAGTGGAGGAATCGGCCAGTTTCACTACAGTACTTTTTTGAAAAAAGTCAGCTTCTTTTTTATTGCAATGACTTCCATGCTAGGCCGGAAGATGTAATTCTGACCTAACCATCCAAGCTCCTCTCTCCTGTAGGCAGACAAGATTTAGCTGTTTTGAACTGCCTGGATGTCTGGTGCAAATGAAGGAGTATTTGGTAAGATTACGTCCTCAATTTCTGTGTCCTTCTCTGGGAAGTTTGCTAAAAGATGTGTTGTTTAAGAACGGGATGCCGGGGTCTTAAGCAAGGGGAAGTGTGAAGTAGCACCCTGCTTAGAATGTTTTTTGATGCTAGCGAAACAACCAAAAGCTTCATAAGGATTTTAGCGGAGACACTTCTGTTTTAAAGCTCATCATCTTGTTTTTTGAAGGGTATACATATGTACATGCCAGTCTGGTGAAGCACGGAGAAGAGAGTATTCTACCTGGTGCCAGCCTGTGGAGTTCACAACTAGGCCGTGGTATTCACCTGTGCTAAAGTATCTTCTTGTTTTGTATAGCTGAACTGAATCTGCTTGAATAATCAAGCTACTTAGTCCTCCATGCATTAAAAGGCAAGTGTTTCTCCCTAGACAGGTAGGGAGGTGGATATATTTACCCAAAATAGGTAGCTTGCATCTGTGTAATGATTAGGACACTGAAAATAATAAATGCTCCCTACAAAGCATAATGTAAATGTTAGTTTTCATTAGACCAAAAATGCAATAAGTGCCCTAAGGAGAACTTTTCTTTTGTTGATCTGCTGATTGAATATCACGGAATTTCAAATGCTGTACAAAGATAAGTAAGTCTACATCATCAGCCATTCAGAAATATCTCAGGTTAGTGGCTGGTGTAGTTTTCTGAAGCTATTCTCTTGCTTGACCATGTGATTTTCAGGTGTTTCTTCTTGAAGTTTACATCTTCATTACCAAATCAATGTGGTCCATATAAAATTATAATTCATAATTTTTATTCTCTATACTTTTCACTATGGCTGTTACCAGTAGTACCTTTTATTATCTAGGCTCATACACTGAAATGCAAATTATCCTGCTCTCACACATCCCAGCTTGGTCCAAGTTCAGCCCTATCTTTCCCCACAACAGCTGCATCACTTTCTTTGCATCCTCATTTGCTCCCCTTAAGACTGTTTTTCCTCCCTACCAACCCAAATCTCTTCACAGTGGCATCAAACACCAGCAGCACCTCCTTCATCTCAGTAACGACAGATGCTACAGTTTCCCATCTCAGCTTGTGACCACATCTGTATTTTCTTCTATAATCCCTCGGAAGCATTCTGTTAGTCTGGTCTGTCTCAATCATTATACAGATTTTCTGTGCCATATCTGAATGGCCCCTGTGAACACAGTCATCCAAAATGGATTCAGAATTCTGTGAGAAAGCCTGTTGTCTTTGTTAATATCACCGACATTTTCTCCTGCTCCCTTGTCGGCATGAAAATGTGCTGTGCTTCATGATTTGTCTGATGAAACCCACTGCTTATTTCAGCGAATCTCTGTTCTGAGATGTGAAAAGAAACCAATAAAGACATCCTCCCTTAATAACAGTCCTTGTGTTTGAGATGGCTTATGTCTCAATAGAAGAGTTAAGAAGTTTGTCCAACAAGTGTGGTTTGTAGCTTGGAAAGTCACAATTATATTTGATTACTTCTAGTATTGAGGTGGAGGTTGAGGGGGGAAAAATGAAAAATTATGTATCAATGAAGTTGGAACGTCACTTGCAGATAGAGGTAACTGATTACCACGAGCGGCCAGGATAGAAGATTAACTCTATATATTTGATATCAAAGAAATTAGTATCGTGTAGCTTGAAAATTCTCACATCTGAATGATTCCACCAATGGTCCCCAAAAGACCTTTCTTCTTCATTTCTCAGGTAACTCTACCCACAGGGTTGTGATGATGATAATTTTGTAGCTTTTTAGGTGAACAAATACGTGTGAGCAGGACCGTAGATAGAGACCTCCCATTTTTCTATGCTGCTGCCTGGGGGGTACTCACTGTAGTTTTCCCAAAAATCTAACAGATACGGGACTGTTTACATTAGGTCTCATACAAATGTAGACTACCCACCTGGCACAGACCCTCCAGAGACAATGGTGATGGGAGGATGGTGAGGGAAGGGTTGAGAATTAACAAACTGAGTGGGCAAGGAGGTGGTGGAGGTGGTGTGTTAGAGCTGTCATTTATTCTGGGGAAGCAGGAATAGTGTAATGGAAAGAGGAAGGAGGGAATGCAGAGGGGAAAGTGGGGAGTGAATCGAGAGAAGACAGGTTGAAGTTTGGAGCAAATGGGCAAAAAGCAGAAGGAAAAAAAGTCTGACAACTTAGAAAAATGTTTAAGTGTTTCAGAGTGTGGGTGGAGAGAATTTCTGAGCTGCAGTGTGCACTGAAGTGGGGGATATGTGCCTCACCATGTTTGGGGAACAGCAGATTTACATGGAAAGGGCATTACGTGCCTGCCTGGGTCATTCCTAGGTGAGCTGCACTGTAGTTAATGCCCTTATTTTAGTGGTTACCCTCACGCTCCTACTCTTCATTCCCACCTGGATGTGGTCTCTGGCACAGCTCTGAAATTCTGTGTGGCAAACTGCTCAATCAGTTCTCTTAGGAATATTTTTTTTGCCAGTGGTTTAACATGTGGTTCTTTCCAGTCCCTTCAATGCTTTTCTATCTGTTTTGAGGTTTAGTTCTAGCAAGAAGACTATTAGCAATAAACAAAGCTGAGTTGGAGTTAAACAGCTTTGTCTTCAGGCATTGGCATCCTTTCCTTTGATGTGTTGGTGTTGCTGAGTAAACAGTCTCTGAGATTATTAGGAGAGGCAGAATCTTAATTGTATCTGTGCTTTGTTTCTATGATCTTAGATACTGGCTGACCAGGGCACCGCTGCAGGCTGTGAATCTGCCGTCAAACTGGCTCTTGGTTCCCATTTTAACCACATTCAGTAATAATTCCTACGGGGCTGAGACCAAATTAAAATTGTCTGTGGTTTGATTCAAAGATGATGTGGGTATGCTTTTTTTTCACTTTTTGTGGCTGCGTAACTTGCTGTATTCACGTGTGGTGCCATGAGCATAATGCTGTGAAATTCAACCTATCCTGAAACCCATGTAATTTCCATGCTTATTTAGTGGTTGATATAATTTGCTTTGTGAAGCACACAAGGTTCCTGTGATGGGGTGCACAGGACAAAGGTTAATTTCTTGCTAGTGATGAGTTACGGCAGTGTGGACTAACAGCTAATATACAGAGGCTCCTGTTGATGTACAAACTATCTTAGCAATGTGGATTGATTTTCTTGGTTGGTTGAGCTGAAATTTATTTTCCAGTGATCTGCCCTTATAGGACCTTGTATTATTTGTATTGTGTCATCATTGTATTTGAGCTCTCTCCATTACAGGAATATCCATGCCTCTTGAGACTGCCTGGTCTTCTCCCTTTCAAAGCCTGTCAGGATGGCTGGATGAGACATATGGAGGGGGACTGGTTGGCTGATTTGTTAGTAGCAGGTGATTGTGGGATAAAAGGTATTTCAGGAGAAGTATTGATTTTTATTTTATTTTATTTTCTTAAGAGAATGATTTTTAGGGTGGAAAAGCTTTTATCAATCAATTTTCAGTTTTTGGAAGCTATCGCACATGCCTTTTAAGAAAGGAAGATGCTGATACTCTTTTTCCTTGTTTTTCCTTTTTTGAACAAAGGCTTTGAAGAAGACACATATTCTCCAACTATTTTTTTTTCTCCCTGCTTAATCAACAACTAAGAAAACTTTTGCTCTTTGTATAGTTTCTGAAATTATGCCAACAGTTATGGTGTTTTAACAAGACATTATCTATCTCTTGGTGACAAGTCAGTGACAACAGGGTAAAAAGATTTATCAGAGAAAACGGGGGAGGAGGGATGCGATAGAGGTACCTTCAAAGGAAGAAAAGGAAAACAGATGAAGAAAATACTCCTAAGGAAAAAAAAAAAGGAAGAAAGAAAATGGTTTATTCACTGAACAGTCTTTCACTAGAAGTAAATGAGAAATGTAAATTATGTCATTAGCTAGAACACAAATCATGGTAGATAATATAACTTAATAATCCTATTTAATGCTACTTTAAATTAACAGCAAGTCTAAGACAGAAAGAATAGGCCTTTTATTTGTTCTTTATGTTATAACAAAAATATGTTTAGTTAACATCTTCTAAGATATAAAATTATTCATAAAATTATGTGGGTTTGAAATTGGTAGTGAGAAACTTCACCAAATCTTACAAATAAATGACTAAGCAAAGAAAACCTCATTTGTCATGCAGCAGTTTTGTATCAGAGACCAGTTTGGACAATCTGTTAAATCTGGAAAATACTGAGAACTTACTACAGCAGAGGACCTCCTCTTAAGTCTTGGGAGACTCATAATGCATGTAAGTAACAGGGTGTATTTAATTTGGGGCTAGAACTGTGTGTTACAGGAATGTCAGTTTAAGCCTTATCCAGCCATATAATTCGCACAATAATAAGGGTTATACTTTATCCTGTATTGAGTGCCATCATCCTGCAGTCCAGTTACACGTTCATTCTTTCTCTGTGCAGAACTTGCCACAGGTTATTCTTTGAAATGGAAGGTTGTTTGTTTTTTATTTCTCGGCATTGAAATCTTGGTTTCACTTTTCAGTGCAGCAGTGGAAATAATTGCCCAACTGTAGAGCATTCATTCAGTGATTATGCTCATCATTGGCATTAACCCATACAGCCATCAGGCATGCTGAAAATTGTTTCTGCACAAATATAATGAAATTATTTGGGGGGCAATTAGGATACCTCAGTTTCAGGTGGTCCAGTTTCAAAAGTAGCTTCCCGATCATCCAGCATATTTTAAGATTTTTCAATTACAGCACTTAAAATTTTCTGGGCACCTACAATCAGTAGCTGCTTTCGGTATCACAATTTAAACATATTTATCCAGAGAAACTCTGTAATGTGCCCTTGGTAAGGATTCCAATGTGTAGAAGACAGAAGCGGGGAGAGAGAGGGGAGGGAGATACCCTCTTTCTATTTCTGTGTCTGTCTATAATATTTATTATTTAGAGGTTTAGAGAGAACTCTCTAAACTAGAATTTTCTGTGGTACCAGTAAAAGCTTGTGTGAGTTTTGTTGGACAAGAAATACAATATATGTGTATTTCTGTAAGTTTAAATACAGGAGCACAGCTAGAGACTGCAGAAATTTGTGAGCCATGCTGGTAGGCTGGTTTAGGAATGTACAAAGGAGAGCACTTCTGCATTTGTATAAGAAACTCAAGAACAAATTGGACAATGCTTCATTTGCATGTCCACTGAATAACATGTAGAGAGAGGGAGAGTCCTGGAAAAAAACAGCCTATAATAAGCTTAGAAATGCTCGCCTGATCTCTGGGCTGCATGACAGCTAATTTGAAGCTGCAACGGCAGTGGGCTTTCTTGGGTTAGAGAATGAGAAAGAAGGGGAAAGTCCTCAAGACGTTGGCACTTTTTGCATTCTAAGTTTGCATCAATTAATTGGGCCTTATTCAAACCAAGAGATCAGTTTTTTAAAGCCATACCCTGACAGGAGGAAATCTTGCTAGGACTTGCCTTTGAGTTTACAGAGAAATTGGACTTTGAAACTAAAAATACCAGTTAAAGATAATGACAGGAAGTTTGGTTGGGCAGGTTTGGGTGGGGATTTGAAAATTATTTTCAATTCTTTGCCTTGAAGTTCTTCATCTTCAAACTCTGCTGAGTAAAGTCCACAGTTTCTGAGGCATTTAACTGTTCCCTTCCCCGCTGGGAAGGAGGGGCCTGGTTTATTAACGAAAGCTCAATCAATCAGATTAATTTGGCAGGGTTCCACAAGATTCAGTGCATGTGATTTTTTAAAATGCTTTGAAAGCTATTTTAGATCTCGCGTATATAGAGGGAGGCATTTTTGGGTGTAAAGCAGTGTCCCTGTGCCAAGCACTAAGAAATATAAGAGGATGGTTTATGTCTCTGAGATACAATCTCAGTCATTTTGCTGATCTTTTGTTTATGCTGTTATTATTTCTTGAGAAGCACAGTTGTAGCTTAACTGTATGATAATGGGAATTTAAATATACATCATAAGTGTAGCTTGTTATTTGCACTTCTGAAAGAGGAGCTTGGCATTGTAGACAATGCTGGAGAAAGCAAACAGGAAACCACAAAATACTTACTCTTTGTTCTGTCTAAAGAATAAGGAATTTGCCCTTTCTACAATTGTACTCTGATCAATGGGAGAGATAGGCAAGACTAGAAATGATGGAACATGTCATTACAGTGTTAGTTTTATTGTTTGTCCAAGATCTCTCATTGGTGATTTGGGGTCATTTTTGCAAAGACAAAAATTTGATGAGTTCAGTTTAAAGGAAGAGTGAAAATAGGGTTCAACAGATGTCATGAAAAGTTCAAAGGGTAGGTGAAAATACTGGCATTTGCCTCCATATTCTGGGAAAACAAACTTCACACGGGTGTCCCAAGGGACGGGGCTTCTCATCACGTGGGTGTCTACAGTTACGTTTTCTTTCTCCCTTAACTGTTCTCTTTTTCTCCATATTTTCTGTATGTGATGCAAGTAGCAGTGTTGACTACATTCCCACTGTGTTGCAATATAGAGTCTCAGAATAAGTTCCTCATGAAGGACTTGCTGTGGTGTAAGGAGGAAGAGGAGGCTAGAGCTGAGCTGCACAAGGATGGCCTTCTGCATATAAATAGTGGAGAAATAAAAGGAGAAAGAAACTGCTTAGAGGGAAAGGAGGTAAAAAACTTATTGCTTGAGAAAGTATTAAATTATAGCTGAAAGAAAAGACAAAAAATAGACAGGATTTGTCCAGTGCAAGAGCATGGGTTTGCAGATGTATCAGAGGCAAATGTTCCTTCCTAGACACTACTGGAATGATGTATGCTAAAATGAAGAAAAATGCCCTTCTTCTCAGCTGTGAGCTGAATCCCTTTATCTTAGCACTTATATGTGCCTATAAATACTTTTTAGTAGAGACCAAAATCAGGCCTCCCCCAGATTGTAAATTTATTACTATGGCCAGAAAAAGCGATTGTCATTTTAGCACTGTATGGATCATGCAAATTTGATTGTATATATGTTTTCGTATGCATTGGTACCGGTTTGTTTATTTACCTTCAAATAACAGGGTTGTGAGATGGCACAATGAATAAAGGCCGTAAAAGGGAGGAAAATTTAATGTAAAAGCAGATCCAAACCAATCTGTATTGTGGTTAAGGGATCTCAGTTTTTCTAACTACACTTTGCTCAAGCATTTAGGACTCCAGGTCTTGCTGTAATTTTCTTTTTCTTAGGCTTCTGTCAAATAGTTAAGTCAGTGAAGGCTGAGTTCTATGTACCTCATTTCTATTTATCTAAAATCAAATAGATAGAAATAAGGTACATATCCCAAAGACCTCATGATTTGAAAGGAAAGACACTTAAAAGCTGATAATCTGGATTTAAACCCATTAGAAGGAATTTATGTTCTAATTAATCTATGTATCTTGTTTCTATTAAGCTTTTTCCTAATATAATGGAACAAAATTTCTTATTCCACTCTGACCTTTCCTCAACCAAACTTCTACTGCCTCAAAATCAGGAGTTTAATTGCAGAGATTCCCCTGTCCCTAGAAAACATGGAGCTCTATGAGGAAGAAATTGTTGTTTTGTTGACATGTAAATGCAGTGTTTTTAGCTTACTTTTTTTCTCATCTTTGAGAGAGTTTAGAGAAAACACAGAAGTGAAAGATATGTTGCTGTCATTCTTGCTGTTTATCTGATCCAGGACAAAGACTGTTGTTACAGTAGTGAGACAAGACCCCGTTAAACTAGATGCTGGACAAATGGAAAATAAAGAATAAAAAGCCAGGTCCTCTACCAATAAATTTGTCCCTAATATAAGGCAGAAACATATATTAATACCCTATTGTAGTGTAAAATAGGAATAGGACAAGGGAAAACTTAAGAAAATAGACATGTAGAGGAGTACGAGCAAATGAGTATGTAGATGGGCACCATTTCTTGTGTATCGACGACTGTGAAAGGTAGCATGGGAATTTCAACCAAGAAAAACTTTGTATGGTGTTGTGTTTCCCTTGCAGATATTTGTGAAATGCAGTTCTATTTAATTTGCAGACACCTGAAATATGGGAGTGAAGAAGGAGTTCTTACTTTTATAAACCTTTAGAGTCTTTCTTAGAATCTTCATTCTCTCTTCTAGTCCCATTCTCAGTAAAAGCAGATGCATGTTTTTGAATTATACCCTTACAGCTCTTCTCATGGTTTTCTGCTTGTTGCCTTTCCTCAGCCTCTTCAGTCTCACACTTCACTTTTTTCTTTTGTTCGTCTTATATATTCTCTAAGCTTCTCAGCCCTTTCATTTGCTTATTAGGAAACTATTGCTCTGTCATTAAGACTTTCCTCAGGAAATTTTGAAATTGTGTGTTCCCACCCCTGCTGGCTGTTGCAGCCGAAGTACCACAGCTGATGAGAGCTTGTGCCCTTCTCCCTCTCTTCAAGATTCTGACATGTCACCCACCCTGTGATCTTCTTCCTTTACAATTTTCCTTTCCTCCTTTACAGTTTTCATTGCCTAGGAACACCCAGTGATAATAATGTTTTGCTGCTTTCTTCCACAGTGAGTAACTGTCATTTCATTAGAAGTTGTTAGTTATCTGTCCATTCCTCATCTGTTTGTGCCATTCTGAACTACCTGGTTTCCTTTAGTTGCTTGGCCAGCTCTGTAAGTGTTGCTTGAGGTGCAGTCATTTCTTTTCTGGGCAGTCAAATGTCAATGCAATGTTGAGAACCTTAAGCTTTTGAATGCATCAGAGGTTTGTCCCTTTTTTTTAATGTTTGGCAGGGGGAAGAATTATACTTGTCTTTATGTGTCTATGATGCTGTCATCTTTTTCAGTGTTCCCCATGATGCTGAATGCTAACTCCTAACCTGTAGACAAAATGTCTTGACTGCAGGAGTCTTAGGTTGTGCAGATGTGGGATGTCTCAAATGAAGTTAAATAGGCTCTTAGGAGTGTTGCAGAAGGAAGGGTCGTTGTGGTTTGTGGTAAGGTGTGAGCAGTGCTATAGCTCTCACCAGTGTGGGCTGTACAACTGCAACAGCTCAGGCAGCCACTGCTCTGTGTTGACTCCAGGTGAAGGCTGCTGTTTGAGGCAACACCAATGTGACTGCTTTTATCAGCCTGAGATGTCATATTTCCCAGTAACTTGAAGGGAGGCTTCAAAGTTGAGGGAAGTGCAATTGCTGGCTGGGCAAAATCCCCACATTATTCCTTGTACCAGACCCTGTGCTTACCTTGCTCTTACCCAGCATGAATGAAAGTTCCAAGAAAACGAGTGGTGCACACTGTGGTGTGCCATCTCCGGGATCAGGTTTAAGATGATTATCTTATTAAAAGGAGAGGGTTTCCTTCTTGTATTTTTTTTTAGTGAAAATGCAGATATTAGCATGTCCTCTGGGTTGTATTAAAGTATGATAGCCAGGAAGGCAATGGTGCTAACTGCTTTCTTGAGGTGCATCACAAAATGCAAATGGTAGGAACTTATGTACTTGGCTTGGTGATTTTTCTCCCCAGTGGCTACTAAACATGTAGTTTCACTTTAAACAGGAGCCCACTGAACTAGACAGATAAAAAACAGCTGAAACCTGTATTGTGGGTTGCAATAGTGCAGAAAAATGATGTTAAAGAGAAGGGACTAATTTATAAACTGGGAAAGTAACAGGTTTTTTTCTACTTTGGGTTTTTTCCCCCTAGATTTTTTTTTAAATTCGCTTTACAGAAAATCTTAAGTTTTATAATGAAATTTTGCATGCTTTGAAATGATCCAGTTTCTACCTTGTAATGACTTGGTTGTTTCTCAACAGGTCAGGATTCCAGCTGGTCCTACTGTTTGAAAAGATTGTTTAACGATATGCCACTGCTTTCATGGGCTAGCTGCACTATTTTAATTTAATTTTTAAAGTATTTTTATTTGGCTGTAAGGGGGTTAGTATCTTGACTCTTCCCTGGAAATGAAGAATTTGCTTTAAATCTGCTTTGATGGATGATCAACTCCACAACTGCTGTGGTTTCTCTCTGCAGATGCTGTAGGTACCCTGAGTGCTGTCATTCCTGGCAGCACAATGGTCGTAGTATCTGCAACCCTCAGGAACTGGGATCTTTTTTTGAGAGTTTGTGGGTCAAGCAAGAACTTAGATACTTTCCTCCTCCTTTTGCCTAATTACCTGTGACAATCACATGCTTAAGGAGGAGTGGAAGTCACATCGCTACCCAAATCTGTGGTCATGAGATCAAAAACAAATGGGAGACAATCAAATAAAGCAAGGTTGATGACGGAAAGAAGGTAGAATTACAGCAGCACTGAAGATAAAGGATAAAATTATGGCAAATATAGAAAGCTGGCAGGAGAGAGTTATAGCCATTGAGATGCTTTGAAGGCAATTTAATGACAGGCAAAAAAGGGCTTTTGCTGGAAGACTGATTCTTTTTGCTTCACTTTTTATCAAGAGAAAACCTAGCTGGATGGAGGCTTTCCAGGATGGAGATGAGACAAAAGATAAACAGGTAGGAGGCAGAGGAAGGGGGAAAGCAGAAAGAGTCTTCCTGCTTGTGGTTGGTTTTATTAACAAAAGGAGAAACCACAAGCAAAAAAGAACCCAGGAACTGGTTGATAGGTGGATGTACAGCTCTCCTGAAGATGGTTTAGCACCAAAGTGTGGACTGTCTAGTGCACTTAACCTTATCCAAAGGCATGCTCTTTTCAAACCTTGACTGTCTACCTTAGTAACTGACTCAGTACTGATGCAATACCTATAGTGCTTACCTGCTTACCTGTGGACTCTCACTTCAGCACTGGTTTCATTCTGTTCTTTCAGCTTTCTCTTTGTGAAGGCTTTCCCGTCAGATTTCGGAGTTGGTTGAATATGTGCATAGTGATTTCTCCTTTTGACTTCAGAACTCTTTGACAAGTCTTACTAAGAGTCTGTCCCCTATAAAACAAGGGGCCTAACTGTGTGCCCTCCTTTGATGGATCTTCCTGATAATCTGAGTTGAACACATCTACACAGGTATGTACACACAGCCCAGCCCAGACCTTTTCTGAAAAATCCAGTCCCCTGGACATTCAGTCCACCTCTCTGTGCATGTACACAGGAGGATGTGAAGGACACGTCCTTCTGAGTGTAGACGTTTTACTGCTTTTGTATAGTAGCAAACCCTGAAATGAAACTGGCTCTGTACGTGGTCTTCCAATGTGTAGCAAGCACAAGAAAAAAGGACTTTCTTCAGGACTGCTTCCATGCACAAGGCATCTGCTCCCTGCCTGTGCCGTGGCAGGCAGCAGATGGGAGGGAAAAGGAGGGGGTTGGTTGGGGGTCTTGAGAGAGAGCACAGCTACAGGAGAAAGAGGTTCCTTGGAGCAGTACTGCAGGGTGAATGTCAATTGTCCTGGCGATCCCTGCATGTGGGCTTGGGGCTCGTATTTGGATCACCTGTGTTTTAGTGCTGTTCAATAAGAAAATGACTCTGACCAAGTGGAAATGATCCTCTGCAAGATTTGACTTTCAGAGGTGCCAACCACTTCTGTCTTCTCTTCTCTTGGGCCTGAGTTGCAGTGTTTCATGCTCATTTATAATAGCGTCTCAAATTATAGAAGGAAGTTTGATTTCTTATAAATGGCAGCCCCACATTTCAGTGGCTATTTTGTGAGTGATCTAGTGAGCTTAAATCAAGGCAGTGTGGATTAAACTGTCCCTCTAATTTTCTAGCTCACTATTGGAGGGTGTTTGTCAATCTAAAACTCTTTTGCAGCCTGCAAAATATTGTCTTTTATTAAAATTCCTTTGAAATCCTTATCCATTATCTTGACATTTTGCAGAAGATAAGATTATGTCTCAAAGTATGGTTGAACAAGCTCCATTAAATGGATGACAACTTCCAATCCTCTTCAGTAAGTAATGGTTCAATTTCTCCGAGGTTTTTTTTTATCCTTTCCATTTGATATCTCAGGCCAGAGAGCAGTATACATTCCTACCCAACTGAATTTAAATGAAGCAGACAGCTAACTTTGATTTGCTTCTGTTCCCATCTACACAAACCGGCTTGCATTAATCATATTAATAAAAATGGCATTAAAATTACCAAGTTTTTAAAAGGCACATGACAGAGGTATTACCCACCAAGTTACAAGTCATTGTGCATGCATATTAATTACAAGTTGTCTAAGATTTCAGCAAAAGCTCAAAGGAATGACATTTTTCCTTGTATGTTGTTTTTAATTTGGAAAGCTCCCTTGTAATGCAAGATGTATCCTGTCCTGATGCGCTTCTGTAATCACAGCATGCTTTAATTTTGATAGATGACCCCCAAATGCTTTAAATCCACTAAGATTTGCTGTAATTAGAATAATTTTTTAATACTTTGTTTCCTGAACTATCCACAGTGACATCCATCCATCATCAGATGGATTTGTTTACTCATTCCCTTTCCAAAAAAATGAAAAATCAAGTAATTTGTATTGAGACCTTATCTTTGTTGCTACGTGGTGGAGGGACCACGTTATAATTTATCTCAGCCTAGTCACTGTTCCCTTTTTTTGAGGGTTTGTGCTCTGAAGCAGTGCACATTTTTCAGAAATGTTCAAAGCCCTTCCCTTCCCTCCCCCAAAATACAAGTAGCAGCATTGCCCCAAAAGGAGTGCAAAAAGTCACCTCACCCATTCTGAGTACCTGGAAATTTGAGGCACAAGGTAGGAATTCACTAGACAATTTTTTTCCCTGTTCCACGTTTCCCTCTCCATTTTCTTTTTATTGCAATGCTTCCTTGCACGTATGAATCTAGAATAGATTTTCGCTGCAGAATATTTGTTAACAGTGGTTGTACAAAACAGGAAAAAGTGTTGAGGATGTTAATCTACTATCATCTCCCCAAACCCGGTCCTTTTCTGTCCTCCTTGGTGTCATTCCTTGTCTGTCCTTTGCAGAGCAGCGTATCCTTTCTCCATAGAGTTTCACTGTCTCTTGCTGTTTACTCACTCAGCTGTTTTCCTGTTCAGTGGTGTTTTCTCTTTCACCAGCCTGCCTTTTCTTTCCCCTCTGAATTTGCTCTTTCAGATCTCTGCTCTCCCCTCTCTTCTCCCACACTTCAGCTTTTCTGTGGGTTTTTGCTCTCTCCCTTATTTTCTGGACACATTTCCCCCTCCCTTGCTTTTTGTCACCTGCATGCCTTTGCTCACCAGTGTATTTGGTGGTCCAGAGCCTCTCTTTACAAGGTCCCCTCCTGGTCCCTGACCCTCCGCCACCTCACCGCAGCCAGGTGTGTACCACAGGGCAGGATGCTCTCCTGCTGTCATGTGAAGCGTCGGGCTGCGTGCCCTCAAATGCACCACAGCGTTATCGGTGCAGGGAGAGGCAGGAAAGCCAAGAGGAGCACAGCTGGCAGGTAGCAATAGCTGCCAGCCACAGAGGAAGCAACTGCTTCTGGAGTGACAGGGAGGGGGGTCCTAAGAACTTGGCTGTATTGGAGGCTGAAGTGGGTCTAACTAGGAATAAATGGGAGAAGCACCCCATTGTGACTGGCCCAGATGGTCTGTGCTGCCTTGGCGTAGACTACCTCAAGAGAGGGTATTTCAAAGACCCGAAAAGAGAGGGCATTTCAAAGACCACATTTATCGAGTGCACCCTCAGTAAGTTCACAGACGACACCAAGCTGGGTGGCAGTGTCGACCTGCTGGAGGGTAGGGAGGCTCTGCAGAGAGATCTCGACAGGCTGGATCGATGGGCTGAGACCAACGGAATGCGGTTCAATAAGGCCAAGTGCCGGGTCCTGCACTTGGGTCACAACAACCCCAGGCAGCGCTACAGGCTGGGGGCAGAGTGGCTGGAGCTGCCTGGCAGAAAAGGACCTGGGGGTGTTGGTCAACAGTCGGCTGAACATGAGCCAGCAGTGTGCCCAGGTGGCCAAGAAGGCCAACAGCATCCTGGCCTGTATCAGGAACAGCGTGGTGAGTAGCACCCAAGAGGTGATTGTCCCCCTGTACTCGGCACTGGTGAGGCCCCACCTCGAGTACTGTGTCCAGTTTTGGGCTCCCTACCATAAAAAAGACATCGAGGTGCTGGAGCAGGTCCAGAGAAGGGCAACAAAGATGGTGAGGGGTCTGGAGCACAAGTCTTATGAGGAGAGGCTGAGGGAGCTGGGGTTATTCAGCCTGGAGGAGGGGAGACCTTACTGCTCTCTACAGCTACCTGAAAGGAGGTTGTAGAGAGATGGGGGTCGGTCTCTTCTCCCAAGTCACAGGCGACAGGACAAGAGGAAATGGCCTCAAGTTGCGCCAGGGGAGGTTCAGGCTGGATATTAGGAAAAATTTTTTCACTGAAAGGGTTATCAGCCATTGGAATGGGCTGCCCAGGGAAGTGGTTGAGGCACCATCCCTGGAGGTGTTCAAAAGACAGGTTGATGTAGTGCTGGGAGGTATGGTTTAGTGATGGTGTTGCTTTTTGTTTGTTGTGCGGGTGTTTATTTTTGTCAAAGTTAGCTTGACGGTTGGACAAGATGATCTTTAAGGTCCCTTCCAACCTAGAAGATTCTGTGACCCAAAAAGAGAGGGTATTTCAAAGACCCAGTGAGCTTTCAGCATAGCAGCTGTAGAGCCTAAGGAAATTACACAGCTGTCTACTTTATGCAGTCTTTCAGATGACCCTCACTCAGGAGAGTGGCTAGAGGAGTGGGCTGTGATCCAACACATGCCTCTTGCTGGCAGGGGTGTGTGAGGAAGACCTGGAGGTCCATCAGACAGTGGGACTGATGCGGGAGATGCCAAGCAGCCCTGAGTGCCACCTGTGGAAGCGCCCATGCCCTTCCACAAGGATATTTGCTGGGCTTTTGCTAATTCATGGCTGGTTTTAACCATTTTTTAAGTGGTGACAAAACCCCAACCCAGCAAAACAAGATGGCAGGTCTGTACCACCACTTGCTGGTGTCTGGATTTTAGGCAGTGAGCCCAGAAGGGTCCTGACTTGAATAACTGGGGGAAAAAAATGTTTCCTTCCTGGGCAGGTTAATAATCAAATCATATTAACAAGTAAAATTTGATTAGGCTTCTGATGAGGAAAGAGTAAGCCAGGAGTTTGAAGCTTGTTGTGTCAACAGAATAGATTAGCTTCGGTCTGACGTTCTGCTTTCAATAAGAAACTGGTAATAAAATTATAGCGTCTGACTTCCTCGTGATGTTCTGAACATGATACAGGGCTTTGAGACAATTGCTGAGTATCACAGGATATGCACTGGGACTTAGTCAACAACCAGGCAGAAGGCTATCAGATCATTTAATTGCAATAAAAAAATAATAATAAGGGAGGAGGGAAATCCTAATGAATGAGTTAAAAACTTGTATGTTTGGAAAAATCTGGTAAGTTGCTATCATTTGCCTGAAGCGACCGCTCACTCAGGAGGGCAGATGGCCCAGCCAGAGGGCCCTGAGTCTACCAGCGTACAAGGCAGAATATAGGAACATGAAAAAAATGTCTAGGCCATCACAAATTGCAGCCCAGTTCAATGCTGAAATGCTTTTTCAATTCTGAGTAATTCTGACAGTTGAACTTTTTTACTGGAAAGCATTAAAGCAAGCAATGTCACCAGCACCTGGTGAACACACTAATTACAGGTAAGAAGCAACTGCCAATGGAATGGTAATGGAGTTTGGGTTTTTACTGAGAACAGATTTTAGAAGAGAAGGAGAAAATAATTCTTGCAATTTTTTCTGTGAAGCCTGGGTAGTTCCAGCCAGGGCTCAGAAATGGTTAGCAGATCTCCACATAATAAACGGTTGTCATTTTGCCATTCAACCCAGTGCTACAGAAATTCAGTGTATCAACTGTTAAAACCATATTGTAAATGCCTAACATATTTAGAAATATAAATAATGCTTAGCTTACTTTTCTCATCAGAATAGGATCCGGTGACAGTGTGATTAATCACAAGCTGTTCGGCATCAGTAGGGGGAAAAGAAACCTATTAACGCTGCCTTGCTCTCCAGGCGCCGAGGCTGTGCTGGAAGGAAATGATCTCTGACGTGAAGGAAGATGGACTGCTAATTCAAAAAGCAAAATTCCACCTGCTGTCAAGAATGATTAGAGATCAGAAGGGTACATTTGTGATGATTGCTTGATCTTTGTGGCTAATAAAGTTAACTGTCTACAGTCTAACCCCCATTAATGTTAACTGTGATATTTTACAATGTTCCTAGAGCTTTCCCCTGCCCCAGGTATGCTCAAGTAGGACAATTTCTCCCTCAGAGCATGGTCACTCATGCTAGCTCAGGCATCAGAAGTGTGAGAGGGTGACCATAGCTCTCTGCTCCAAGCAATCAGCTCTGCTTCTGGTGGGTATTCAGGCACCGATGGTGTCTCCACACAGTGCTTTGGGTGGTGTCTCCACACAGTGTTTTGCTTTGTGTGGAAAAAACCATACCTGGCGTCATTAACAACTATGTCAGCTTTATTTGGGGGGACAAGGAGATGGGAGAAACATATTTCTGCTACTTTTTTGAATTTCAGCATTGTGGATTTAAATCAACTCATTTTCTGTGCTGCATTACAGGTAGGCTACCTCTGTTTGTTTTACAAATGATTAATTCGGCCATGACCTCTATGGATTTTGTCCTTTCTCAGCTCACTTTGAGTTAACCTATGGGAAGGAACAAGATGTCCTGCTGGAATACCAGGTCTTGTATTCTGAGGTCTCTGCTGGCACCCCACAGATCATCCAAGTACATGTCAAGGGCAAGATGTTGTCATCCATCAGCTACAAGAGAGCAGGACGGTGTATGTGAGTGAAAACAGCCTGGAAAAAGGTTGCTGTCATGGGTACACTCTTCATGCAGAAGATAGGAAAGTGCTTGTGGTTAACTGGAACCAGGTAGTGGTAGCAAGGCTGAAGTAGAGTGATTTGTCTTAGAGGGCATGTAAGCTAAAGGTAACCCATGTCCCCAAGTGGGGAGTTTGACTTGCAAGGCCACCCTCAGTTAGGTAACTGTATCAGTAACACCAGGTGAAGCTGAGTTTGCTTCACTACTAGTACTGAAACCACTGAATTTGGGTATAGATGTATCAGAATTGGAACCCACGGAGAAGTAATTAGAAGCATTTTCTCATTTGGGAGGCAACTGGCTGGAGAAAAGGAGGTACAAGGGGAGCAAAAAGTGAGTTCAGAAATGGCGAAATGGTAAGATAAAGATCAGTTAAAGAGCAAAGGAGGGCAGATTTTCCAGCAGTAAGAGTATGAACTACAGATGGTAGTGTAGCTATCCCACCTACTCAAGGCCACCAGGATGCCAGAGGGAACCCCCGGGACAATTCACTGGACTACCGCTTTGGAAAGGCCTGGGGTAGGAAGGTAGAGCAAAGAGGGATAACCTGTACCTTACTCTTAAATGGTGTGGGGAGAAAAGGGAGACAGATTTGTATTATTTCAGTAGTAGCTGTGTGTAGTTAATAGGATTTAATAGGGATAAACAGTAGCTTCATAGCTGTGTGTAATAGCAAGCCAAATAATGTAAATTGATAACAGTAGTCTGTTTATTATTTAATTAGGCTATTTAATTTATTAATTATTAGTAATACATTGATTAATCAATAAGCATTTTAGTCCCTATCAGTTATCTCAAGACTGCAATGTAAAGGAGGAGAGCCAGACCCTGAGGTAACAACCTAGCAGGCAATTCTTCTGAAATGGGACCTTGCACGACTGTGTCTCTGTAGAACCCGAGACAGTAAGGAACTGCTGTAAACATGCCCTAAATATCAGTCTGATTCCTCCTCAGCTTAGGCTGTCTTCCATAACAGTCTGCAATCTTTTGAATTCCTCCTTAAAGATGATGTATTTAATTTAGAAGTGCTTTTATTCCCAGTTATAGGTCATTAGTTCCTACATGGTCAAAATTGTCTTGGTTTCTCATATTTTGGTTCTAGTTAGCTTCAGGTTATGGTACCTGTTTCAGGCAGGGATGTGTGTGCAAATTTTTTACTTGGAACTTTATAATCAGCTTTCCAATATAGCTGCCATTGCAGAGAGGGTTTTTTTCTAGGTAGACTCTTTTTTTTTTTTTCCTTTCTGTGAAATCTAGAGATGATGTTTTGGTATGTTTTTGAGAAAATCCTAATTCCTGATTTAATTTCCTTTGGATCTTTTCTGATGAGTCTTGGTCAGTATAAATGTCTTACAAGTCATTTCATTATTTGTTCTATCTTGGTTCCTGACAGTTTTTCTCTTACCACCTCTGTCCTGCTGTGTTAGGTTTTTTGCATTAGCCAAAATTCAGTGTTTTTCCCATGTGGATGAGTATCAGCAATAAATAACGGGTGTGCTATTTATGATGTTTTCACACCAAAATTCTCTTTAGGATGGTGAAAACAGAGAAGCTGTTTTGCTACTAAGAACATTTTCTTGCCTTTGCTGTTTACTGTAGCTACATTCACTGTTTCTTTGGTCATATCTCTTCCATATGCCCAGCCAGCAACAAATGGCCATGCCTCATATTTCAAGTGGATTTATTAGGGATGGTGAGTAATGCATTTTTATGCTGGATTACTTATTATACTCATGTCTTGTGTCAAGATCTAGTTGGATGACAGAACTGAGTGCATTAAAACATCATTTGAGAAGGGTTTATTAGTTAATAATACCTTGAAATGCACTTGAATACTTTTCCCTATGTAAATTTATGTAAATTTTTTGCATTGAAAGCTGAATTATTATAATAAAGGCAATATCACGTATAGTGAGGAAGCTGAGCTGTTTGGGTTTGGTCACCATATCTCTTAGAGTTGAAGAGGCTCATCTTGTCCGGCTTGATTATTTTCACAAATCACAAGAAAGTTTTTGAAAGCTTTTTTTTTCCCCTCTCAGTTCATTTCTAAACTTTGAGTTAAATTGTACTGACTGGAGTAATGCAAATGTTTCACAAGTTCTCTTGGTACCTACTGCTATGTTGACGCTGGATTAGTATTTCAACAAGTTCTGGTCCAGGTGCTTCTAATGGTTCAGCCATTAGACTTTCCTTACAACTTTGGAAACGAATATGTATTGTTTAATGCCAACTCTCTGCTTTCTGTAATGGTTAAAGTTACTTTCCAGCACCTAAATGTCTGTCTTGCTGCAAGTGCAACTAGGTGGATTTGTTAATTTGTTGAATTTACCTCTGCCCAATACTACAGCTTGCACCTTCTCTGGAGCTATATAAATAGATTTTATGGCTTCCTCTGTTGGAGCCAAAGATGGCCACTAAGGGTAACAGATTCATAAAGGACAGCTCTGACTGCCTTGGGATCCACAGCCATTCCTGGGGACAGCTATAACCACCTTTTAGTTAGTGTAAATGTAGAAAAGCATATACATAACGAGGACAGAGCGAATGTTTGAATAAACACTCCAGAGAGAGCAGTAGAAATAGCATTAGGACGGAGCACTGCACCGAAGCACTACATCCTTGGAGGGCAGTGCAGTGATCATAGTAACATTCCTTTTGTTCTTTTTTTTTTTTTTAAATTATTTTTTAAAGACTGGCACTTTTAAAAGGTTTAGCTGTAGCTAAAAATAACTGCTAGTCAGTATTCTCCTATTTACTGGCATTTTCAATCCTCCTTTCTCTTCCTCATTCCTTTTTTGAAGGACTAAATGATTGATTTTTCAGGCAGAGGCAGTATGGAAGGAGGTGGACCACAGACGTTACTTTCTGAAGAGCTTCTACCCACTGCTGGCTTTCGTTGCCAAACTTGTACTTCTTACCCTTGCCTATAATAGGTATAAAAATTTCAGTGAAAAAAAAAAACCCTCTGCTTTTCCACTGTTCCTGATACATTTTGAATCAGGGAAATCTGGGACTCAGCACTGTGCAGAAGACACACAGCAAACCCAGACTGGACTGCAAAATGGATTACTTCAAGGTACAGCAAGTGGGGCTTAGAAAGACGTTGCACATAGAATTAAGACTACCTCATTCCACCCACTGGTAATCTTGCTGACTCTAATTTTATCAGAAAGCCTGACTGATCTGATTTCCATATCCTGTTTCTTTCTGTTTAGTAAGTGCAGTCACTTTGGTCAGTTGTGTTTGTTGTGTGTGCTTACTTTTTTAAATTCATGGAAATGAGTGTGATCTTTCTTTATTTGGAGTAATAGAAACAGAGAGAGCTTTTATATCAACATCACTGAAATTGAATTTGTAGAAATATTTTGTCTATATGAGGTTTTATTTGATTCTTTAATTCATTTCATTTCCTGAATTTAGATTCAATTACATTCTTCCTTTTAAATGTATTCTGCTGTCCACGCTAGACTAGCTCTCCTTGTGACGGATGCAAATATTAATGAAACCTCGGATCTGGTGTGTGGGCAATACTGAACATTTACAACACAATCTGAGTCTGTATTTGCTTTCTAGCTGTGGAGAGAACAAACTGTCATCAGCGATGTACCTACGTGGGTGATCACTTGACTGCTCTGGTGAGAATCTCAGGGGGAAAAGGGATTGGGATGATACGAGTATCGGCTGAGGGAATCTGTTCAGGATCTGTAGTTGGCCTCTAAATATAAAGGTTTCTATACAGAGAATTTTTTCTGAGCAAGGCTGAATGTAGGCTTGTATTGAAAGAGGGACTGCTTTTTTCCTAGAAAAAGCAAATGGGTGGAAATGACTATATTTAAATAGAATTTAATTTGTTATTTCTTACAGCAATAGGATGTTACTACTTTCTTCTGCTCTTTCAAGTCCAGGGCTGGACAATTATATCCTTAAACATAATACTTGTGCTGATGTTCCAGTACAAAGATTCAAAGATTGCTAATGTTATTTAACATTATTGCTACTTGTGCAAGTGACTGGAAAAGGGTTAGCCAAAAAAGGTATAGGTATCTTTTATGCCATAGGTATATTTTATGATATTACAGTGGAGCATTTCTAGTGGTGATTAGATTTTGTGTGATTTTTTTTTTTTTTTTTTTTTTTTTTTTTTTAATTGGGAAACTCTAGGGGACTCCAGAGCAATGGATACAAACATGTAGAAGCCCAAGCATGGGAAACTGAGTATGCTTCTACCTTTTTCCCTGTTTCACAGCCTATTTTATATTTATAGTTGTGTCAAATGGCTGGTATTTATTTCAAGGTCAGCAAATCGTTACTACACAGGTGTGCTGTGTTACAGGAAGCACACACAGTTACGGGGGCGTGTGTGGCTGGTTGATCGGTTTACAACCTGTCCATCTCCCATCTCTCCTGCTGTAACCAGGTGGTTCCTGGCAGACCACCACAAGGGAAGGCTGAAGTCAGCCTTGCTCAGCGCTGAATTATGCCAGTTTGAGGATGCTGCCCTTCTCCAGAAGAATGTGGGAGCCCTCCAAGGACCAGGAGACACACACAACTAGAAGTTATGTACCTCCTGTATTCCCTCCACCTTCTTCTGCCTGGAGGAGAAACCGGTTTGAAAAGCCTGTATTGGGCAATTCTTGGAAACAGACACCTGGAGGGCAACGCGTTCTTGTCAAAAGAAAAACCCCGGAAAACATTAGCACAGATGTGGTTGACACAGGAGGTCATGATCTCATTTCACATGTCACTACTTAATCTTAGCCAAGATAATTACATACATATGGCTGTCTAAACATGAAGTCAACAGGAAGGTATCCAGCTACATGTGGTAGTACGAGTAAATCAGATTTAACTGTAACAGCCAGCAGCGGAGGATATTAGGTGCATATCTGATGTTCCCTGAAGTAATTTATCTTAAAGAAAGACTACAAATTTGCTTTTATCCTTTTGTGTGTCTCTATGGGCTGATAACAATATGCATAAACAATCACGTTAGTATCTTATGTGAGTAATAATACTACAGAATTAAAGAGTTTCTTATGTATTTCAAAACACGACAGAATGAAAACCTGCTGTTCAGGAAAAGGCATAACACGTTGCCCAAACCACTGGTGGTGCTGCGTCGATGTTGGCAAGTCAGGGATGCTCTACAGATGACCAGGTGTGGATGGCTGTTTTACTGGTAAGCATTTGATGCTAGTTAAGGCTCTGACCAGCTGCCAGCCCCAGCGGGCTGTAGCTGTAGGTGCAGTGAAGCTCTAGAGCAGAGGTTGTTCTGTAGCACCCAGAGCCCGTACAGTGTCCCCGATGCCTTTTGTTGTTTTTTTTTTCCCCCTCAGAAGGCCTCACCTTCTTGCCACACCATTATCACGTTTCTGTGCGAGTGCTGTGACAGTGGCTCATACCCACGGCAGCAGCACAGCTCTAGCTTTGGTATCATTGCTTCTGGGGACTTAGTGAAGCCCGTGGGGTACGTTTGCATGATGCTGCCTTTGCAGCGCGCAGACAAAGGTCTTGGGTTGTTCCAAGCTCAGTGGCAGTTTCCTGTAGAGCCACGAAGAGCCACTACAAACTGTCTTAACTTCCCAACCTTAAAACAAGAGGACCATCTCTCTCCCACTCCCCCTTGCTGTGCTTTTGAACCTTTTGTGAGTGGGAAATTTTGTCTTCCCGTGCGTAGTGAACTGAACAAAGCTGAGCTCCGAATCATAGAATCACAGAATTTCCCAGGCCGGAAGGGACCTCCAAAGGTCATCTAGTCCGACCCCCCTGCAGTCAGCAGGGACACCCCCAACTAGACCAGGTTGCCCAGGGCCTCGTCGAGCCTCTCCTTGAATATCTCCAGGGATGGGGCCTCAACCACCTCCCTGGGCAACCTGTTCCAGTGCTCCACCACCCTCACAGTGAAGAACCCTCTCCTAATCTCCAGTCTAAATCTGTTCCCCTCCAGTTTAAAGCCATTTCCCCTCGTCCTGTCACTGCAGGCCTTTCTAAACAGGCTCTCCCCAGCCTTCCTGTAGGCCCCCTTCAGGTACTGGAAGGCCGCTATTAGGTCTCCCTGGAGCCTCCTCTTCTTCAGGCTGAACAACCCCAGCTCCCTCAAATCTGATGTTGTACACTGAAGCGGTGTACAACATCAGATTTGTCAGATTCACTGCTAGGGTGTTTGTTTTTTTTTTAACCAGGTCACAAGCAGAGACCTGCATGATGAACTATTGGAAACGTGCTTTTCTTGGAGTGAGTGTTTATGCTCTCCAAGGCCTGACCCTCTGGTCCAGGAGAAGCCCCACACCCCCACACCAAGCCCCCTGGGGCTTCGCAGGACTTTTTGCCCCAGCCAGACTCCACAGAGGCTCGTTTGCAGCAGCGCGAGCTCCAGGTAAGAGCCCTCCCTTGTGTCCGCACGTGTTCCTGGAAATGGAGATTTCAGACACGCAAGTGAAGACACACTTCAGTTTTATTGTTGTTTAGGCATGGATAGAAACATTAATTCTTTTGCGCTCTTGGTTCTTGAGATGTGCCTGGAAGTGAACTCGGAGCACTGAAAAACCCGGCTCCCAGGATTGACGGTTTAAAGTGCATAGGAGATCTGGCAGAATCCCAAAAGGCGAGGAGTTGGTTTTATTCCTTTTTCATAGCTGTGGTGTTGAAGGACTTTTTTTTTTTTTTTTTTTTCCTTCTCCTCTCCTCTGTGTTCCCCAGACAGTGGTATGAAAATTTTCAGCCCTTCCCTATGCTTTCCCTTATTATCTTTGGAGGTTTCTTCTCTGTATTTAAGAACTATTCGTAGTGTTATAAACAAAGACAGGTGATATTTGCACACTCCTGCACAGGACTGTTACAACTTTTCCTGTTAAGAGTCACACCCACTGCAATTATTTATTTTTTTTTAAAAAATGTGTATCACTTGGCAGTGTTCTCGCACCAAAAGAAAAAGATATATTTGTATATAAAGTAAATTTTTTTTGTGTGTTCACGTTTTATTTTGGAAAAAGAGGTGTTTAAAAATTTTAGAATTTTTTTAACAAAATTCTAAAAAGAAAAAAATCACAATATTTACAGAGATAACAGAATGGCTTAGCCATGCAAAACAAATTACTTTGGTTTTTTCCCCCATTTTACTTTGGTTTAAATATTGACCAAGATTATAATTTTTTTCTTCTTGCCAAATAAACAGTAACAAATCAAAGTTTAGAGGCATATAACAGGATTTTCCTCTAATATTTTACACAGCATAGAGTTTATAGGACATCTTATGTATTTAATCCATGCCAATGCACTACAGGAAGCTTTTATTAAGACATCAGTCACTACCGCCCAGACATGTAACATTTTACAAATTTACAAGTAACAGTGTTTTCTTCCCCCTAAATAATGCAAAAGTGGCAAAATACATTTCCTAACGTCCATCTTTTTCTTTTATTTATTTATTTATTTATTTTTACCTACCGGTCTATAAAAACTTACTTTTTCCCTGCATATTTGTAAATGAAAACCTGATGTTCTGCATACCCTTCTGTTTCTCTCCGTCGCAGCTGCCCATTACTTTTCTCCAGAAACTAACCTTCTGTGTAAGATTAAACTTCTCTCCCTTACGTACAACTTACTATCGGCCATTTACCCAAATATGTTTTCTTATCAGTACCATTCTAAAAATTCTCTCAAGCATAAAACATGTTTATAAAGTTACAAACTTGAATGTAACTAAAGATACATAGACATTTCATTGTTACAATTATATGTACTGTTTGATAAATTAGGTACCAGTTAAAAACACTAAAATTATCTCAAGGTGCATTCAATATCTGTAGCATAGTTAACAAAAACACACAAAAAATATATATATATTCTATTTTTGTGGGAAAAAAATGCAGCTTTGATATGCTTTTTAAAAAACTTTCCAATTCTGACTGGTATCTTTTTGAAATGAAGAAAAGGTACAGTACTTTAAGGCAGCGGATAACATAAAGGAATCAAAATTAATCCCGAATTCCAGTTCCTTATCCTAATTCTAACATGAAAGCTGACTGAGAATGTGTCAATAAATGTGTGTCTTGCTCTAGAAGAAAAGGATTTTTAGCCACCGCCTGTACGTAGGCCAGGAATTTTTCATTGTGTTCCTTGCTCAATACCCAGACTTCTCCGTGGAAACTCTTTATTCCCTTTCTGGCCGCTCAGCTTTGAATGGTTTTTTTAAATGTTCGCTTTTATTAACAATTTAGTTTATTCTTGTCACAGCTGTCACCCTTTCTCTCTACTGTGATTTCAAAGAATGAAAGAGGAGTTTGACATTTTCCTTTAAGACAATCTTACACTCTAGGTACTTGCTACAAAGCAGAGGCTTCACTGATAACAATCAGAATTAGACATGTACCTGCTCAAAGGGTGTCATAAAAACAATTGAAATAAAACCATTACACTATACATCAGATTAACAGCAACTCCCAGAACAAAGCCTTACAGTGTATAAAAATAGCTACGTAAAAAATTTACATAAAGGCAAACAAAAAGAAATCTTCAGTGCAGACATTTACAAAAAAATATTTCAAACAGAACACAACATGGTGACCTATTACCATGGCTGTTGCCAAAATTAGTTTCTGGGTTTTCTTAGCTTGAGATAATTGTGTCTAAAATCCTTTGAAAACTTGGTAGTATGATCTGTTTAATACTTGAACCATGAATAGCTGTCACTTCTTTGTATATGTTTAAATACAATCCACGTTCATGCTTCAATTGTCTATATGTATTCTCTGAAAATGCGAAAGATAAAGCCAGTTAAACATTTTAAAATATGTTAAACCAACATAACTACTGGGTTTCAAATCAACTGCTAACTTTCAAATAAACAGCTACAGGAGTAGTACTTTCTTCTGCCGTTCATTTATGAAAATACTTTCTCTCCTGATAAGAATAGCTGCTGCAATGTTGTTCCCGGTAAAACCACTAAGTTTGTCTGGTAAGTAACAGATTTATTGGGTAAGCTTTCCTTTATGTAGATTTATTGATCTGAAGAAACAAAATAATTAGAGTAGAAGATTGTGCTGAAGGCACACAATGTTATTTGAACTCCTAAGTTCAATAAATACTCTCAGCTCCATCTCATCACCTCAATATTGCAATGTTGCAGAAGGTACTGAGCCCCGAAAAAAAATACAAAAAAGGCCCTAACTGAGAAGATTACAGAATTTTCCCATAAAACTGCAGTAGAAACGCTGAGTATTTATACTGCAGCTCTTTCAAGATCCAAATTGTTTTTCCACTTTTAAATCATTTATACGGCATAACTTTGTTATTCCCAGTTCCCTCTTTCAAATTATAAACCAGTGATATTGCCAGCAAAGCGCATACAGCAATGCTCTGTCTCTTGTAACTACATAATCATTCTACCTAGTGAATTATTAAGTGCAAAAATAGTGGCTTGTACTTTAAAATGTCAGACAACACTAACATATTGACATTATTAATAAGGAGAGCTGTCTTTATTTAAATAAGAGACTTTTAAAATCTAAATATGAAATGTGATAATTCCACTCGCAACACACCGTCACTGAGCACTTACTATTCCTAAGAACAGAAGAAACCTGGACACGGTTAGCTGGTGTCCACGCTGTTGTGCTGCCACCGTGTTAATTTAAAATGGCCTCGGCTGGTCAGAAAAATGGTCCCAACCCCTGCTTTGGGTGCTAAGGGGAGAGATGCAGCCGTGGCACGTGTATATACAGTAGTGGTGTATATCTGTGTGAACACCGGGTGGTGCTGTTGGTGCTTTTTAGTGCTTCTGTAATCCCCGTCAGAACTGCATCTACCTAATTATTTGTATGGAGTTTTATTTTATGTGGATCCTGGTTGGGGAAACTTTCCTACCTGTTGCACTGTTACTAACTGAATATAGCGTTCCTTCCCAGGATAAAATCCATAATAGCATTAGTATGTGAAATCTTGAGTAAAAGAATGATTTTGTTCCAGAGAAAGTTTCATGCCTCTTAGAGTCATGATGACTAAAGTTGACCAAAGACTTAGAAATGGTTACTTTCAGCAAGGGAAGAAGGTTGCTGTGAACATTTGAATTCTTAACTCAAAACCTTCTAAACTACACCTAAACATACTCTTCGTATCCATACATACACACACACACACATATACCACAGTGATATATTATACAAATTTGTATTTTCATTTCCCCAAGTACGTGGATTAAAATGAAGCCAAGTACTAAGTTATGGCCAAACGTCAGGCTTCTTGAAACGTGGGTATGCAAGTGTGGCTTCTTAACTGACCAGGAGCTGAGTCTGTCTGTCCTAATAGTCTGCCACTCAGAATCACTCCACTGCCTCACCTCGGAAAGGGGGGCAACAGACTCCAAGCTACCTCTGTGACTGCCAGACACAGCCCGCTAGGGAGAAATGGTGGACAAGGAGATGTGCAAAGCTGCAATATGAAATGCTTACCTGGAATGATGACTGACACATTTTTGCCTCTTAAGTTTCAGATTTATGGTTGTTTTCTTCTAGTTTTTTGTTTTCTTCTATATTTCCAAGATCTTTGTCTACATGTTTTGATGCTGTCCTATAATGAAAAGATAAGGTCACTTTTGCACGTCTACAACATTTTGTGCCATCCTCACATTAATGACACCGTCTCCTCCCCTCTCAGTACTACACAAAATTCTTACAGTTCTGTTCTGAGTGGAGCAATAGGCTGGCATATGGCTGTAAATAGACCAGTACCACCAGTTCCCCACTGGTTTTAGTACCGCAGGAAGTATTGCAGCAGGGATGGGTATGTGTTTTACTTGAGGAATTCAAAATTATTCCGAGCTAGCAGACATTTAGTAAGGTTAAAGCAGTTGTGCAGATCCATGTTTGTTGGCAAATTAACTGTGTAGCTTGTTTCAATAAACAAGAGTTTGCTTTAAGGCTTACTAAAATGTTACAAGTGTGGCTAAAATATCTTGATCAACATAGCAATCTTTTGTGCACTTGTAGTAATTGACTTTCAGAGCCCGTGCCAAACGGGAGCTCTTTAACTGTGAAGAAATTAATGAAAATTCCAGCAACACTGAAAAAACCCTCTCTGCCTTCCAGACCTGCGCTGCCCATGACTGACAAGCTTTGGGGAAAGAAGAGATTGTGTAAATGTTTGTGGGGGAGGCGGGGGGAGGCAAGGTATGCCTCATTTAAAATAGCAGGTCTTCCTTAATGCTAGTGGTGGAGATGAATTAATGAGTTAAGTGCTTAGTTTAGCTTAGCACAATAAAACCACTAAGCCATTCATTTAACGTGTGAGAAGCCTCACTGTCTGCCAAGGTGAAAGATTCCTGCAGTGCTGCGATAACATTTTGAAGGCCACAATTTTTAAAATGTAAATGGGCAAATGGGTTTGAGTGGGACAAAGTAAATCCCTCGTGTCAAAGCAGATTATCGTATATGCGTTTTCTCCACGGATAATTTGTTTCCCCTACAGAAAAGTAACGTCTCTTGTGACAGATTCATGCATATGCTCACCCTTGCTTCAGGGTAAAGACCCGCAGCGACACTGACTTGCAAAATACAATGAAGACACAGGTTCGTGAGATAGTGTGACATGTCACGCCGACGCCATGCAGGTATGTACCTCCCCAAATCCCTGAGCTGAATTTCCACTAGTGGCGTGTTTCTGTGCACGTCCTCCATCTGAGCAAAGGCCGCTAGCCGTGGCTAAGCGCTACGCGTGCCCCGAGCTGCAGCAGCCCTGAGCACTGCTGTTATGAGAGTTAGTTTAGTTTTTCTGTTAGTTTCGTTCTTGTCTCAGAAGAGCTGGGGATGGGGGGGGCGAATGCACCTCACCCTCAACTCCGGGAGCACTGCTGAAATGCCGCTCTCTGGGCTGGGAAGCAGCGTGTGAGGTGGAGGGCTGGGGGGCATGGGGTTCTGGACCCCAAATCCCACCCATCGCTTGGAATGGGACCATTCTAAAATCTTTTTGGTAGGTTATTTCCTGAGTAGCTGTAAGTTTTAATGCTTCAAAGCTGCATCTACCTTTTACCATTGGTTTTAGAGTGCCTCTGTTATGTTTGTGTGGCTGACAGGAAGGTATCTGTGCTGAAAACCCACTTACTGCACAGATCCAAACTTCTGCTTATTTAATTTTTTTTTAACTTCTGCAAATTTAATTTTTCAAATGCTGAGATTATATCACAAAGTAACTTGTTCTACAGTGGTAAATTTCTGTTGTGCAGTAACTTTCTCCTTTCATCTGGTATTCAAATCCTGAAACACGTGACGTGCACAGAAGGAAAGGAGGTAAGATAAAATGAAGAAGAAAATGCAACGCTTTGGTAGAGATTGACCTTCTGTGGTCTTAATAACCTTTCACAAATCTCTTTAATCCCAGTAAAAAATAAACAAACCCCCAAATAAACAGATCCCTTAAAAATTAAAAAACTTTCTTTTTTAAATTAAAAAAGATGTTAAGCTTAGGTAGAACACAGGATTTGGCTTGTCATGCGGCTAATGAGTCCCTTCCATAAATAAGTCCTACAAAATTGGAGACAGTAGGGAAAGAGATGAAAAGCTGAAAGAATGTGGACTTGGGCAATTACCTGAGCTGAAATTAGTTGGAGGTGAGAAAGCAGTATCGCAGGCTTCTGCCCCATGTAACTGCTTATGTCTGCTCTTGGAGACAAGACTAGATAGACTATTGGGGTGGCTCAGTGTGATGCTTTTTTTTGGCCTCTTATCAAGAGAGTTTTCCAGTGCCCAAACCAGACTGGATTTCACATGACCTGGCATGCAGCAGCAGAGGGAACTGTACCCAGCGTTACTGGTCTTTGATTAGGTTAAAATTGTTCAATGACTAAACCTGGGAGGTTCGGCAACGTGATCAAGTTTTGATTTTTAAAGTGTTCTATTTCAGTTCTGCATTCAATGAAACTGTTCCCCTCGCTAAATGTCACCTCTATTTTCCTAAAGCCAAAACGGGAGATTCAAAAGGCAGCACTGACTTTGAAAGAGGCAGGCAATCCAGAACTCTTTTGGAGGATGGTATATGCTGCCTGCTTGAAATGAGAGCAGCAGCAGTTTTTCATGTCTGACAATCAGATGGATTTAGATTCTCGGTGCCTGGGACTGAAATACAGCAGTTTAATTCTGGTGGTTGGGTGATCTTGCTGACTTTTGGGTTTTGGGGGTTTTTTTTTTTGGTTTCCCAAATACTGATACCTAAGCAGATTCACCACCTCAGCACAAGCAATACTGCTGCCTTTTTCAGCGTTACCTAAAGAGTGTTATGAAGAGACAGAAGAGTAGTTTTGCACTGAGTTGCAGCAGTGTGACCCATTGGCAGTGCTGTGCTGATGGCAGAGGAGCAGGTGACCCTGGCATGGCACCAGTCCTCGGGCTCGACAGACGTGGTCTGGGTTTGTAACACAGAAATGGTTCAAAACGTGGTTTCCATTGCTTCCTGAGGTGACTTGAGGCACAGGACAAACAGTCCCTTGCCATCTTCACATTCCACAACAGTTGCTCCTTACTTTTTTTGTGCATTAACTTCTGTCAATTGCTCCATTTGCAAGTCAGGAGTGACTTCCTGATGATACCTGAGCAGCTGGGCCATGGGGTCTGGACGGATGGAAACATTCCCAAGGATTTGCCAAAAAGGGCAAGACAGCCCTGTTTGCCCAGGCCACCTCACACCCTTTAATGTTACCTAGAGCTTAGCATGCTCTGGCCATAGTGTTCTGAAGAGTGAGAAGTTAGTTGTGTGAATATGGGTTTACTTATGTCTCTCATCTGTTGGGTTTTTTTTACAATTAATTTGTAAAACATGGATCATTCCGAGCTCTTGCTAAAATTATGACTCATATTTTACATTTATCTATGCTTGCTCTTCAAGAAAATAATCATCCTCAGGGAATCTTAATCAAAAGCTCTCTCTAAGTAGTATCAAAGTGAGGTTTTTAGTTTTCTTTGGAAACCTAGTGTGTATATGCTCAGGGGCTGTTATTTGCATGGATTTTGTTTAGCTACTGTTTGTAGCATTGTTTTTAATATAAAGACCATTTTCCACCTCCAGTGTTTTGCCTGCTGTAGAGTAAATATAGAGTGCACATCGATGACCTAGAAACTGTTGTTGGGTTTTAATTCCTGATTTCTTTTAATCTCACAGGTCTAGGCCTCACCCTCAACACTGTTTAAGGAGGAAAATTTGGAATGCTCTTTGTCCTTGTTACCTAAGTTTGCAATAATGGTGGGTAAGAGAATACACACGGGTGTACTTCTGGGTGCTGAAGCAAGAGCCATGAGTTTCATTAAGGCTTGCATTACTGTTGAAAGGCATGTTAGACGTTCAACTGCACTGCTGCAGAAGATCTGCTAGCAGCTAATGGTTTTATACTTCCAAATCTGGATTATCTGCAACCTCTTTCTGTTCACCCCAATCTCGCCTTCCACTTCCTCCAAGTATTTTCGAATGTCCCTCAGTAGGAAAAAAGGCAAAGATATTAGAGAAATAGTTCAGTCATCAAGAAATGACTGACCATTTTTTTTAATTTGTGCCACTGTTATACAAGTTTTGTAACATGAACTGACACTTTCAGAGATGTTTGTAGCTTTGTCTTTTCTCCAGAAGGGAATTACACAAAAAACAATACAAATGCTGAATCTTGTTCACTAACATACAGCAAATTTTCTACATATTTGGCCTGATACATTTGAACTCATACGTTCGTTTCCTATAAAGTACCAGAAAAGCAGAATTGTTATGCTTCAAGTGTTCAGAGACACTAGCAACATTCTTGATTACTCTGATCTAAGAAGAATTTCAAGAGTTTGGTGTGCTCCAATTTGCCCAGCTGAATTTTCCCTCACTGCATTTTAAACCACTTTAACTTTGATCTAGCCTCATGGGACTTGAGAATTGTGCCCCTCCAAACCCAAGGGATACGGGGTGCCGGGTGCATTATTTTCGTTCTAAACCTTTAATTTGTACTATACTCTGCTCTTTCTGGCAAGGTGAAAATTTCATATATGAAGGATTTACTGAAGATGGGTGTCCCAGTAGTCACTTGACTGAGGTCTGATACAAAAATTTTAGAGAGATTCTGAAGTGCTAAGTTATATTCAGTTTGTTGCAAAATAGTTTAAAATATCCTTTTTGGAAAAAGGAGAAATCTGTAGAAAACAAATCTTTGGCCTTCTGCTCAGATGAAGGAGAAACAGAGCATGCTGGGGTAGGTAGCCTCAACTCTTTATTCAAGTGGGGGCTGGTTGCAGGATGTGGAATACAGATGAGTCCCTGATTTATGGGATAATATTCATAGTGAAAAGAATATGTGGCAATAATCAGCTTTTGCATCAAGTGGAGCTGAGGCAGTGAATAACTATATAAGTGATTTATTGTGAGTATATTCCAAGGCTACAAGTACAATTCCTACTTAGTGTGGATGACAAGACAATAGAAGATTATACAAACCACAACACTGATAATGAAAAAAAGTAATGTTTTTCTTGCCTCGGCAGACTTGGAAAGTTCTGTGCTGCTGCCTTCTCAGACTTTCCTTTGGCGTCACTTTGGGGATAGAGATTAGGTGAGTTACTGTTCAAGGGTGGGTTAAAAAATAACTACTAACACTGTTGGCCTGTATGGAGATGGAGGGGTTGTGATTAGACACACATTGTGTCTAAGGGTGTAAGGTGCTTTTTGCAAGGTCTACTTTGATTCCTAGGCTCTAAGTCATGCTGAAAACTTTGTCAGAATAGGTACTGACGCTCTGTTTGCTCTTGCAAGTACAGAGTACAGAAAGCAGGGAGGATAACAACAGATCAACTTAAATATAGGCTGAGAACAGGAGATTGTCAGTGAAGATGCATTAGTTAAGGGTTTCAGAGGCCAGCAACCATGCGTCAAATATGAAGACTATTATTTAACTATAAAGGGATTTTTATTTTGTTTCCAGTGAGCCTGTCTAATCCATTCTAGCTATAATTTTGACTCCAAGCTTGTAGAAGAGAAGTTGAGCATGAGGAAAAGAAGTGTTGTCCATTTAAAATATGCTGTATTCTGTCTTTGAAGCTAAAAAGTTATCTTAAGTAATAAACTCATCTCAGCAAAGGACATACTATATTCTAAGATTCTTGTTAGGTGTCCCCACACTACATAATGGTACAAGAAAAAGATATGTCACCACCTCTGCCCTCCTTGTACCCAAACTACTTCTTCTGAAAAAAACCCCAAACCAGTGAATCACAGTTTCATGATTCCACATTCTCACATTCAAAAGGAAAGACAAAGGAAAATTATTCTAGACATTATTTCACTAGTAGTAAAGTGTGGGAGAAGGAGTTCAACGTTATTAATGCTTTTTAATTGCCATCAAAAGAAGCATAAGCTTTGCAAAAAAAAAATGTATTTTTTTCCTTTGTAATATCTGAATGTGATTCTGTGCTTGGGTAATTTATAGCAATTCTTTATTTGATAAACTACCAAAACCTGCTCAGTTACGGCTGGAGTAAAATCCTTATATATTATCCAAAAATAAAAAGAGTATTTGCAAGCAGATGGAAAATTCCTTGCTGTGCTTTCGCATCAATGAAAACACATTTGTACTTTGTAAAATCCCACTGGTATATTTTAGATCTTATTTAATCTAATTTCAATGAAGGGTCATATAAAGAACAACTGAACTTTAAGATTGCTTCTACACCTGTACTGATTTGTGCAAGTTATGCATAACTAAATTACTCTTCCCTGTTAAGAAGAAGCACCTGTAGTGAAACCTTCAGAGAACAAGCTTGCCCTCAGATCTCCCTGGAGACAAATCTATGGGGGTAAGGCCAAATGTCATACTGTCATGGCCATCTTAGCAAGGATGGAGAATCATGGAAAAAATGGTTACTTTTCAAGATCATCCAGCTTATTTTCTAAAGTGAGCCTGTCTGATAATAAAGAAACTTGAAAGCAAGCAGGACTCACTGGCAAATCCTGTTCTATGCCTAGGATGGCTAAGAAGTATTGATTTGGATGATAGCTTTAGTTTTTCAGCAACACAAGGTCTCTATGAATTTTACTTCAGAGATCTCAAAGTATATAAGAACAAATAAGAATTAAGGATATCTCTTCTCCCTAAGATTGTCTGAATTTTTTTTTTTAATTATCTATTTTAAAGCAAAGGAACTCCCCAGCTTCTACATGAAAACGGTTTCTTGTACCAGTAAAGCCACACAGAGGTAACATCCCACAATTAAGTAGCAGGTACTATAAATGCAAGAATCAGCACAGACTTGGCTGTCAGGAAACAGAACCTCTTTATAGGTCATGATCTATGAGAAGTCTTGGAGTCCCACCTCCAGGAAATGTGTCCTGTTAAGCATTAGCACAAGCACCAGGTTTCCTTTCTCTACTAAATTGCACCTGCTGTAACAACTTTTCCCCACTCAGACTACAGGAATGCTGCAGGAAGGAAAACAGGTAAACATACATTTCCGCTTATGATTATTATTTTTTGCAATTTAGTATAAAGTTTTCCATAAATTCTTACTTTGATTTCTTCACATAGAGCCAGTAGACAACACCTGCAACCAGAGCAACCAGCAGAAGACCGACTACAATCCCCACTATTAGCTTTGCCTGGTCATTAACCTTTTCGCTATTGTCATCTGAAGCAAAGAAGAAAAGTTAATGAGGTGACCTATGATAAAGAAAAGCATTACACTATTTCCATTCTATACAAAATTTCCATCAGAAACAAGAAAAGGGGTCAGAAAGTAAAAAAACTTTAAAAAAGTAGGCATTGTTCTTAAAAAAAACATTTAAAGTTTCAGGAAAGCCACATTCTTAGTCAATCATGGCACCAGCTAGTACAAATCAAGTCCAACTTCGAAGGACCATGGAAATAGTTCAGTGATATTACATAGGTCTTGAACTGAGACAATCAACAGAAATGGTTAGGGAGACAGAAAACGATACATACCATTTCTATCCTCTGGCTCATCGTATTCTGGAATACTTACTGAAATGAAAAATGTTAAAATTAAATTAAAGACAAAATGTTTTATACCGGAACATCACCTTTACTTGCCCTTTTACAGCAATGACAGAAACACTGAAACAATACAGTGTTTGCCAAATAACAAGGGAATTTATCTTGTATTTAAGAAGAAGTCTTTCCTTTGTAAGTATAATGTATCTAATTAAACAATCTTATTCAAAACCTGTAATAATAACCTCAGAAATATTTCCGAGTGAGTAGTTCTGTACTACCCTTCCAAAACCTGTAGCTTTTCATCACCTTTCATCATTGAAAAGTGACATTTGATTACAGCCCAGTAGGGCTGATTCGTGTTCTGAATCAAGTCATATCAGTAATAATAAACTGGGGACTAAAAGATGATGTTAATTTAGTAATAAGTAAAGACTTTAATCTTTGTAAATAACGTATTACTTTGCAATATTTTTGTACTATTTTATAGTTAAGTTATAATACTGTTTTGTAATATTATTTACAGAAGTAAATAATAAATTGCATGCATGAGATAGCTAGCCAAGAAAGTCATGAAGACTAATGTGATTTCATCCATAAAGCTATCAATAAATTTTATGTGCTACTGATCCAGACTGGATTTACAATTGCTCGACTTAAGACGAAAAGTTTAAATATCTTAGAATCAACATTATTATGCAGACCTACTCTTCATGTGAATGTGAAGTGTGGGTACTTCATGTGAAACTACAACTTTAAGGAAACAGTCTTTAGAAGACACTCACTAGCAGAGACATTCAGGGAGGTCACAGTCCTTTCTAGCTGATTTTCTGCAATGCAAGTTAAAGTCACATTTTCCTCAGGAGCAATTACAATTTTACTGGAAAATCTTCCATTAACATATTTGGTCTCCTCTGTCTGAAAAGGTAAAAAATGAAGATTACTATCCTTGAAAAATGAGAAAAACACCAAGATATCCAGTTATAGCTACATTTTGTATGGTGTGCACTGTAAGCCCACTGATCAAGAGGCATTTTTGAGAAAGTCAACCACGTTCTGTATTTGCTTGTTTCTTTCAACTATTTAAAAAATAAAATATTCCATGTGATAAAATTCTTAAAGAAACCCCCAAAACAGACTTCTAACTTCTCATTTCTTTCCATCTTGCTGTTTTTAATTTATGTCTTCATACGGAAAATAATCACTGTAAGTTTTCCACTTTCTGGCATTCTAAGTTATTTCCACACTAAGCGTTATTTTGCCAAGCAACATGTATTTTAGTAGTACCTGCAGTATCTGCACTATAATAGTGAGTGAAGCTGTCCCTTGAATTTGCTCTACATCATTCTTAGATTAATGCAATGTCCAGAGAAAATTATTTTCAATCATTAATACAGCTTCAAGACAATTTCTGCCCTATAACTTCAAGTAAATTGACAAATTTTGACAGCTATACGTATTTTCTGTAGAATTAAAGCAAAACCTAATGAAGTAATGAAATCTACAGTAGCACCGTCCATTATACTTCCAGTCTCTGACTGCTTGTATAAATGTCTCATTCATTTTTCCTGCTAAAGCAAAATATGGCAATGCTTTGCATGTGATTTGGTAATTAACATGAAAATACTTCAGTTTGCTTATTTTTCCAGGTATTCTTCCTGCTGTGTATGGGTACTCCTTATTTCTCCCCCAGGATAACTGCATTATGGTTGTGTTTCCACACAGGAACAAGTACAACCATACAAAAGTAACTATAAAAATTAGGATAAAAACTGCAAAGCCCATAATGAACTGTATTGAACGTATTTTCTGACTTGTACTCGCCACATTTCATTACATTTCACCCAGTTAATGGCTACATCAAGTACCCATTTGCTCTCTAATGTAAGTTCTGTAGTTCCATCATTATTTGTAAATCCTTTATGCAAGGGCAAAATTACCACAAGATGCAGATGAAATGACTAAGTACCCTCACTTAAAAATGCATATTTTATTTGTAACCTTTTCTTTTTCCTTCCAGCTTTGGCCTGTAGCCAGTGGATCTTCTGTGCCTTCCTGTGCTCTATTCAAAAGACTTATCATCAGCAATCATCCATTAACTATCATGTAGCTACAGCTACCAAGTAACCTTCTCTTAGATAAATGAAATAGACTTAGTTCCTTCAATCTCGCTGCCTGGAAAAATGTTATTTTATTTTAAATCGTATCTCCTACGCACTATTTTTTAGTGAATAAAGTAATAAGAAGATACTTACTTTATTTATGATGCTTCCACTACCAGTAACTGTCCATTGCACTGCTGGTTTGGGGAAACCTTCCACATGGCAGACAATTGTTTTAGACATTTTATTTGTGTTGGTTTTTTTTGTCATTTTGATTTGAGGTTTTCCTGGAAGAACAATATTACAGTTAAACATTTTGTTTGAAAAGGACAATTAATAATCATAACTATCTGCTCTCTTACCTTCCACAATAAGTTTAAGTGTCTTTCTTTTCTGTAACCCTTCAACCTCCTGTAGAGTAGTTGCACAGATGTAGTTTCCAGCATCTTGATACTGAAGGCTTGAAAATGATGGACTTGTTTGCATTCTGGTATTGTCCTGATAAAGTAAGGAGTTAATCTCTGAATTCTAACTCAGAATATATTAATCTCTAAACTACAAATGCGCATACTGTCAACAGGATTTTCCACATGCTTTGGCAGAGTAGAGCCTCACTCTTAAAGTGTCCCCCCATTAACAACTACATTTGAATAGCTGACAGCAACATAACAGCATGAAAAGTGGAAACTACTGGAGCTTATAAAAGCCACCCCCCTTCTTGAACAACTTTGGTTTTTGCTTTCAAATCAAGGGCATAGATGCAATCAATTTTTAGTTCTGAGCTTTTCCAGTGGACTAGACAAAAACAGGAGCAGTACAAGCTGTATGAGACAGACAACTCTCCTCTAGGAACCAGGTTTATGAGATCAAGATAGGCTACTGAACAATCATCAGGCATCATTATTTTTAGTTTCCAGCAGAATAGGTTTGATTTAAACCCACTATCTGTGATAGCTACTGAACAGATAACTGAACACCAGTTGCTAACATCTGATCTCTCAAACTGCCTTGCCATTTTATTATGTTTATTGGAACCAAGACAAAGCTTGCCTCTGAGAAAATGATTAATGAATCCAAATTCCTTCAAATGGGCTGTCCTTTGTAGAAGGATCTGATTCTCAAAGGGCCTTGTACAGACCATTTCAGAAAAGGTGTATTTGTTTGATTTTCAGTCAACTTGAGTCAGTAGCTCTCGTTTTAGCAATATGTGTAAGACTCATCTAAAAAATATTCTTAAAAAAAGCCCAATGAATGTCTTCCTTCCTTCCTTCCTTCCAAACACTGATGTAGCAGGAGTAATATGAGGAGGTGAACACTCAGATGAAGTGTGATGTAGATGAATTACTGACCTTTATCCAAAACACAGTTGCATTTCTACTAGAAGAAATAGTGCATGACACAGGCAGGTTCTCTCCGATCTGTTTCGTGACTTCTCCACTAGGAGTAAGCTGCAAATCCAAATCTGGGAGAGAAAGAACATTTGTCAAAAGTTCATCTCAGAATGCCTGGCCAATTTCAAAGGCTTACCAAGGAAGGAAAATGTGACTAATTGCACTCATTAAATTCAAGACTTCAGTTCTTCAAAAAAATCTAGATCGATTTTACAAGTAAGAGAGAAGAGAGAATTATTCGAAAATAGGCACTGCAGAACATTCACATTTTTACTGTAATTACAGGCTAAAAGGAAAAGCAAAAACGCACTAATCACTAGACAAATGGATACATTTTTTTCACCTTGTACTTCTGAAAGAATGACAGAGGAGGTACAAGAAGCTAAAGGAGCCCTTCACATAGCAGTATGTGCATCTTGAAAGGGGAAGCACACACTGCTGTGAGGGTAGCTTGCTATGGGCCAGGCAGGAATTTATCTTCAGGGGAGGACAGAATAATCTAAACAGTAGGTGTGGAGAAGAGGGCAGGAGGACAAGGGGTAACTCTCTTCAACCCGATAAAACAAGTTGATTTTTATCCTCAGCATCTGGAGACAACGAGGACCATCAATACAGGGTGCATGAGACATGGTACTGACTGAAGGAGCGAGGGATGTGAATTATAGGGCTGGGGGGAGGGCCTTTCATTTGTAACTTTAAAAGCCATTTTTGTTTAACTCGGAGTCCAAGATTTGCCTGGCCTCTTTTGGCTCCAGAAAAATTGCAGAGTCAGTGATAGCTGTGTTTGACACAAGGCAGGGTGAGAGCCAGTAGCAGAAAGGTCAGGAAACACTGCTCTAGATTTTTCATACTATATGGATTTGGTCAGCTAGTGATTTCTTTTTTTTTGAAACAAAAAAATCCTAGACTGAAATAAAAGCAGAGTTTGCCAAGCTAAACCTCTGTTTTGCTTCCCCTCTCACAGTGCTTTGCTTGTAAGCCAAGTTGCCTGGTCAAATGACTATCACAGATGCAGGCACATGGAGACTCCAATGGCAAGCACGCGTGATCTCATCACAAATATAGTGCTTGCTGGAAAAGGACTGCAAGACATCCCTTTGGCTTTTAAGCAGAGTTTAAAAAAAGCCTGAGGCAAAACACAGTTGGAAAGTAGTGAGTTTTCCTGAACAAAACAGTGAGCTTAGCTACCGGCTTCATTCAGTGGTTGCCCTGGGAACGCCATTATAATTAAAGGTAGAACTTCAGGGAACAACTAGTGTCCATCCAGTACCATTAGTCTGCATTATTATCTGTGTTATGAGTCAAATGCTTAGTCCGAGAGGTCACAAGAACTGTACTTTCATCTGTGCATGAGTAAAGCAAAGAAATTACTGAAGAGATAAAATGGCATTTTGTTTCTGTGTTCCCATGGGGATTTTTCCCCCTGCCTCCCCAAACTAGTAAATGCAACCAAACTAACAAGATTCTCCAGATCTTACCATTGCTTACACAAGAAAAGAAAGGAAATTAAAAAACCCTGCAAAACTCAGCCAGCGAGCATTTGTATACAGATTCAATGTATATGTCTATATATTCATGTATATAGTTGGTGCATGGAATGTCTTTCTTCTTGCTCTGTTACTCCTAAGCACACACTACCCACGGCAGAGGGGTGGCTGAAGAAAAAGCTAAGAATTTTTTTTTTTTTTTTTTATTCCTCAGGGTGACTCTCCTTCAACACCTACTTAAAGCTCTTGTTCTTTGAAGCAAGCCAGCACCTTAAACCCAAGGGATCACTGAAGACCATAAAGGAGGGGTTTCTCTCATATACACTGCAGAAGCAGAAACTTACTCATTTTTGGCCTTCCTCTCGGGCAAGACTGACACTGAGCCCAGAGCAATCCTTCAACCCAGTCTTCCTCCAGGGTAGAATGCCTGCATCCCCCACCCCACCCTTTTTATAGTATAACTGAGACTACAATTCCTCTAACACATTGGTCTCAGTTGCTATAGAAGTTCAGGAAAATTTACAGTGTGCAAGATGAACTGCATAGCTCAGAGCAGTATTTGTAAGGTGATTTATGAGGCAAGTATAGAATTAAGCTACTATTTAGCACAAGATTCCCTCTAGGAAGTCTCCATAGAGCAATTTGATTTGGATTAATATTCTGCCAGTTTATCTGTAGGGTCCACAAAGAAATGCTATGTGGATAGTTTTACCTCTTAAGTTATATGCCCCATCGGTAATTAATCTCTTCTTGGTACAGAAGTATGAGGAGAAAATATTTCTTGCAAACAGAAAACTGTCAAAATTCATTTTCCTTGCCGTTGAAAGAAAAACTTTGTTGCAAGAATTTTCCATACATTTCCTGTTTGGCTTTGAAATGTTCTTCATAAACAAACTTCTCATCAGGCACCATTTTCAATATATGCCAGCTCTTAATGTGGTCTCACTTGAAGTCTTCCATTGATTTCAGTGCTGCCTTTGCATACCAAGTAGCACAGGGGAGAGGCAAACAGCGCGTTCTGCATGTATTACCACATCATGTGAGAGAGGTATGGAATTAATGTGGGGAAGACTGGAGCAAACATTTTGGTTTTGAAACTCTCTTGCACATATAGGACAGGCTCCCAGCATTTAAAGGAGGCCTCTGATGGAATACTGTGCGATGACTGGGCAGACTGGGCACAGAACTTGCCTGTAGTCTGATCTCCCCAAGTATACTATCAGATTGAGAATACACTAGCATACTGAGAATAGAAGAAATTTTTTCCGTGCAACATTCAAAAGGTTATTTCCCTTGCATTTTCAATGTGCCTGTAAGCACAAGAAAAGACTCCAAAAGTACCTATGGAGAAACACAAATGGTAAATCTCTAAACCCTTTGAATTTATGGGAAGGTTTGCAAATCTGTTTCCCCCAAAAACACATTTTAGCAGAAAATGAAGCATCACTAAGAGTAAGTTCCAGAGCCCAACTCCATATTGGGTTCTATGTGCAGAAACAAGTCTAGCAAGAGATAAATAAAAACGACTCTGGGTGCAAAGTCATCTGCTTCTTCATAGTTGAGAGAAGGTACACCCAACCTCTATTGCTAGATGCTTTCCTTTCCTTGCACAGAGTGTGCTTCTGTAAGAGTTTAAGTGGTTGTAAACAGGTTCTGCCACAGCCCCCTCCCTTTTCCTTCCTGGCCTCTGCCAGTTTTGCTCATCTGATCCTGGGCAAACGAGCTCAAGGCACAGAATTGGCAGAAAATTAACAACCTAGTGTTAAAAAACCAAACCCACAAAATAAATCCTGTTCTGTTGCTCCCTCTGTTGAGGGACGAATCATGCCAACCACAAGCACTCTGTTCTGCCGGACTTTAAACTTGGGACCTTGCAGCACAGATCTTGGACCTGCTCTGAGGTGCAAGGGACCAGGTCTTCCCGTTTGTCCCATATGTTCTGTGGGTAAGGAAAAGACTCTTTCTTCCCCTCTCAATTTGTTTTATAAATAAAGTATTTTCCTAAACATTATGGGTAACTCAGATATTTTAACATCAATTTTCAGCTTTCTATGAATCTCATAATTTACATTCATCTTGGGAAAAAAAGAGCATGGTATTGAGGCAGGACATTTTGCTACAAAAATATTTAAAGGCTATAATGTGCTAATGTATTTTCATACCAGCGAGAAGCTTTCCCTACATAGGCACTGAAAGGAACCAGTGTAATTATAATAGTCAATAAAATCTGTTTGGGGAAAAAGCACTACAGTTGAAATGTAACAAATTACTATAAATAGATTCACAGGCTTAAACTAAAATTTTTATATTGCCCGTTACTTGTTGTGTGGTTTGGGGTTTCTTGTAAGTAAAAATGAAAAAAAAACCCTAAAGTGTCAAGATCAGACACGAAGAAACAAAAAGCCCTGACTCAGAATGAAGGCTTTTACAGTGCAACAGCATAGACAGGAATATTCCCCCATATGAGAAAGGTAAGCAATAAAGCAAAAGAGGGAGAAAAAGTAGGATTTGACAGGCACCAAGTAGTATTTGAAGGACAAAAATCATCATGGAGGCATAAAAATTAAGAAATCCTGAAGTTTTAACACCAAAAATATATATATGTACATTAGAAGGAGAAAGCACTAAAAATTAGTGAGTTATGCTGGAAAATTAATATCAAGTAAGCAATTGAAAGATGGAGGGATATTAAAGCCTCTGAATTTTATGACTTTTTCAGAGGAGTTCTCCTCACAAGAAAACATGCTGCAGAAATGCTTTAAACCAGCATAAGGCAAGACACTGAAGTATCTTAAAGATAGGGCACTGACTGGGCATATAGGAATTACAGAACTATTCCAGGCCACTGTGCCTCCCTTAAGCAAAGGTTTTATTGCAGACAGAGGTGTTTAAGAAAAACAAATCAAACCGAACCCTAAGTGAAGTGAGGCAGCAGGGTACTAGACTGCACCTGTGAGTTCTCAGTAGCTGCACTAGCTGCCAACACTGGAAAGACTTCTGTCAACAAAATACATGCTTCTATCGTGTAGTAAAGCTCTTCTGACATGCAGACAAAATAGCAGAGAGGAAAACTGGCTTGTTATAAATAACTTGGGAGCTGAGAAAGTCACTCTTTAGAGTAACTATTTATGGAAGTACAAATAGACGTGTAATAGACATGTAATCCCCTTGGAGTAAAATAAAAGGGTCAGTTATGTCACAGCAAACTACCAGCAAGCCACCTTTGATACTGGGCAGCTAGCAATAGTAGTAGAGCTCTCTTCAGATCTTAACATTCCCTGATTTTCAGCAAAGAGAAGGGTTGGGCAAAAAAACAGCAGATGACCTAATTAAATGCAAAATATTCATTAAATGGAATAGTGCAGTTATTCATGTATGAAGATTTCCTGCATGCTTTGTACCTCTTCCAAGAAAAACAAATCACTACCACAAGAACCATATAAACATACGAGGTTTCTTTTTATGTAAAGCATAACTACTGTAGAAGTCTTTAAACTTCATCATTCACCATGTCCCTCTGAACCTGTAAAGCATTTAAGGTGTTTATGCCACTGGGAAGACTACAGACCATTGGTGTTTCCAGGGAAAACCTAGTACCATTGACCTGAGTCTCATTTCACAGCCTGTATGGTATTGCAAAGTTTGAAAGAGTTCCTCCTCTTGTTTTCTCTCCCAAACAGATTAAAAGCAACCACTGCTTCAATAGTTCAACCAGTTCAGTGGCTGCTTTTAAAATAGCACTGATAAAGTGTGAGTAAATACCTTAGTATCCACCTGTGTAAGCTTTACTGAGCTCTGTAGCTCTCATGATTCTGTGGAAGATGAAAAAAGCAACTTGTCCTATGAATTCCTAGGTCTCTTATCTACACGTCAACCTCATTGAGATAAGATAAACGGATATTAGACTTATGTGAATATGACTATGAAGTACGATCTTCAGTGATCACTGCGTGCCAGCTTGTGTGTTTGAGTACATTCTAAGGCACAGAATAATTTGCCATATATATGTTCATGATAATGAACATGATAAAATGTTTGTGACAAAATACCAGAATTCTCACTGTACGTGACAGTGCAAGAACGTCGCATACTATATAAAAGTTACATAACGTGAATCTGTGTCTAAACCAATGAATTGAGAAAGTTAAGGTTTTCAAACAGAAACACTTTAGAAAAAGATTAAAAAAAAAAAAAAAAAAAAAACAAACCCCAAAAAACCCAGTCCAACAGTTCTTATAACCAACCACATCATTCAGTTCTCCTGTAGGTTTACTGAACAGATCTATCTAAATAAAGCACAGACCACCCCAGAAGATGCAAGGCAGGTTTGCATCCTAACTAGGAGCGCAAAATGCAACGACTTACAGTGCACAGTGATGGTGGTGGAGTCCATCATGCTTTTGTCAGTCAGAGAGCACTTGTATTCTCCTGTTGCATTTCGTCTCACATCTGTCATTGAGTAAGTATCTGAGCTTCTTATACCTTCTGTTTCTCCCTGTGGATGGAAAACAAAACATTTATTGTGCACGGCCTGCTAAAAACATTCATTTTTGTTGAGGATTTTATTGTAAGGATGGTGAAATACTCCAAAATATGTATAGAGACAGCACCACTGAAGTGTAGTTACCCGTTAATAATACTAAGGTTTATTTCCTGCACTAGGAAACACTAGGCGTTTTAAAACCACCTTCAATTAAAAGTTTACTCTTTTAATTGAATAACTAACTTATTTTAAGAGGAAATTAAAATAGAAAATTTGAAAGTTTAGCAGAAAGAAAAATGGGAGAAAACAAAAGACTGAAACAGTCTACGAATAACAGAGTTGCAGAAATCACCAGAGCAAAAAATCCATATTGCTAAATCTGTACCTGAAACGGTATATTCAGTTTAGCAGAAGTCATGAAGCGAAGTGTACTGCATTTTTAAACAGCACAAGCAAACCTTGCTCTACCCACATCATGGTACGGAGTCTGTTGGGGTCTATGCTCCCTTATATGCAGTTATCTGCAGAAACCGGTGCCTTGAATTAGCCAGCAAGTGTTGCTTTCTGCCTGTCCAGTTCCCCAGTTTTCACTTAATTACAAATGACTGACTTAGATCAGCTTTGAAACAAGCACGGAATGAAACCCTAACTTGTATTTCTGCATCCAGAAAGATTTATGATACCTGTAAATCTTCCAAAGAAATCACCAATTTCAGGTCTCCCTGAGAGAAAGCACTAGTATCAGGAGACTGGAGATAACAGAGACCAGGGTGTTTAGTTCCTTCACTGTGATGGTGGAGCAAGGACAAGGAGAGATGCCATAAACTTTTTGCCTGGCGTATAGTGAGTTCCCAGGATGGCTCACTGAATCTAAATGGGTGTTCTGAGATTAGAGGACTTCAGCTCCTGGTTTTCCTTGCTGCTCTTCAGCAATTCAAACGTGCCAGGAGTCCAATACAGATGAGGATTATGTTCAAAGGGTGACATGCAGTTTTTGAAATATCTGAAAGCGCATGTCACTGCTTTTGGTCTCTCTCAACATCAGCTCTGCTCACTACTGTAGCAGGAACAAAAAAAGGGATACAAAACAGGGGAGAGAAGCAGGACACGGGAAGCAGGACTAGGAATCTTAGAATACAAAGCCACATCTCTCTGTGGGTTTCGCCAATACTAATGTTATCAAAGCCTTTATTTTTCTCAATCTGCATCTTCTACATTTGACAGATTTGTTCTACACTTTCTCCTGTGCTGTCACACTTGTTCTTTTTTGTGTTATTATGCCACCAAACCATTAATTAATTAACTAAAGAAAAGAAATTGCACAAAGATTCATCTGTGAAAGTCCAAAAAAGAGCTGAATTAATTTCCTGTACTTTCACTGCTGGATCTTTGGCTGTTATGACAACAGATGAGGTAATTTTATTCAGGGTGCTAAAACCCTTTTGTCAAAACTGCTTCTTATCAAAATATCTGATGATGGGAAATGAAGCCTAGCAATTCTCAGTAGGTCCAAGCCCCCCAAAAAAGGGGCTGGGGGGAAGGAGAGGTTTTTTCAAAATGTTTTGCCAACTCAGGCGAGGCGTTCTCCGCATCTGATATAATGGATGATGTCTATCTTCCGATTTAGTCTCATCGAATTCCTTCCTTCATTTGTTATAAAATCACGTATGCAGTGACATACAGCAAAGGTTGTAGGAAGGGATGATACAGAATATTTCACTACACAGTGACAGCGATGCAGGACTTACTGGAATGTAAAACAGGAACTCCTGCGGAGGAGGGTTGCCATTTCCTGAGCACTTCAGAGTGATGTTATCGCCTTCTTTAATGGTACTACTTTGTGGCAACACTTGAATAGTCACCTTCTCTGTTGGATCTGTGAAAAAAATGTACACATTTAAATGCTTCTGCAAAAAAACACACAGTAACACTACATATATGATATTAATGGCCAAAGAGTATGCAATTTTATCATCAAACGGGTGAAGGTATTTGCATGGGTAGATCTTTTCATAAAAAAAAGAAGGTTGTTTTTTTTTTTAATTTTGCCAATGAAGTAAGTGCAAAGAAGCCATATGACATAAAATTCATTTTTCTTCAACAAAATACCTGCAACTGAAACAGCAATGATTACAACCATGTCATGTGCTTAAAAGAAAAAAACCCTGATCAGAACGAACAGTTTCATGGTGTGATTTCATTATGAGGGATTAACTTGTCCTCTGTGAAGTTCGCTGTTTGGAGCACTGCAGCAATCAGAAAAAAAAACCCTGAAGCTCTCAATGCCTTGTGTTAGTACTAGATAATAGCCTTCTTACATTAAAAAGAAAGAAATATGAACTAAGTGACTATGTTCAGCCTATTCTATATGCTGATCACAACAGGCTTTCAGAAAGATGAATTTGGTGAACGTAATAGGACCCTTAACATAGTCAACAGAACTGTAAATGTAACATACTTCTGTCATGTTCAGTGAAGCTGAACTATAACTTACATTTTACTTTGGTAATTTTTTTAAGGCAAAGACAGAGTATACTTTAATAGATGCTATTCTTTCTAAGTAGAAGCCTAAATTTAATTTTTCAAAAACAAAGTAAAATGAACAAAATTAAAGGAAATAATATGGGCAGATAACCCGTACTGTTTTAATTTCAATGAATAAATAAAATTCTACCAAAGATGCCAGTCTTGCATTAAGATATAGTACAATGCACATTATTAGACACTAAAAAAATCTACACAGCAGAGAAACCCTTCCCTGACAGCTGATTTTGGCTGTTTAGTGAAGCGTGTGCTATACAGCCCTTCTGACCCTTAAGGCATTCATCATGTCTGTCTTCTGCTATGGGATTTCTCAATAACAGGAGCTGCATTCCGCTGTGGCCTCTTGATGACTGAGAGCTCTAACACAGCATCTCATTCCTTGTCATAGGAGGAGGGGTACCGGGCTTCAACAAGCCACAACCTCCCTCCCTCAGATGTAACAGCTTTGACTCCCTTCCATGTCAAACAGCTTCCATCTCAGTACCTTCAATGCTGAAAGCACAGCTTTGCCTGCTTAGGGAAGTCCAGCATTGCTGCTGGTGTAGAATACAACAGGTATGATGAAGTAGCGGGCCAGGAAGCAGCCTGTACCAGTGCTCTATTACCCTCAAAGTAAAGAAGTTTTTTCTCATGTTGAGGTGGAACTTCCTGAGTTCTAGCTTGTGTCCATTGCCCCTTGTCCTGTAACTGGGCACCACTGAGAAGAGCCCGACCCCATCTTCTCAACACCAGCCCTTTAGATATTTATAAGCATTGATAAGATACCCTCTCAGTCTTCTCTTCTCCAGGCTAAACAGACCCAGGTCTCTCAGCTCCTAAGAGAGATGCTCCATTCCCTCAATCATCTTTGTAGTCATCCTCTGGACTCTCTCCAGTAGCTCCCTGTCCTTCTTGAACTGGGGGGCCCAGAACTGGACACAGTCCTCCAGATGTGGCCTCAACAGGGCTGAGCAGAGGGGGAGGATAGCTCCCTTGACCTGCTGGCCATGCTCTTTTTAATGCATCCCAGGAGACCATTGGCCTTCTTGGTCAAAAGGGCACGTTGCTGGCTCAGGGTCAGCCCATTGTCCACCAGGACTCCAAGGTCTCTCTCTCTCTCTACAGAGCTGCTTTCCAGCAGGTTAGCCCCTAACCTGTACCAGTGTATGGGGCTATTCTTCCCTAAGTGCAAGACCCTATACTTGTGCTTGTTGAATTTCATCAGTTCCTCAACACCCAACTTTCTAGTCTGTCTAGGTCTTGATGAATAGCAGCACAGCCTTCTGCTGTGTCAGCCACGCCTCCCAGTTTTGTGTCATTGGCAAACTTGCGGAGGCCACACTCTGTCCCCTCATCCAGGTCACTGATGAAGGTGTTGAGGAAGACTGGGCCCAGTACTGACCCCTGGGGAACACCATTAGCTACAGGCCTCAAGCTAGACTCTGCGCTGCTGATCCCAACCCTCTGAGCTTCTGGCCCTCTGGCCATTCAGCCAGTTCTCAGCACACCACACTGTCCACTCGTCTAACCCACACTTCCTCAGCCTACCAAGGAGGATGTTAGGGGAGACAGTGCCAAAGGCCTCGCTGAAGTCCAGGTAGACAACATCCACTGCTCTCTCCTCATCCACCCAGCCAGTCATTCTATTGTAGTGGCTATCACATTGGTCAAGCACAATTTCCCCTTGGTGAATCCAAGCTGACCACCCCTGATGACCCTTTTTTTTCTTCTACATGCTTAGAGATGACATCTAGGATGTTCCATCACCTTTGGAGGTGAGGCTGATAAGCCTGTATCCTGGGTCCTGCTTCTTGTCCTTCTGAAGACTGGCAAGACATTAGCTTTCCTCCAGTCCTCAGGCACCTCTCCTGTTCTCCAGGACCTTTCAAAGATGATAGGGAGCAGCTTCGCAATAACATCTGCATCTTCACTCAGTACTCCTGGGTGCATCCCATCAGGGGTCACGGATTTTTAAGCTAGACTCTGTGCTGCTGATCCCAACCCTCTGAGCTTCTGGCCCTCTGGCCATTCAGCCAGTTCTCAGCACACCACACTGTCCACTCGTCTAACCCACACTTCCTCAGCCTACCAAGGAGGATGTTAGGGGAGACAGTGCCAAAGGCCTCGCTGAAGTCCAGGTAGACAACATCCACTGCTCTCTCCTCATCCACCCAGCCAGTCATTCTATTGTAGTGGCTATCACATTGGTCAAGCACAATTTCCCCTTGGTGAATCCAAGCTGACCACCCCTGATGACCCTTTTTTTTCTTCTACATGCTTAGAGATGACATCTAGGATGTTCCATCACCTTTGGAGGTGAGGCTGATAAGCCTGTATCCTGGGTCCTGCTTCTTGTCCTTCTGAAGACTGGCAAGACATTAGCTTTCCTCCAGTCCTCAGGCACCTCTCCTGTTCTCCAGGACCTTTCAAAGATGATAGGGAGCAGCTTCGCAATAACATCTGCATCTTCACTCAGTACTCCTGGGTGCATCCCATCAGGGGTCACGGATTTTTGGGTGTCAAGTTTGCTTAAATGATAAAATACCTTACCCTTCTATCTACTGCAATCAACCAGAAGCAAGTTTTTAATTTCATTCCCTGAACTGGAAAAGAAAAATAAAGTAAATAGCAAAAGAATGAATAATTTGTTCTCTAAACTGAACGGGTCACCCTTCAGGGTTGAGGAAGATGCAACCTGATGACAGGAAGACACAGTGTTTAATGCAATGCTGAGTGCTGCTAAGCATGAGTAATGTGCTCCCCTGCTTTCACTAATAAACAGCAGCAGGATGGTGAAGATATATATTACCTCTCAGTGGCACAAACCCCTCGTCCGGCCTGGCCTGGCCAATATTACCTTGTGCTTTTGTAAATCCGAGACTTGGTATCTGCTTTCTGAAAGAGTGATTCTTGCTTTCTCAAGAGTGATTCTGGGAGCCAGCACCAAAAGGCAGTTATTCAGTAAATGAATGCTGCTACCCCAGACCTGCCACAGCCACAACTGACATTCTGTGTAATTTCAAGAAAAATACCAATGCTGGAAGTAGCATGAATATAAACTGTCTTTAATCTAATCTGTTACATAAAGGAGTTTTATCCATAACAAACATGCTTAACAACAGGGCACGATTGGAAAGTTTGCCTGACAGACGTTATCTTTTTTTTACAGTGATTAATGCTCAGCAGAGCCCAATACTACTAGAGCCTCGATAATTTAGATATCTGAGATACCATCTAACCAGCCAGCTCCAGGAATTCTCTTGCATTACTCATGCTACCTTTGGTAGCTTGCTTTCTACAGCTGCAAACCAGAGCCCATGGTTAAGTACTGATAACTACTGCTTGCTGAGCTAAGTTATCCATTTCCAACTATCACCCAGCTCGGCAGGAACTAATTCACTCTTCTTCTTATACTAGGTTACAGTGCCTAGCTGCTTCCAGGACGCCAACTAGCTATTAAACACTTGAGTATCAGACACTGCACTAACCCAGAGCTAAAAAACCCAGTAAAACATTTCTTAAATCCTTACTGAATATCTTGCGCATGCATAGTTCTAAGCATGCTCTCCTCATTTCTTTGTGATAAATTGGTAAGTTGCAAGGAATCTCTCACTAGATAACAAAATGAACAGCAGGTCTTTACTATTTTTCCACTTTCTTCAGAGATGCAAAACATGATAGTTTTGACAGTCAATCTGAAAAAATAGGCTAAAAGAAAGACTTCCATTTCTTATTCCATTTCTTAGAGTTTTTTTGATCTATTGTTTTTCATCTGCATTACATTTAACTCATAAAAAAATCACATTTATTGAGAAAGAAACCAATTAAGATCACTGAACCAAATTAAAAAACAAAAGCAAATCAGATTCAGACATGTCATTATCATCAACTAACATCAGTCAAGAAATCCATCTGTTGAAGCTTTGGACGTCTATTAATAAAGAGTTTCAAAAATTCATTTGGAGATGCATTTGAGCAGAGTAAGGAAATGAAGTTACAGCAAATCAAAATACTCAGAAAGGAAACTGGGTAACTCCATACTCTAAAGCCTAACAAAGTTGATACTTGAGGCCTCTTCAGTACTGAAGAGGTACTGAAGGGTGTGCCTGCCTCTCACTGTTGGCTAATTAGCAGTACAATAATACGGTCCATCTCTGAAGAAAGAACTATGCGTGGTACTAGACCAGGATTAAAAAAGCTAGTCTAGAAAACATGAAATCTTTATTACAGAGTGCATGTGACATCTGGTGCAGTGACTATTCTGCAGTGCTCTGCAGCCTTTTTTTTCCTTCCTAATTGCAAGTGCACCTGGTACATGCCTCATAGACATCTGCAAGAGCCTCATCCTCAACAGGTGAATAGCCTTCCTAATGCATGAAAGTGGTGGGGAAATGGGGACAGCAGAGCATTTCTTGGCAAGTAATAGCAACAAGTGCTTTCTGGTCATTACAATTATGTGACATTACTGTGAATATCCGCCATTCACCGCATGAGTTATTCATGGTCCCAGATGACAGACAAAAACCCCAGTGAAATTTGGTACCCAACTTAAAAACAAAAACAAAACCTAAAAAAAATTCTTGCTTTAAAGCAATGGGATTGAAATCTCTATGTCATTTCAAAGAATGATGGTTACTACCGCAGCGGTTTTCTTCTCCATTAGTTCTGCCAGTCGTCATTGTGGAGAAACAGCTGGTGAAAAGGTGACCTTAAATTATTCTGGTTTCTCCAGCTGAAACCAGAAAGCAATTGCTCCAAGGTTTGATTTGATTTGACCAAAGTCAAAACTGATCCCTTATTTTTCTGCTTAACACACTTTACACATGAAGAAGTAACTAATCATCTAGGTTGAACGTACCTTACCACTTTGTTTTGAAGACAATGGAGCACACCTGCTGGCTGCAGAAATGCAGTCTGCATTACTAATTCCCTTTGTATTCAGTTGGATTACAGAGTTGTTACACAGAGTATACTAAGGCCCTTTTAGATATCTAGACTGTATACTTAGACCCTATCATTTCCAAAACAGGGACTTTTATAGGCTTAGGTATTACCTGAAGCGTACAGAAAGATAACATCTGATTGGGCATCCTGCATATCTCCTGTTTCTCTTAATTCTGCTACAACCTGCTGCTTTCTACAGTCCTTCAGAAGTGTCATTTTACAAGATTTTGAAATGCCTCTTCCACCTTCTCTAACTGCTACCACCTTCTATGATGTTTCCTTGCCAACTGCCTGGTTTCTTTACTGAAAGGAGAATTACGATTACCACGTGGATCAGTAACATAGTAAGGGAGTTGCTTTAGGACTTCAGCCAGCTGGAAGTAATTATTTACACAAATCCTGTACTACCAATATATCCAATATTCAAACGCGACATTTTAAATGTAAAAATCAGCATCTTACAGCTGTAGAGAAGCTACTATATTTTAAGCAAGGTAGTCTGCCAGCATTAACTGTTCGGTGCTGACTCTGCAAAAATGAAAAACTTTTGAGTATACTAAAAACTAAAATGTGTATTTATTGCGTATTTCACAGGGCACAGAAAATTACCCTAATCAAGCACTCTAACTTATGTTAAAGTTCTGAAAAGCCCATTTCACTGTAACTTTCTGTGGTTGTCACTTTTCTTTTGTCAATGCAACCTTGACATTCAGCATTCTACTGTTAGAAAGAAATCTCAGGTAAACCTGATGGTAACTAAAAATTACACAACGTGCCCAGACCTTCTTGGACCTGCAAACAAGAAGACTTTGGAGAAACAATCTCGACAGCCCAGCAGCCATGTCTCTAATTTTGTAAACTGTCTCTGATTTTGCTTTTCCCCCCTGAGGGAAAAATTGCTTTGTACAGCAATAGATGCTTTTTAATAACTTACAGTGAACATCGAAGACAACTGGTTCAGACTGTATGGTTTTCTGGCCAGAGGGTCCATAGTATGTCACAATACAAGAAAACTTGGCATTTGCATCTTCCTTCATTGGCATGTACTGAAGAGATGATGTCATGGTGAAGAGTCCAGTTGATTTGTTCACCATCTTTTCCAAATCTATGACCACAACTGAAAAGGAAATACTGCTTCAGTGTCACACAGACAGAATTTACAACCTTTTTCCTACATTTTGTTGCCTGCTCTGTGTTTGTTATCAGGCTGCAAACATGCAAGCAACATGACAGACTACCCAAGAGGCTGCAGAAACAGCTGTCTTCTAGTATTGCCACTGACATATACCAGGAACAATTTATCAACAACAGTCCTAACATACTGTACATTTAAAATCAAATAATGAAAAAAAACCTAATTGCAAACCGGCATGATAGAAAGAAAGCCTCAAAAATGCTGGAAAAACCAATTTTCAGGATCACACTTACATCTTATTTTTGTAAACATTCTCTATTTTATGGAAGGTATAACATTGTGGTCTGATCAGCCTGTCAAAATCAAAGTTGAAAGGGAGTAGAATTCCTAAATATCCTGGAAAATAAATACTCTATACGGAGAATAAGGAGATGATGATCTACATGGTACAAAACACAATATTGGACAGGTGTGAAACTCAAGACTAGCTTTGCAATAGCATTAACAAAGGCAACCTTTCTCCCCATGATGTGGTTTTAAAGCTGGAACTGAGAGAGATTATATGGCGTAGCTTGGGTGCTCTGCAAGGCCTAGAAGTTTCCTTCCAGTTTCACCTTTCCATACTTCCTCAAAGGAACAGTACATTAGATTAAAGCAGGGAAACTCTTATAAGCACAGTTCTTCATGCATACACCTGTGTGGATTCGGAGATATTGGCCACTACTGAAACGTACCTCCTTCCACAGGCTGCAAAACTCTCCCGTTTTTGTACCACGTAACATTCCCTTCAGGATAACTGTCTCTTGCAACACACTTCCCGAGCTGCAAAACAGATAGGAATTAGTCACTGTTTTTCTTGACTATGTTTTAACATAGTTTTATTTTTGCTTATGCTGCTTTGGGTAAAGATTTCTAGAAAGTTCAAATGCTTAGCCCCAACTATTTTTTTTTTTAAAAATAGGACAAATCCCATCAATGAGGCTTAGTTACAATTTGGAAGAGGGTTGGGTGACGGGTCTAAGATCAGGATGGCCCCTGTTTGGAGAATCAGGCAGGGTTAATGAAGTAGTGGCAAGAGAGGCGCTCTGCTCTCAGCCTGGCTACAGACCACAGTCTCCCACAGGCAGGTGTGCAGGCACACACACGCACCCTCTCTGAGCCTCAATCCACCACCTCTCTCCACCTTGACTGCAAAGGGACTTCAGGCAGCCGTCAGGCACGTAACTTTTGAGGGAGAATGCTGCTCTTACCATTTGTAGCTTCTCTGTTTCTAAGAAGTCTGCTTGATGTAAGATTTCTGGTTGAGAGGGTTGTTCTAAAACATAAATAGGATAAAGGTACTAGTGAAGGGAGCACAAACAGCTGTTTGAAAAGCAAGAAGTTACTAAAAGCTACACGGACTTTGAGACTAAATAGAACACTCTGGCCTGGCATAGTCTTACCTATGCTTTGCCATTAAAAGTTGAAAAGGTGAGATACTTCTACCTCCATATTAACAAATGGATTAAAAAGGAAAAAACATCAACTTAAAATTTGTCATACTGTTTATAACAAATTCCATACATTCTGACAATATATATTTTAGCCAAGCAGACTAGTTCAGCACCCAGGAGGAGAGAACCTGACCTGATTTATCTGATTTATGCGATACAAATCCTGGAGAAGGAACCAGTGGTACAGAAACTATACCAAAAGAAAAGCAGCTTTGCTGTGGATATTACTGTAGCTGAGCTGTCACATTATAAAGGAACAATTTCAACCTAATCATTCTTCTAATGTTTATTTTTCCTAACTGGAATTGTAACATTTAAGAAATTCAGATGATAGAGATAAGTGTAATTACTTTAACTGATTCTCAGTTAGTTATGACTCTCTTAAAAAAAATAAACTTTTTCTTCAGGGCCAGTATGTCTTCTTATTTACTTTTATTATGGTAGATGGACCTCTTAGCTTGCCAAAGTGGAGGATCTATCAGTGTTTCCATCATAAAAAACTACTTTCTAGAGACTATATAACTTGTCTGTTAAAATAGTTTGGCCTGAAGCCCGGAATGCAAATTTTTATCTCCAAAAGAGACACTTTTCCCCACAAGTTTAAAAGAGAAAGGGAAAAGTGAGGGGGAAAATAATAAATCAAAGTTTATACAGTTGAAAAAAGCCTCTACACCCTAGATATACAGCTTAAATAAACATACCTATTATATACTTTTACAGACTGAAACATCCTTAACCATGCCAGCTTACCTAAGTCAAGCTCCCTATGAAATAACGTATATATGCCAGTAGTTTCAGCCCAAAGTGAACTTCCCACTATGGCAACTTCCCACTTGCCAAAATCTGTGCACACTGATGAAGTTACTGATGTGCAGGTGTACTGCTCCTGCTGTTGCAAAGATAGGAAGCTCACGTGTTTCCACAATAATCCATTCGCTCTGCATGAGTGTGCATGCGTGTATGTGCATGTGTGTATGTGTGTTTATGTGCACCCAGATGCACAGACATTCTTTGCTTGGAAGACTATGCCAGGATGGAACAAGAACAGCTCAAATGGGGTGAAAAGAAAGTCAACGAAAGAAGGTATTCATTTGACATTTTCAGACATCTTTGCTTGTGGCAAAAACCAAACACAAACAAAAGAAACAAAGCTATACACCAAAACCATCCAACTTTTTCAAAGGCCTAATGAAGACTTTTTTAAATTTTTTTTTGAAGATATGTGCATGTTTATATCTCTCGTTGGTTTTCAAGGGAAAAGGTTAACCTATTTTCTGACAAGGACAAAACATCTTCCTGTTTCATGACCTCCTGCTCGGTGGCCCCTGTGCAGCTCTCCCTACTTTGAGTGCTCCGGTGAAAGGTGGAGAGGCCACCACCTGCTCCCTCAGAGCAGCCCCCAAAAGGAAACGCCTGCTGCCAGATCCCCACAGCCGCAGCACCTGCACCCAGGTAATTCACTCTGAAAGAGTCATTTGGCATTTGCTAGCTCAGCATCTGAAGCGAGAAGAAATTTTAAACTTGGCAGCAGCAGAGCCCACATCGGTGGGTTTGCAACTTCAGCACACTGCTTATCTCTCGGCTTAAGAGCTTGCCAGAGCGCTTTGCAACTCTATATAGGCCCTATAATAGAGGGGAAAAGAGCTCGCTGCCTGCAAAAGCCAAGCATTGGGGTAGCAGGACAGCAGCTCGTGTTTGCTGGGCTGCGCTGCTTTGGAAGCTGGCCATTTAATTCCAGAAAAAAAGATGCTGACAGGATCCATCTGGAAAGCGGGTAGAGCTTGTTTGAGTAGTCCAGCGAGTGAGACTAGCAGGTGGTACCTGTGCAATGAGCCATTTCAGCTTGTTAGTTCTGAGTTAATCAGGTAGCACAGCTGAGGACGTGACAAGCTACGGTGAAACCAGCTTCAGTCACGACTTCTGGGATACAGCTGAGTTTCAGGTACACAAAACTTTTGGTTTATGACGGTTCACACTGCTGCAGCCTAGCTCTGGATCTGTGATTCAGTGGGTTAGAAACTCTACTGGTGAAATAAATGAAGCTTGCAGGCCACTCTTAACTCTTTCGTGATTAGAACAAGCAAGCAGTAACAAAAAATGAAACCCCCAAAACCAGACTCAGGAAAGTTAAACGCAAAGAAATGTTAAGAGAACCATAAATAAAGTTGTGAACTCAAAATGAAAAACTGCAAAGGTAATTTTTTCTTGCAGTGCTAAGTCGGCCATATTACATGCGTAGCATCCTCCATTCTTATCTTCCTTAGTAAATAGGAGCTTTCTCTATTAGTATTAATGCATACAATAAAACATACAAGCTGTGCTCCATGGCTGAGTTAGCATTGTGCTAATATTTAGTACAGTACACAGTAATTCAAGCAGTTAGCATTTTGTTTCACCATATACTACTGTCTCATCTACATATTTACTGCTGTGCGGTAAGTAAACATGATAATTCTTTATCATTGCCTTTGAAGCGCTGTGTTTACTGTGTGCTCTGAGCACACGCTTCCCTGTTGTCATTAATTCGATTGTTCTTGCAGTCAAATTGAAAGCGAAACGAGGGAAAAGAATGACTGTTGACTCCCAATCTAGCTTCCAACTCATTTATGCCACTGACAAACTTCTGTCTAGACAACACCAACGACTCCCTGACACCTTCTCCCTGAGAAAAGAGTAAGGAGGCCCTTCCAAAAACAGGAATTCACGTTTTTCAAGCAGAAGTGTGATCTGTTAGAAACTGCCCATCCCGGCAAGCAACGCGTTCCCACAACAGAGACTTACTTTGACTATGTAAATCTGCATCTGAAGAGCAGCAGAGGCCAAACAAAGCCATGTAAGAACACGAAGATGAGGAAGATACCCAGTGCAGTCACAGAGCAGCACTTACAAACACTAACCTTAGCCTTGGCAGACCTACACCCCTGAAAAGGAGAAACGGGCGCCTCCACGAGCTGAGTCAAGGTTTGAGGGATTACATGTCTGCTCTGAACTGGCACCAGGAAGAGGCCAGGTTCCTCCATGCTCCTGTGCAAGCTCAGAGCAGGAGTGAGTCTCAGAGCCCTGGGGTTCGTGCTGCAGATCCAGCCTTGCCATGGGTTTGTAGCAATATCGAACGCAAATAAACTTTGCTGTGCTCTAAAAGAGAACTGCAGACTGGTCTTCCTCCTGATAGTTCAGCAAGGGACAGAATAAGCGTTTGGGGCTAGCAACTCGTTTTCCAGCCTCTCTCTCTCTCACAGTCCATACCGTTGCGCACTAACTGCTCGGAGATGGTTTAAACCTCTCCCCTAATCCAATCCTGCAGACCGCACACAGTTAATGCTTCCCTCCTGCAGAAAAATTCACTCGAGAACAAATGGAAAATAATCAGTGCTAATTTTACATTTTTCATTTCCAAGGCCAAATGACATCACATAAGTGAGTCATTATCAAAGCCTAAAATTCTCTTTGAGCCAGCACTTATCATGAATAAACTGCAAGTGCAGGCAGTCCTGTTACGTAAATGCCACCAGAAGATTACATTTTTGAAAGCTGCAGAAATTTGCTAGTCTTAGTAATTTACTCAGCCAAACTTACTTTCTTATCTTTAATCTTTCCCTTAAACAAAAGTTTCCATAATTTACGATTCAGATGCTGATGAATGTTAACAGTAACAACTAGATTTACTTACTGAAGACTTTGACTATCGTTGGCTCTTCGGAAACATCATCTTCTGTAACTAGCATACATACAAATCTCTTTTCATCACTGATTCTTGCATTCTTGATGGATAATGTGTAGTTTTCTGAGAGACTCAACCTGTCTTTGTAGTCTGGTACATCATCATACTGTACATTTTTTTTTGTTGATGATCTGAAGGCAATAAATACTGGAGATCCGTTTGGCATTTCCTATAATAAAAGGATAAACACCTCTATTTTGCATAAACACTCATTTAGAAGTTCCTGAAGATCTGCAATTGATACAAACCCATAATTTAAAAAAATCTGACAACTACATCAGATAGCTTTTTTCCTGATAAATTTCTCCTGTACAAACAAGAAATGCAGTGTAATACAAGAGCTAGTTTAAAACTGCCGTGGTGCACATTAAGAATATCACCAGTAGAAATAATTTCAATCCTTTGGCTCAAGCTCAGCATAGCATTGGGCTTTCTTTGATGAAGGCTGGTGGTTCTGGCACCACCTGGCTCTGTGTGTATGAAAAAGTACTTGAAATTTGTCAGCTAGGCTCAAAAGCTTCAGTTTCCTTTATTTTTTTTCATGCTTGTTTTACATATTCATATTGTTTGTCTGGGATATTCAGACTTCATTCCAAATGCAGGATTTAATCAGCCAAAACTGTCTATTTTATTCTAAATTAGTTTTTAGGGTTTTTTTCTTTGTTTTTAAAGGATCCAAGAGCTTGTGGCATAGGAATATACATACAATCAAATATTGTTATTTATGCATCTCAGGATAATCTGCAAAATATCATTTTCTAGACATCCTGCTTATATTAATAAGTATGCAGTTGCCATCCTAAGAAGAAATACAAAGTTGACAGCCTTGCACAAACCTGCCATATCAAAAATTTATTTTTATGAGACACAAAGTTACAGGCTGAGTTCTGCAGGATTTCATTCCCTCCCACTCCCCCCGAGCAGGGACAGATACTGTCTGCCTTTAAATAAAGTGAGGTGAAAGGTTGGCTCCTTCTTTATGTTCAGTATTGTGCTGAGGGCTGGAAGAGGCTTTCATTCCCTTTTATCCCTTGCACCTTGCAGCACTGATGCAAGTAGTATTCCCAGCACAATACCTCAGCTTGACTGCAGAGCCCACAAAAGCATGATGATGCTGTGGCAAGAGATGAGTGGTGTCAGAGCCGGGCAGGGAGCAGGAGGCAACAGCTAATGTGAAGTTTAAATTCCCTTATAGTCTTTCTCCCTCTCCCGCTTTTAGCTCTCCGATTACTCTAGACGTCTGTCACACAGGAAAGAAAGCTTTGCCTTGACTCGACACACACAAGGTTGGCTGTCGAGGGCAAACAAGCTCTTAACTCCATAAGCCTTACCCAGCACGTGAGCACGCACAGGGAGATGCTGAAGGGAGCAGCACCTGCTCCTGCCACGGTGCAAGTCTCCCACCAGCAACCTGAACTGCTACTCCTAAGGCAGCAGAGCGGAAAACAAGAGTTCATCCTTCTTCCAATGAAATAATACCCCAACCAAAAAAACCCTAAACCAACCCCCTGTTAAAAGCAAGCGTTGCTGCGCTGGGGGCTGCGCTGGGAGAATGGGTATCACTTTCACTTGGTTAGGTGGGCTGTGTCAACAATTTCATACACTTCCAACTGGATGGGCTTTTTTGCATGTTGGGTTTCATGCCCCTTTCCATTCAGGAGAAGCCATAATGTCTCCATTCGCTGCCTGGTACTTGTCCGAGATGAGCAATCCAAATGTACTGGAAAGAGATAATGCATTTCTTTTTCTCCAAATCGCCTTGCATCTTCATACATATGGATTTATATGAAACAGTTTCACTGTCCCTTTTAGGGACACATTCTCCACAGAATTCTGACTTCATTTCCCAAAATGTGTTTGCAGAGCAGGAAGTCTTGAGTGGATGAGGGCTGCAAAAGCTGCAAACTTCCAGGTACAAGGGAAGGAGCCAAGGGGAGATTGAAAAACACCCCCAGTGACAGACCAGTCTGCTGCTGGTGAATGCCATTTGAAAAAGAGAGAGAGAGAACACTACTTAATTTTAAATCCAGTGTCAGAGTAGAAATCACCTGTTATTGCTGGTAACATTTTGGTTTGAGCATGAGAGGAGATTTAGATGAACTTTACAGGAAACTGGAAAACCAGCTGTGCCAATGAGAAGCAGAAGGGTTTTGTTCTCCCAACGTTTTTTTCCAAATATGCTTCCAGGTTTCATTTGACTTTGATATGCTTATTCTTCTTTTGGCTTGGGACACTGATCACATACAGATGCAGCACATCCTGTGGTGTTCCTTCTGCAGGCTGACCAAGACAACCAAGAGAGCACCGGTGTTTTTGTGGTGTGTCTCTGTTCTCTGCACACCAGAAATGGCAGAGTGAAACCGCCAGAGACTCTACGAGGTCAGCTCTGCCCTCTTCTTGGCTGCGCGTAGAATGCACTGAAGCATGAAACAGTATTGAGTGACTGTCACATCAACCAGACCCAGGGACAGTGCCTTCCCAGGGATGAAGCTCACTCTGCTTCAGGCAGCCCGCTTCAAAAGTATTCAAATGTACAACGATGGCTCTGTCAAGCGAGCGAGACACCACTGGGTAACATGCCAGATCTCTAATACAGGTTGGCAGAGAACTCCCGAATAATTATTTCTCCTGAACAATGAGATTAATTCCTCAAACCTCTAATCTATGCTTGGCAGAAATTATGCAGATTGGAATCTTGCAGTCTTACAAACACAGGGATAAATGTCTTCGTATCCAAGGCAGAAATCCTATCGATTGCAGTCTTGTAATCTCAGACATGAGAAATACACATCTTCTTATACCAGCTCTAATGAATGTAAAGATAAGCTATACTTACATATTTCCATTTCCCAAACATGAGACCATCTGGTACTTCTAGACGACAAGGCATAGTAATAGTATCTCCATATACTGCATTTACTGTGTACAATCCCAGAGCTAGAGGAGAAACAGAAAGAGAGGAAACAATTTTAAGTGTTTTCTTGAATTCTCATATGCTAGCTAATGTTTGGTTCATAGCTAGTACAAAAGCAGAGCCATCTCCTTTGCAAATAGTTATTTTCCAGCACGGAGGATTTATCCTAAGCCTCTAACAAAACAGTATTCCTGTCACTAAATTTCTTTACTTAAACATTATGACTTTTTCGTATCCATGTTTCCTGCTGGTGTCAGTGGGAGACAAGTGGATTTCCAAACAGGACTGCACCTGCTCGAGTGGATGAACACGTACACTACGATTAGTATCCATGGCTATTGTCTCAAACTTAAAACTTGAAAAGAAAAATCCCTAAACCGTTGTTTTCTTCAACTGAAAAACAGCCCACTTTTGCCTGGAGAGGTTATGTTGCAACGCAATGTTGTGAGGAGGCAGCAGACAAGTGATACTCTGTCTGCTGCACTACATTAAAAACTTAGAAAAGGAAGAAAGAAAAGAGAATGTTATTTAAATGCTGGGTTCCCTTAAACCTGGGAAACAAACTAGTCTGCACATTTAGATTTTGGAAAAATGAAGTGAAATGCTTCCATGAATTATTTAAGTATAGCTCTTTTGGAAACCTCAGCACAATGTTATTGTGCTAATGCATACAAATTTACAGAATAAAACTGACCCACTTATTCTTATTATCCAAAACATGTGAACTGAACAAAAACAACAGATCCTAAAGTGATGAAATATTAAAACGCAAGGGAAGTTTAAAAGGGAAGATGTTACAGCTTGGTGCATTTGCTATAATGCAACTTTGCTTTGGTTTGATTGCCCGTAGCTCCGCCTGCTCTCAGTGATGCTGCTGCTCCTTGCACCAGGGAGTGTAAGGGAGGTTCTGCCTCTGGTGCTCGCCCGGTGTCACTGAACGAGTGTGCTGGCTGTCTCCACCACATCTGTGCCTTTTGTCAGGGTCTTTTGCCCTAAGACTCAGGATATGCCCCTTTGCTCTATTTTCATTTGCAACTGGAGCTGCAAAATTAAGTGCCTGCTGCCAAAGAAATCTTATTTAAGGGAGAGCAGTAGGGTGCTGGTGATGTAGCCAGGGCCACCCAGTCCTTCTGGAGACATTCATTTTTCCAGAGATTCAGCCCTTCTTGCTAGAGCTGGAAAAACATCAAACCTGTTCCCATGTGTCCCCAAAGACCTGAGCTGCAGACCCTTTATCTTTTCCTGAGTCCCAAGGCAGCTGCTGGGGTGATCTGGCATATGAGCAGCACTCTATAGGGAGGTTTTCCCAAGGGATTTTTTTTTCTTTGAACAAAATCATGTCTTTTCAAAGAGCTGAACGCTGAATTCCTTGTCTACAATTAGAAAGACTCCAGAGCGTTTTGCTCGGGTGAGGACTTCAGAGCTCACTGTTAGCACTACCTCTTATTTATCATTCGTATTACAGTGACAAATGAGGCTGTGATTTGTGCCGTGTGGTACTGCACAAAGAAGTAGTACTCCAAAATCCTTCCTCAGAAACCTTTACAACCTGGATGGCCCCACGTGGTAAGGCAGAGAAGCATGCAAGCAGGCTGGAGCTCAATGGACTAAAGGAACACAGGAGATAACAGGCACCACTACCCGCACGGATCTTAAACTTTCTTTCACGCTGCTCCTTTTTAACTCAAAAACTGCTAATCTCCTTCTGACTCTGGTGTATAATTATTCACGAACATACTTTAGGTACATCATTCACACTGCAAGGGCTGCATGCTCTAATATGTTATATGGTTTATGAAGACCAGATGTTTTCTAAATTACAATAGCAGTCAGTCCACTAGATGGTGCTGAGTAAGTGCAATCTTTAAAAATGAAAGAATTTTTTTTTTTTTTAAGAAATCAGCTAACTTCGAGTTTATGGAAACAGGACCAATATTTTACACAAATCAAACTACAAATGGAAGTAAAATTCAGAACTGGACCAAATTCTTCCCTTGGCCTTCTCTTGCACTCATCCTCATTCTGATCTGCAGGACGGGGATGATGCAACTTCAGCTTTGCAAGTTGAATCCTGATTTTCATTTCTGCTAGAGCTAGAGTAACAGTCCTTTTTGGTTCCTCTCTCTCCCATGGGTGCAAAATTACAAAAGACTTGCAAATATACATTCAGTTAGTAAGCTGGTTAGTACCCATCCAAATTCCAGTCAAGTGTCATTTAGTAATCTGAAATTCTGTAATAATATTTTGCATTGCATGGAAAAACAGAAACAACTGCTCCTGCTAGGAGACACTCCCCATGATTAGGGGAAAACAAAATGGTCTTGTGGGATCCGTAATGATGTTCTCTCCTAGGCACCCATTTAATGCCTGCAAGTTTCTAAGGTAACAGGTATATGCTATCAAAGACTTGTCAGACAGCCTCAGGAGGGTGAATGAAACTGTTTCTGGAAAGGATTTATGTTTATAGCATTCGGAGCAAATAACTGATGAACAGCCTGATAAAAGAAAACTGGCTGCTGATTTTAGCAGAACTTTCATCTAACAGGCATTCCTCAAGACAGACCCCCCCCCCCATCCCGTCCCTTCCCCCCCCCCAAATTATGTCTTGCCATAAATTCTGCCTAAACTTAAATCATATATTTTTCTAGGAATTTGCTAACATACAACTAGAAAGACATAGGTTTTACTTTAAATATAGAGAAATGGTCCTTACAAAAATACAGGAGGTCCTGATGTAAAATTTTCTCCTCCTACTCCTGCAGCCACAAATCTAGGACATTTAAGGAGTGCAAACTAGTTAAATAACTGCAAACTTTCACTACAAGATCTGCAGTAATCTCTGCAAATAACTTTGCAAACCTATACATTTAAGAAATAAACAAAGAAAAAAAACCTCAACAAATTTAGAAATTCATTTCTCTGTTGTTAGTAGATATGTTTGTAAAACGGTGGGATGAAGAAGAAAATGATTGCTTAACTATGCGACCGTGCTTACCATCCACCATCATTTTCTGAGAGCCCTTTACAGAGTTTGCAGCTCATTCTAAGAAAATGAAAGCGGGAGGTACAAATACGTAACAAATAGGTCCATGCCCTAACACAACACAGGGTCAATGTCAAGGCCCTCATATCTCATTAACTGCAGGAGGGCACAAAAGGAACTGTGGGGAATAACACTGCAAGAAGTCACCAGACATCACGCCCTGCCTTGATGTATTTCTGATGCACTTTTCTGTAGCTAATTAAGAGCTCAGCCAGCTCCCCTGCATAATTTTCAGATGTTGCCTTGTAAAACTGAGCCAGTGCTGTTAATAACAACACTAATTCAGAGGCAGGATCTCATCCCATGTGAGCTGGGAGAAGCTCTACTTGAACTAGCTGTGAATTACACCTATATACCAGGTGAATCCAGCTCACTGTCCTTCCATGTCCTTCCATACAGGTTTGAGCACACTGAGGTTTAACTAATTTTCCACTCTTTGATCAGTACTGAAGAAACTCTACTTTGAGCCAGATTAAACCTTCCCATGTAGGTTCGGACACAAGAAGAAAGCAGCAGCATCAGGGGGTATCATGACTCAGAGAAAGATCCCAGCAGGGCACTGCTAAATTGAGATGGCATTTGCTGTTGATGCTGTTAATTACAGTACCTTCCACATTCCCATGGCAGTGCTTACTGGCATCCTTCTTTGTCCCCCTCTCTGCCTATGCATCACAGGGGAAGAAACAAACAGTAACACATATTTCAGTGACAAAAGAAAAAGTCTGAGTACTTGGCTTAAAGGCAGAGGAAATGCTGGTTTTATTTCAGATCCTCACCAAGAATATATGATGCAGGCCATAATTGAGACTAATTATTATTTTTAAATCAACAGGTTCATATAAGAGGTTAATAGATAGAAGGCGAGTATCTAAAAATCAGGATGCTTATGTTTTTCCAAAGATAAAAGAAAAACTGTAGGAAGTGTGTGGCAAGTAGCCATGTTTTCCACCTCTACCTTCCATTTGAAATACTGAATATTTTTCTTGCCACAAACACCTTTTAAAGTGCTTAACATTTTTTATGACAAATGTAAAACAGACCAAGGTGTTCAAACACCCTTTAGATACAAGATGCACTGGAGACTATAAACCTGTATCTGAAAACTATGACTGGCAGAGGTACTGCCCAAAACTCATCTTCACTGGCCTGCTCAGCTGCCTCATAGCACAATTCAATTCCAGTTACTAAAGCCATGGAAACCCAGGCAACTTAGCCTCCCTCAGTACCTGGAGTCCACAGATTTAAATGGTGTTTTGCATCTACGAAGATGTCCTGTATTTTTCTTTTGCACCGACTCTCTTACTGCTGATGCTTCTGCCCTGGCAGGTTCTGCAGTGATGCCTTCTATTACATTTTCTAGGCCGAAGGAGCAAGGTCTTATTACCAGAGAACAGCAGGACACGTTGGCCACTATGGTTCTTTGCAGCAATCAGCAGCAGCGGGCAGGGGAGGTCAATTAGCAGCTTCTGGAATGGAAATGTCCAAACTCAAGAGCTATTATGTCTATTTAATGCCTATTTCGGAAACTGTAGATAGCTACTTCGGAAACTGTAAATTAGCTTTGGCACTCCAAATCTTTCTTTGAGGTTTTGGTCCTCCCATCTTATCTTCAGGTAGCCCAGATTAGCTTGTATGTAATACCTTGTGGGAGGCTAAAAAGCTCTGCCTAATGAAATAAATATTTTATTAAGTTGCTTGTTATCAGCTCTGAACTAGCAACAGGGGGATTTTTCTTTCTGCCCTCCCCACCACTTCCTAAAGGGATTTCAGCTATATAGACATACACACTGCTCTTCTTGAGCATCCATTTAGATACAGCCAGGAGTTGTCAGCATTTCACAAAACCAATAACTGTGTTCTTAAGATCAAGAAGTCAGTTTTTATTAACAGTACTCGTTTTGGATTTGAGGTTTTTTTGTGGAGTTTTTGTGTTTGTGTTTTTTTTTTTTTAAGGACAAAGCAGTATGTAAATGACAGCTGGGTGTTGGTCCAATGCAAAACATACTACACAAAAAAGTGTCCAGCTTTGCATGAGAGAAGAATTGGCTGCAGGCATTTACTGTCCCAATCGTTGATACTGATAATGCTGCCTTAAGGTAGATTTTAACACTGAAAAATATTTTCCATTTAATTAAAAGCACTATGTAGAGAAAAAAATAAGAGAATTCACAGAATCACAGATTGGTTGAGGTTGGAAGGGACTCTGGAGGTCATCTGTCTCAACATCCCCTGCTCAAGCAGGGCCACCTAGAGCCAGTCTCATTCCAAGGACACTCCACCACCTCTTTGGGCAACCTGTGCCTGTGCTCAGTCACCATCACATGAAAAAAGTGTTTCCTGATATTCAGAGGGAAACTCCTGTGTTGTGGTTTGTGCCCACTGCCTCTGGTCCTGTCACTGGGCACCGCCTGGCTCTGTCCTCCTTGAACCCTCCCTTCAGCTATCTGTACATGCTGATGAGATCCCTCATGAGCCTTCTCTTCTCCAAGCTGAACAGTCCCAGCTCTCTCAGCTTAGGTAAGAGGTGCTCCAGTCCCTTCAACATCTTCATGGTCCTCCATTGGACTCTCTCCAGTGTGTCCATGTCTGTTGTACTGAGGAGCCCAGAAATGGACACACTGCTCCAGATGTGTCCTCAATAGCACTGAGTAGAGGGGAAGGATCATCTCCCTCGACCCAATTGCATAATGCAGCCTAGGAAACCATTTGCCTTCCTTGCTGCAAGGGCACATTGCTGCTCATGTTCGACCTGGTGTCCTCCAAGACCCCCTGGACCTTTTCTGCAAATCTGCTTTCCAGCATGTCGGCCACCTTCCTTTTCAGACAGGACTCAGCTTTTAACTACTTTTCCTCCCTCTCTTTTCCTTGCGTGGCAAAAAGTAACTTTCCCAGTAAGACATCTAGTAAGCTTTCAAGACATTCACAACACTGGAGCAGAGAAAAGCAAATACAACAAACATATCATAGACCCTGTGCTTCCCTACCTGAGTCTGACAAAGTCTGCTGAAAAAAGGGTAAGTCCTGTATGGATATAATGGGGCCTTAATCATCCTTTCTGCTGAGCCACAACAGCCTGGCAGCCAAACACCACTCAGCCTTGTGCTCGCAGACCTCTGCAAGAGGCCCAGGTGCCATTTCTTCAACAAGCTCATCCTTGTGATCCAGCTTGCTCTACCAAAAACAAGCCTCTTCACATGAGATACAACAGGCACTCTTCTGCACAGCTCACACAGACATGCCCTTGGTCATTAATCTTCTGACAGCACAGAAAACACAAGATATACTTCCGGATCTCAAAAAGGAAAAAAAGGCTTGTGTTATCAAAATTCAGGCATATGACAGCTCCCATTTCAGTTTGGTGGCTATGATCATTCCTTGTTTCATCTGCTGGGCATCAAATTAGGGAAGCAGGGCAAACACTTCCAAGAAAATTCAAATGCTGATTATCTTAATAGTACAAATATGGTTAAAAATTAGAGTGTGTGTTTGTGGGTATGTTAGCCGATACAGGTTATATAAACAGTATATTGTTTCTTATCTCTACCTGTTTAAATAGTGAAACAAATCCACACGTGGAGGACTAGGACTTCAAAAGGACTATTAGTTACAAGAGAATCATCAATATTATACAAGAAGGAAACTAACTGCAGAGAAACACATCCAACGGTATTTAATATAACATACACTTGTAAAACAACATAACAGAACTTGCTGAAGGGTCTCTTATATTTTATCATAGTATTCATTCAATGAGTTTCAAACCCTGAATAATATTCGAGCACAGGCAATTTTAACACCAAAGGAAAAAAAAAATCTTTATCATCTAATAAGCACTGATGCAATGGACAGCAATTACCCTCTGGAATCATCAGTGCTAACTCGAGCTCTTTGAAGATGAGAAATAACTGAATGGGAAATGCCCATTTGGGGTTGGGATTATATTTTTTTTGGTGGTGGGTGTTTTATTTGTTGTCTTTTTTTTGGAGACCCAACTCAAAACATGGATCTGACTCTGGATGATGCTAAGTTCCTTTTGACAAGCTGGTCAAAGAAATACCTACTTAACTCCAAAGACACAAGTAGCCAAATCCACACAAACAGGAGCACTTCTGTGCTTAACACTGATTTTGGCAAGTACTTGGGCAGATTAGGGAGATGGGGCTTGGCACCCAGCAACATCAAGACATCAGGCAGTACACATCAGGAAACAGGCAGGGGATTTAAAGCTAAAGAGGTACTGGAAACACCAGAGAGTAGGCACTAAATGCCAGCAGAATTCAGCTATTAATACTCTACAAGAAACATTATGCTTGTTTAAAACGCAAAGCTTTCCTTATGAATGAGGAAAAAATCCTGAAGGAAATATGTCAGCACTTCAGAAATCCTCTCTCCTATGAACACTAACAACTAATATGCTCCTACTCCTTTCTAATTCCATATAAATCATATGTTTTCCATAGAAATCAAATGTTTCAGTACAACCCTAAGTGCAAGCTCAAGGCTGGGACCTCCTTGAGTTTAGGTCCCACGGAGCACTTTAAGTACAATTTTCAAAGTCCTGCAACTTGACCAAACACAACTCTGTGTGCTGTGTGCCTGTTCATAACCAGACTACTCAATGCTGCTTATTTCACTGAGGGCTATTTCTGTTCTAAGATTTCCAAACATCCAGCTGTTTCAGTATTTCAACCGCTATTTTCCCTGCTTCCCAAAGCAGAATACAGTTTTCGCATCTGTACGCTCCCTTCCTGTAAGCTTTACTTGTAGCTTGATTTGAAACGATTTTATCATAAGCTTTTGAAAGATTGAGGGAAATTTCAATCTGCCAGGCAGAGGTCTTAGAAAGTTATGTCCTTCCAAGAGCAGATGGTTTTGTAATAGATGCTACAGTGCGTAGTTTACAGGGGTTATCATTACTGTAAGCTTTGCCCTAGGGAGGTTCAAAGAGAGCATTTCTCTGAACATTTTCTATCATCACTGCTAAAGGAGTACACTGGAGAACACAAAGAAAAGCTTCTTCAGTCTGAATGTACCAAAACACCTAGATTGCATCTAAATAACGATGACTAATAACCTTTTGTCAGCTTAGGAACATCAAATGTTATATATAAAGCAATAATCATGACAGTAATCATAATCATCAAAAGTTTATAGAATTTTTGATAGGTATGCAAAAGAAATTTGTACATAGTCATACTGCTTTAAAATTCAAATGTCCATCATCAAATGTATTATCGCTGTCACTTAAATTAAACCAGAAACTGCTTTCCAAGTCAGCAAAGCTTTCAAACCACATTAAAAAAAAGCCATTGCTAGCATTAGTTTCTGCAAAGTTTGAGACAAAATGAGCAGTTCAAAGCTCAGTAACTGATGCAAAATACTACCGCAAAATGAACTACTTGTGCCAGCAATCAGCCTTCCTACCTTCCCACCTCAGCCAATGCCCAGCCCCAAGAAGACAAAGGAAACTGCTAAGACCACTAGCTCTGAAAAGAGACCAGCAAAGCTCTGCTTTGCTTGGCAGCAGTAAGTGCATCTCTGCTTTTTAATCTGGTCCTTTTTAAATCAGGAAGGTTCAAAAATCTACTAAAGAACTGGAAGGAAAACCCATTAAAGCCACCAGAGCCTTTGTACTGCATGGGCTTTGTTGTAGCAAAATTTTCCTTTCAAAGGGAAAGTCCTAAGCTTCTTTCCACAAACCAACACCCCAAAACATCACCTGTGATTTCAATGGCCTTCTAATCACACTATTTTACAGAAATCCTTGCTTTTGGCCCAGAGTTATGTAACTCTATTTCTGGATTCAGTGCTAATCCAAAACCAGTCAGATTTGTATTGCAGGCTGACTTGTGGGTTTAAATTTTCAAGTCCTTTGAGTAAATCTTACAGGATTCAAAAAGTTACATATATAGTGGTGTTGATGTAAGTAGCAAAAAGCGCAGTGTAATTCCAAGCAAATATTTACAAATAGAACTTTGGAAAAAAATGTATACCTACTTAAAAATGTTTGAGTTCATATAAGGGTAGCAGAAACAATGTTTCCATAAGATCTGGGTGGAACCACATGTCAAAAGACAGGTCCAACATCGGCAAGTTGTGGTCAGCATCAGAAAACCCAGCTGTGTTTTTTATGGCCACTGTACAGTGGAAAAACCACTATCTTTCCCACAGTGGGTGCTGGAGCTGAAAGGCCACCGTTAATGATTTATGTTGATGAAAATTTTACGAAACATTGCTTAGGATAGTTCTCATAATTCAGAGGAAGAGACAAGGTGGTCAACATATCTTTTTATAAATACTTCTGTTCTAGATGTAGCCATGACTAAAGGAACTATGATTAATTTTTTTTTTATAACATACTGAAAAAATGAAAATAATCTATTAAAATAGTAACCAACATATGGTGTGATTTTTTACAAATGGTCCATTGCATCTGCCAGGGAAGTGAGTTGTAGCTTACTCAAATTTGATGATACAAGCTATCTGCCAAGAGATGAGCAGCAAATGTGGGAAAACAGTTTCTGAGCCAACACTGCAACGAGTTTCAACTTTAAAGTGTATACCAAATTAATATGATAATAATAATCAACAAAGTCTTTGTAGCTCAGTGAAACTTCTCACTCTTTCTGAGGTTAGCCACTGGCTGCTCCTGCAGCGTACTTTTATTACATTTCTCAGTTGCCCTTCCAAAGCACTTTTCCATTTGCTAAAACTACTCCAATCTTCTCATTATGCTAGTCAGCAAGGCTGCTGCGTATCCGATAGCTTCAAGGGACTTAAAAGTTTCTATTAAGCCAAATAAAACCTATAGCTCAAAAATAATTATCTAAAACTCTTCATTATGTTTTGCTATGAATCCTTTGTTCCTTTTTTAAAAAAAGTCAATAGACAGCATACTAAAAAAAGAACTGGCCCTCTTGCTTTTTCATAACTTGATATTGACAGCCTTGATCAATATACCCCACAGGCTAATAGTGCAGGAAAAAACCCATAATTTATACACAAATGCTGAGTAAAAGGCTAAACCGTGTATGTTTTTCATATCAGAACTATGAAGGATTTTGTTTTGGTACTCTAAGTAAGAGTATATTGCCCTGTCATCCTAAATTTTAAGTCAATGTCACATTGGCAGAGCACCAAGGGTGAAGAACTTCTGAAAAAGGAGGGCGGACTTTCGCCACTTTATCCTTCCCCGTGGGCGTGCTGCTGCTTCACTGCAGCAAGAGGCCTGGGAAATGGGGCAATCATGGTGGCACTGGAGAGGAGACAGCAAAGGGGGACCAAACCTGCCAGCTCCTTCCAGGGGCACCTGGAAGGGAACAGATTGTTTCTTATAGGGTGAGACACTTGGGCTCTCTTCCTACCACAGCCATTAACCTCTTCATATCAGCCTGCGCAGGAATAAACCAACGAGAAGAAGCAACCGCAAGATGACAAGGAGTTGGTCACTGCATCCCACCTGGTCAGCTGCTGCTTCTGGAAAGGTGCATTCGCAGCACCGTGTTAAGGCTTCGCTGTGACTACCATCTAACAAAACCCAGTACTGCACCTGAGTCCCCGACCCAGGCTGCTCCCCTACAACTGTGAAAAACCCAGGGGGGAAAAAAGTTTTCTTTCACACACATTATGGTCCGCACACACTGGTAAAGTATATGCTAGCTTGTCTATATACACACATCCTTTCTAAGTATATCTCTTTAGATTTTGGTCTGTGAGGACCCATAAGCAGGTAGGAAGACAAAAAGCAGATGGAACTTCCATATACAATTGTTTTAGGAATTAGGCACTACATAAGAAAGGTACGCCTTATTGATGTATGCTCCAACTCTTGCATCAAAACAGAGGAAAAATAGTTCAAGCAAGCCTCTAGCTTTGGAAAAGCATCCAGTAAGCAGCATTCTCTTCCCCTTGGCATTAGCCAGATGCAAGGAAGAACACAAAGCATCATAGGAAAGTCTGACCCCGAATCCACCTACTCCCCATCAAATACATGTGAGGGCTCCATGGCCACTCCAGGCTTGGCAGTGCAGTAACAGACAGGAATTATCCATACCTCCCACTTTAAAGGTAAATAAAAAAAAACCCCTGAATTTCTCGGTAAAAGAACACTTAGTCACAATTTAAATTTTACAAAATATGTACCTCCCAAAACATGTATAATTTTTTTACATTTTTTTGAGCATGAAGGAGTGTCAAGAGAAAAATCAAGGTATCAGAAAGCAAATCAGAGGATTATTTTGCAAAGTACGAAGGGAAAAAAAAATAATTCACTGATCACTCTAGTTAAAATCAAATAAATGCAATGGAAAAAAAATAGGAATTAGGAAAAACAAGTTAACACAGAAAAATTAGAAAAAACTGTCGTAGTTAAATTGATGCCACTGCAGTCCTCCCATGCAAAGGAATCTCAACGGCAGACACTGTTCTAACCACTTTTGTCTTGTGAGTTGCCTGCATTCTGCCTACAGTCCTCCTTATAGGAAGAGGCACTTCCCTTCCACCTGTCTAGGATCATTCCAAGTGCCTGACATTTTTCAATAATGTAAATTTTTAACCATTCTTGTTGTTCCTCTACCTCAAATTCTGATTTCCTGTGTTAAGTAATCCTAAAACAAAGGCCAGATCTCCACTATTCAGTGTGATTCAGACCTGCAATTCTCACTCCCTCCATCGCCTGCACATTCACCTGGGCATTTGGTTTCTCATACAAAGCTATCCTAAGGTTCAGCTCCCTCGCTTCTGCTGCAGACTTGCTATCTGCTATCAGCATTCCCCTCTGCTGCAAGCAGGTTTTCCTGCAAGCAGAGAAGAATAAGTGTGGAGAAGGCATCATTTTTGCTTCTCTTCCTTTATCAGTGCTCTGAAACGTCTGCAGGAGCTCCAGACGTATTCCTGTAATAACCCCATACAGCCCAATAAGTAAGAAATGAAATTTTTGGTGAATGCAAGTTTGTTCGGCAACTTGCAGAAGTGTGCACAATGCAGCTTCCACTGACAGGCTGCCAAGATGGGCACCTGAAATCGTGCACCCAGTTTATCGTGTGTCACAGAAACATGTTCTTCCTAACTGCCCTTAGACAAGGCTGCGGGCTCCACAGCTAGTTACCAGGCAGTGTCCTGCCACAATGCCATACTGCAGTCACACTCACCAGACCTACTGCTTGCTGGTTTTAGCAGTGTTTATTCCCAAAGAAACAAGCTTTATTTCACCAACAGAGCAAACAATAACCCGCCCCTGCAATGTGTACAGAATATTATTTTCAGTGAATGAACTTCATATACTTGTGAAGAAAACCATGTGCTAATCACATTAGGAAACAGAAAAAAAAAAAAACAACAAACAAGCCTTGCAGAAGTCACAACTCTAAAGGGCATCGATGAAGGACAGATTTATCCTTCCGTAATGCTGAGTGCGTGGAAAAAGCTGTACATGCTTTCAACAGAAAACATCCAGCCCTTCGGAGTTAGAGACGCAGACTGGTAAATGGAAAGTGTCAGTTTTATGTGCCATCAGGTGGCTCTGGTTGGATGGACACCCCCTCAGCTGACGATAGGCTGCTCGGTCTGTTTTCCAGCTGCGTTCCCTACTGATAAGGGAGAGGACAAAGTGACGCAGATGAGATGAATATAGCCTCCTGTATCATCAGCAGGTCTTTGTTACCTGCAGACAAGACCTATCATTTCACTGATGGCACAATAACATACGTGTGAGGGGGGAAAAGCTCATTGAAAGTATAATCTTATAAATCCTTATGATTTATGCTAAAACAAGTGACTGACAGCTCCTCTGAGGCTCTCTTTAGATTTAATGGGCTCCTCACAGACACAGCACTTTAAATTTCACAGATGCCTGTAGCCAGCCCTGGTACTGGCAACTGTCTCCTGCTGTAGAAGGATGCGCTGAAGCAGATGTGCACTTTCACCAACAGGAGAAATCAGCATCACCTTTATTTCTGAAAGTTTTGTCTTTGCCTCCCTTTCTTAACCAGTATGCTGAAAATTAACAGGTGTGTCAGCAGCACAAACTGCCAATATATATAAAAAGAAAGAATTAACATTATCTAGACTCCTATTCAATGGTGAAACAGAGACGCGGATATGGAAATGTGTAAGGCTGGTATCACTTCAGTGCCCATCATTTCTACTTGTGGATATTACTGACATGTGCGATGGTATGAAACGCTGCCAAGTATCAGAATCTGTTTCCACCTCATATGTATTTATATATGTACACGCATATATAAGCTAGCATCTGATGTGCTATTACTTTTCTTCTTTGCATGAATTCTTTATTATTTTTACAAAGAAACCCCATTGCTTAAAATAATGCTGCATATATAAAACAATGCTGGAAATTATCACACAAGTGCAGCTCAAATCTGGTAGCCAGGCTCACAGCTTACAACCATTTTGCAATATAATATAAGAACATAGAGGTACGGTCCAGTTATTGAACAAATTGCTGTAAGTCTCAGCTACCCTCTGAAAATATAAAGGGTTAGAAAATGCAAAGTATGGTTCCTACTCATATTTTTTCATAAATGTACAAGTTACTGTCTAGAATTTTAAGATCTAGGCATTTCTTTCTACAAATACAGTGTTGCTATGAAGTTTAAAAGCAGCGGCATACCTTGTAAGGCCTATCTGTAGTTCCAAAAAGGGTACCAAAGACTTACTGTAAGTGTGTGCAAACAGAAGCAATACAGAAGTTCAATCTTCCAAATATTTATACACATATTTATCTTCAAGAACAAACAGTCCCACAGCATGAGGACAAGGGCATAAAACAACAGCGTTATTACTAGAAAACACTTATGCTGACTAGGCTTCCCTCCGTACCACTATATAAATTGTGGTAGCTTCTTGAAAGTCCAGGACACCATTTATAACATAATAAAAAGGCTCGATCAACTGACTGCTCAGGAATCCAGCCTAGACCAGCCTTCAGTGGAGCACTTCAGGATCACTGTGGAGCCACTGTTACCCCCAGAGTGTAACCTTTGCGCAATGAACTCCAGGCATGCACCATGAATAAAACCTGGTGTGTGGTTTGCAGGAACACAGAAACTTTGGCTACCTGGGTAATAAATTACACCGGCTTTAGGGAACACATTTGCTACATGCCGCTCGTTTCAACGTAGTCCTAAACAGCAGTATCAGAAATTATAGCCGCTGCACAGACTTGGATACTTGTAATTTTAGATTTCAATGTGAATGGTTGAGTAAACACCAATTCCTTTGGAGTAGCCCGCCTCAGTTAGATGTGTGGCTTCCAGTGCAAAGCAGCCACACTTAGGCTGTCATCGAAACTCTCTGTAACAACATATCTTGGTGTGAAAGTCGGCCTCCTTCTCTAAATACCTGTCAGAGACTCTTTGCGGAGAAGGCAATTGTGGTTTAGTTAGCATGACAGCTTCTGCAGCGCATTATGCTCTTGTAAACTGCATTAATGCCCAACTGCACTTTTAAGTATGGTTCAACATGCTGTTTTGACCTACATATTTGGGCCATAATTACCTGCTTTCTTATCTAGGCACTGTTGCCACCCGTATCACCACTTGTCCCTGAGCAGGACCACCGAAGACTGGTCTCCCGAGTTATTATTTTGATTCGTGGCAGGAGCTTTTACTGTACACTGCTAGCTATCCGTTTTTTGACACTAAATATATACTCAGAGCATTACAATTTTGTAACAACTATCAAAGGCAGGTTGTTTGCTATGTACCCCTTACGTTGGTCAAGCACAGAGGCTACTGCAGTGCCAGGCTGAAGCGCATCACCTACTGAAGGGCAGAGCCTCCGTGCCCATCTTTATAGCACAGTACTGCAAAGTAAACAAGAGGTACCTTACTACTGCAATAAGAGCCATCCTGTGTTTTCTGCAGGGAAGCAGCATTCACACAGGGTCTGGCCAGGGACTGCCTCAGCTTTTGGTAAGTAAAAAGCATCCCTCAGCCAGTCAGTCACAAGCTGTGCTGCGGCTCTCAAAGCCATCGTGCCCGGGTGTACTCCTGGAATACCCACTACCTACAACCCTTCCCAACCACCGCTCTGTGCCAAGAGGATGTCATTGTGCTGGGTACCTGGCAGAAAACACTTCTGAAAGGACAAAACAATCTCACAGCTACTCCAAGCCACCTCTTAGTGTCAACATAAATGACAGCTGGGTGTTGGTCCAATGCAAAACATACTACACAAAAAAGTGTCCAGCTTTGCATGAGAGAAGAATTGGCTGCAGGCATTTACTGTCCCAATCGTTGATACTGATAATGCTGCCTTAAGGTAGATTTTAACACTGAAAAATATTTTCCATTTAATTAAAAGCACTATGTAGAGAAAAAAATAAGAGAATTCACAGAATCACAGATTGGTTGAGGTTGGAAGGGACTCTGGAGGTCATCTGTCTCAACATCCCCTGCTCAAGCAGGGCCACCTAGAGCCAGTCTCATTCCAAGGACACTCCACCACCTCTTTGGGCAACCTGTGCCTGTGCTCAGTCACCATCACATGAAAAAAGTGTTTCCTGATATTCAGAGGGAAACTCCTGTGTTGTGGTTTGTGCCCACTGCCTCTGGTCCTGTCACTGGGCACCGCCTGGCTCTGTCCTCCTTGAACCCTCCCTTCAGCTATCTGTACATGCTGATGAGATCCCTCATGAGCCTTCTCTTCTCCAAGCTGAACAGTCCCAGCTCTCTCAGCTTAGGTAAGAGGTGCTCCAGTCCCTTCAACATCTTCATGGTCCTCCATTGGACTCTCTCCAGTGTGTCCATGTCTGTTGTACTGAGGAGCCCAGAAATGGACACACTGCTCCAGATGTGTCCTCAATAGCACTGAGTAGAGGGGAAGGATCATCTCCCTCGACCCAATTGCATAATGCAGCCTAGGAAACCATTTGCCTTCCTTGCTGCAAGGGCACATTGCTGCTCATGTTCGACCTGGTGTCCTCCAAGACCCCCTGGACCTTTTCTGCAAATCTGCTTTCCAGCATGTCGGCCACCTTCCTTTTCAGACAGGACTCAGCTTTTAACTACTTTTCCTCCCTCTCTTTTCCTTGCGTGGCAAAAAGTAACTTTCCCAGTAAGACATCTAGTAAGCTTTCAAGACATTCACAACACTGGAGCAGAGAAAAGCAAATACAACAAACATATCATAGACCCTGTGCTTCCCTACCTGAGTCTGACAAAGTCTGCTGAAAAAAGGGTAAGTCCTGTATGGATATAATGGGGCCTTAATCATCCTTTCTGCTGAGCCACAACAGCCTGGCAGCCAAACACCACTCAGCCTTGTGCTCGCAGACCTCTGCAAGAGGCCCAGGTGCCATTTCTTCAACAAGCTCATCCTTGTGATCCAGCTTGCTCTACCAAAAACAAGCCTCTTCACATGAGATACAACAGGCACTCTTCTGCACAGCTCACACAGACATGCCCTTGGTCATTAATCTTCTGACAGCACAGAAAACACAAGATATACTTCCGGATCTCAAAAAGGAAAAAAAGGCTTGTGTTATCAAAATTCAGGCATATGACAGCTCCCATTTCAGTTTGGTGGCTATGATCATTCCTTGTTTCATCTGCTGGGCATCAAATTAGGGAAGCAGGGCAAACACTTCCAAGAAAATTCAAATGCTGATTATCTTAATAGTACAAATATGGTTAAAAATTAGAGTGTGTGTTTGTGGGTATGTTAGCCGATACAGGTTATATAAACAGTATATTGTTTCTTATCTCTACCTGTTTAAATAGTGAAACAAATCCACACGTGGAGGACTAGGACTTCAAAAGGACTATTAGTTACAAGAGAATCATCAATATTATACAAGAAGGAAACTAACTGCAGAGAAACACATCCAACGGTATTTAATATAACATACACTTGTAAAACAACATAACAGAACTTGCTGAAGGGTCTCTTATATTTTATCATAGTATTCATTCAATGAGTTTCAAACCCTGAATAATATTCGAGCACAGGCAATTTTAACACCAAAGGAAAAAAAAAATCTTTATCATCTAATAAGCACTGATGCAATGGACAGCAATTACCCTCTGGAATCATCAGTGCTAACTCGAGCTCTTTGAAGATGAGAAATAACTGAATGGGAAATGCCCATTTGGGGTTGGGATTATATTTTTTTTGGTGGTGGGTGTTTTATTTGTTGTCTTTTTTTTGGAGACCCAACTCAAAACATGGATCTGACTCTGGATGATGCTAAGTTCCTTTTGACAAGCTGGTCAAAGAAATACCTACTTAACTCCAAAGACACAAGTAGCCAAATCCACACAAACAGGAGCACTTCTGTGCTTAACACTGATTTTGGCAAGTACTTGGGCAGATTAGGGAGATGGGGCTTGGCACCCAGCAACATCAAGACATCAGGCAGTACACATCAGGAAACAGGCAGGGGATTTAAAGCTAAAGAGGTACTGGAAACACCAGAGAGTAGGCACTAAATGCCAGCAGAATTCAGCTATTAATACTCTACAAGAAACATTATGCTTGTTTAAAACGCAAAGCTTTCCTTATGAATGAGGAAAAAATCCTGAAGGAAATATGTCAGCACTTCAGAAATCCTCTCTCCTATGAACACTAACAACTAATATGCTCCTACTCCTTTCTAATTCCATATAAATCATATGTTTTCCATAGAAATCAAATGTTTCAGTACAACCCTAAGTGCAAGCTCAAGGCTGGGACCTCCTTGAGTTTAGGTCCCACGGAGCACTTTAAGTACAATTTTCAAAGTCCTGCAACTTGACCAAACACAACTCTGTGTGCTGTGTGCCTGTTCATAACCAGACTACTCAATGCTGCTTATTTCACTGAGGGCTATTTCTGTTCTAAGATTTCCAAACATCCAGCTGTTTCAGTATTTCAACCGCTATTTTCCCTGCTTCCCAAAGCAGAATACAGTTTTCGCATCTGTACGCTCCCTTCCTGTAAGCTTTACTTGTAGCTTGATTTGAAACGATTTTATCATAAGCTTTTGAAAGATTGAGGGAAATTTCAATCTGCCAGGCAGAGGTCTTAGAAAGTTATGTCCTTCCAAGAGCAGATGGTTTTGTAATAGATGCTACAGTGCGTAGTTTACAGGGGTTATCATTACTGTAAGCTTTGCCCTAGGGAGGTTCAAAGAGAGCATTTCTCTGAACATTTTCTATCATCACTGCTAAAGGAGTACACTGGAGAACACAAAGAAAAGCTTCTTCAGTCTGAATGTACCAAAACACCTAGATTGCATCTAAATAACGATGACTAATAACCTTTTGTCAGCTTAGGAACATCAAATGTTATATATAAAGCAATAATCATGACAGTAATCATAATCATCAAAAGTTTATAGAATTTTTGATAGGTATGCAAAAGAAATTTGTACATAGTCATACTGCTTTAAAATTCAAATGTCCATCATCAAATGTATTATCGCTGTCACTTAAATTAAACCAGAAACTGCTTTCCAAGTCAGCAAAGCTTTCAAACCACATTAAAAAAAAGCCATTGCTAGCATTAGTTTCTGCAAAGTTTGAGACAAAATGAGCAGTTCAAAGCTCAGTAACTGATGCAAAATACTACCGCAAAATGAACTACTTGTGCCAGCAATCAGCCTTCCTACCTTCCCACCTCAGCCAATGCCCAGCCCCAAGAAGACAAAGGAAACTGCTAAGACCACTAGCTCTGAAAAGAGACCAGCAAAGCTCTGCTTTGCTTGGCAGCAGTAAGTGCATCTCTGCTTTTTAATCTGGTCCTTTTTAAATCAGGAAGGTTCAAAAATCTACTAAAGAACTGGAAGGAAAACCCATTAAAGCCACCAGAGCCTTTGTACTGCATGGGCTTTGTTGTAGCAAAATTTTCCTTTCAAAGGGAAAGTCCTAAGCTTCTTTCCACAAACCAACACCCCAAAACATCACCTGTGATTTCAATGGCCTTCTAATCACACTATTTTACAGAAATCCTTGCTTTTGGCCCAGAGTTATGTAACTCTATTTCTGGATTCAGTGCTAATCCAAAACCAGTCAGATTTGTATTGCAGGCTGACTTGTGGGTTTAAATTTTCAAGTCCTTTGAGTAAATCTTACAGGATTCAAAAAGTTACATATATAGTGGTGTTGATGTAAGTAGCAAAAAGCGCAGTGTAATTCCAAGCAAATATTTACAAATAGAACTTTGGAAAAAAATGTATACCTACTTAAAAATGTTTGAGTTCATATAAGGGTAGCAGAAACAATGTTTCCATAAGATCTGGGTGGAACCACATGTCAAAAGACAGGTCCAACATCGGCAAGTTGTGGTCAGCATCAGAAAACCCAGCTGTGTTTTTTATGGCCACTGTACAGTGGAAAAACCACTATCTTTCCCACAGTGGGTGCTGGAGCTGAAAGGCCACCGTTAATGATTTATGTTGATGAAAATTTTACGAAACATTGCTTAGGATAGTTCTCATAATTCAGAGGAAGAGACAAGGTGGTCAACATATCTTCTTATAAATACTTCTGTTCTAGATGTAGCCATGACTAAAGGAACTATGATTAATTTTTTTTTTTATAACATACTGAAAAAATGAAAATAATCTATTAAAATAGTAACCAACATATGGTGTGATTTTTTACAAATGGTCCATTGCATCTGCCAGGGAAGTGAGTTGTAGCTTACTCAAATTTGATGATACAAGCTATCTGCCAAGAGATGAGCAGCAAATGTGGGAAAACAGTTTCTGAGCCAACACTGCAACGAGTTTCAACTTTAAAGTGTATACCAAATTAATATGATAATAATAATCAACAAAGTCTTTGTAGCTCAGTGAAACTTCTCACTCTTTCTGAGGTTAGCCACTGGCTGCTCCTGCAGCGTACTTTTATTACATTTCTCAGTTGCCCTTCCAAAGCACTTTTCCATTTGCTAAAACTACTCCAATCTTCTCATTATGCTAGTCAGCAAGGCTGCTGCGTATCCGATAGCTTCAAGAGACTTAAAAGTTTCTATTAAGCCAAATAAAACCTATAGCTCAAAAATAATTATCTAAAACTCTTCATTATGTTTTGCTATGAATCCTTTGTTCCTTTTTTAAAAAAAGTCAATAGACAGCATACTAAAAAAAGAACTGGCCCTCTTGCTTTTTCATAACTTGATATTGACAGCCTTGATCAATATACCCCACAGGCTAATAGTGCAGGAAAAAACCCATAATTTATACACAAATGCTGAGTAAAAGGCTAAACCGTGTATGTTTTTCATATCAGAACTATGAAGGATTTTGTTTTGGTACTCTAAGTAAGAGTATATTGCCCTGTCATCCTAAATTTTAAGTCAATGTCACATTGGCAGAGCACCAAGGGTGAAGAACTTCTGAAAAAGGAGGGCAGACTTTCGCCACTTTATCCTTCCCCGTGGGCGTGCTGCTGCTTCACTGCAGCAAGAGGCCTGGGAAATGGGGCAATCATGGTGGCACTGGAGAGGAGACAGCAAAGGGGGACCAAACCTGCCAGCTCCTTCCAGGGGCACCTGGAAGGGAACAGATTGTTTCTTATAGGGTGAGACACTTGGGCTCTCTTCCTACCACAGCCATTAACCTCTTCATATCAGCCTGCGCAGGAATAAACCAACGAGAAGAAGCAACCGCAAGATGACAAGGAGTTGGTCACTGCATCCCACCTGGTCAGCTGCTGCTTCTGGAAAGGTGCATTCGCAGCACCGTGTTAAGGCTTCGCTGTGACTACCATCTAACAAAACCCAGTACTGCACCTGAGTCCCCGACCCAGGCTGCTCCCCTACAACTGTGAAAAACCCAGGGGGGAAAAAAGTTTTCTTTCACACACATTATGGTCCGCACACACTGGTAAAGTATATGCTAGCTTGTCTATATACACACATCCTTTCTAAGTATATCTCTTTAGATTTTGGTCTGTGAGGACCCATAAGCAGGTAGGAAGACAAAAAGCAGATGGAACTTCCATATACAATTGTTTTAGGAATTAGGCACTACATAAGAAAGGTACGCCTTATTGATGTATGCTCCAACTCTTGCATCAAAACAGAGGAAAAATAGTTCAAGCAAGCCTCTAGCTTTGGAAAAGCATCCAGTAAGCAGCATTCTCTTCCCCTTGGCATTAGCCAGATGCAAGGAAGAACACAAAGCATCATAGGAAAGTCTGACCCCGAATCCACCTACTCCCCATCAAATACATGTGAGGGCTCCATGGCCACTCCAGGCTTGGCAGTGCAGTAACAGACAGGAATTATCCATACCTCCCACTTTAAAGGTAAATAAAAAAAAACCCCTGAATTTCTCGGTAAAAGAACACTTAGTCACAATTTAAATTTTACAAAATATGTACCTCCCAAAACATGTATAATTTTTTTACATTTTTTTGAGCATGAAGGAGTGTCAAGAGAAAAATCAAGGTATCAGAAAGCAAATCAGAGGATTATTTTGCAAAGTACGAAGGGAAAAAAAAATAATTCACTGATCACTCTAGTTAAAATCAAATAAATGCAATGGAAAAAAAATAGGAATTAGGAAAAACAAGTTAACACAGAAAAATTAGAAAAAACTGTCGTAGTTAAATTGATGCCACTGCAGTCCTCCCATGCAAAGGAATCTCAACGGCAGACACTGTTCTAACCACTTTTGTCTTGTGAATTGCCTGCATTCTGCCTACAGTCCTCCTTATAGGAAGAGGCACTTCCCTTCCACCTGTCTAGGATCATTCCAAGTGCCTGACATTTTTCAATAATGTAAATTTTTAACCATTCTTGTTGTTCCTCTACCTCAAATTCTGATTTCCTGTGTTAAGTAATCCTAAAACAAAGGCCAGATCTCCACTATTCAGTGTGATTCAGACCTGCAATTCTCACTCCCTCCATCGCCTGCACATTCACCTGGGCATTTGGTTTCTCATACAAAGCTATCCTAAGGTTCAGCTCCCTCGCTTCTGCTGCAGACTTGCTATCTGCTATCAGCATTCCCCTCTGCTGCAAGCAGGTTTTCCTGCAAGCAGAGAAGAATAAGTGTGGAGAAGGCATCATTTTTGCTTCTCTTCCTTTATCAGTGCTCTGAAACGTCTGCAGGAGCTCCAGACGTATTCCTGTAATAACCCCATACAGCCCAATAAGTAAGAAATGAAATTTTTGGTGAATGCAAGTTTGTTCGGCAACTTGCAGAAGTGTGCACAATGCAGCTTCCACTGACAGGCTGCCAAGATGGGCACCTGAAATCGTGCACCCAGTTTATCGTGTGTCACAGAAACATGTTCTTCCTAACTGCCCTTAGACAAGGCTGCGGGCTCCACAGCTAGTTACCAGGCAGTGTCCTGCCACAATGCCATACTGCAGTCACACTCACCAGACCTACTGCTTGCTGGTTTTAGCAGTGTTTATTCCCAAAGAAACAAGCTTTATTTCACCAACAGAGCAAACAATAACCCGCCCCTGCAATGTGTACAGAATATTATTTTCAGTGAATGAACTTCATATACTTGTGAAGAAAACCATGTGCTAATCACATTAGGAAACAGAAAAAAAAAAAACCAACAAACAAGCCTTGCAGAAGTCACAACTCTAAAGGGCATCGATGAAGGACAGATTTATCCTTCCGTAATGCTGAGTGTGTGGAAAAAGCTGTACATGCTTTCAACAGAAAACATCCAGCCCTTCGGAGTTAGAGACGCAGACTGGTAAATGGAAAGTGTCAGTTTTATGTGCCATCAGGTGGCTCTGGTTGGATGGACACCCCCTCAGCTGACGATAGGCTGCTCGGTCTGTTTTCCAGCTGCGTTCCCTACTGATAAGGGAGAGGACAAAGTGACGCAGATGAGATGAATATAGCCTCCTGTATCATCAGCAGGTCTTTGTTACCTGCAGACAAGACCTATCATTTCACTGATGGCACAATAACATACGTGTGAGGGGGGAAAAGCTCATTGAAAGTATAATCTTATAAATCCTTATGATTTATGCTAAAACAAGTGACTGACAGCTCCTCTGAGGCTCTCTTTAGATTTAATGGGCTCCTCACAGACACAGCACTTTAAATTTCACAGATGCCTGTAGCCAGCCCTGGTACTGGCAACTGTCTCCTGCTGTAGAAGGATGCGCTGAAGCAGATGTGCACTTTCACCAACAGGAGAAATCAGCATCACCTTTATTTCTGAAAGTTTTGTCTTTGCCTCCCTTTCTTAACCAGTATGCTGAAAATTAACAGGTGTGTCAGCAGCACAAACTGCCAATATATATAAAAAGAAAGAATTAACATTATCTAGACTCCTATTCAATGGTGAAACAGAGACGCGGATATGGAAATGTGTAAGGCTGGTATCACTTCAGTGCCCATCATTTCTACTTGTGGATATTACTGACATGTGCGATGGTATGAAACGCTGCCAAGTATCAGAATCTGTTTCCACCTCATATGTATTTATATATGTACACGCATATATAAGCTAGCATCTGATGTGCTATTACTTTTCTTCTTTGCATGAATTCTTTATTATTTTTACAAAGAAACCCCATTGCTTAAAATAATGCTGCATATATAAAACAATGCTGGAAATTATCACACAAGTGCAGCTCAAATCTGGTAGCCAGGCTCACAGCTTACAACCATTTTGCAATATAATATAAGAACATAGAGGTACGGTCCAGTTATTGAACAAATTGCTGTAAGTCTCAGCTACCCTCTGAAAATATAAAGGGTTAGAAAATGCAAAGTATGGTTCCTACTCATATTTTTTCATAAATGTACAAGTTACTGTCTAGAATTTTAAGATCTAGGCATTTCTTTCTACAAATACAGTGTTGCTATGAAGTTTAAAAGCAGCGGCATACCTTGTAAGGCCTATCTGTAGTTCCAAAAAGGGTACCAAAGACTTACTGTAAGTGTGTGCAAACAGAAGCAATACAGAAGTTCAATCTTCCAAATATTTATACACATATTTATCTTCAAGAACAAACAGTCCCACAGCATGAGGACAAGGGCATAAAACAACAGCGTTATTACTAGAAAACACTTATGCTGACTAGGCTTCCCTCCGTACCACTATATATATTGTGGTAGCTTCTTGAAAGTCCAGGACACCATTTATAACATAATAAAAAGGCTCGATCAACTGACTGCTCAGGAATCCAGCCTAGACCAGCCTTCAGTGGAGCACTTCAGGATCACTGTGGAGCCACTGTTACCCCCAGAGTGTAACCTTTGCGCAATGAACTCCAGGCATGCACCATGAATAAAACCTGGTGTGTGGTTTGCAGGAACACAGAAACTTTGGCTACCTGGGTAATAAATTACACCGGCTTTAGGGAACACATTTGCTACATGCCGCTCGTTTCAACGTAGTCCTAAACAGCAGTATCAGAAATTATAGCCGCTGCACAGACTTGGATACTTGTAATTTTAGATTTCAATGTGAATGGTTGAGTAAACACCAATTCCTTTGGAGTAGCCCGCCTCAGTTAGATGTGTGGCTTCCAGTGCAAAGCAGCCACACTTAGGCTGTCATCGAAACTCTCTGTAACAACATATCTTGGTGTGAAAGTCGGCCTCCTTCTCTAAATACCTGTCAGAGACTCTTTGCGGAGAAGGCAATTGTGGTTTAGTTAGCATGACAGCTTCTGCAGCGCATTATGCTCTTGTAAACTGCATTAATGCCCAACTGCACTTTTAAGTATGGTTCAACATGCTGTTTTGACCTACATATTTGGGCCATAATTACCTGCTTTCTTATCTAGGCACTGTTGCCACCCGTATCACCACTTGTCCCTGAGCAGGACCACCGAAGACTGGTCTCCCGAGTTATTATTTTGATTCGTGGCAGGAGCTTTTACTGTACACTGCTAGCTATCCGTTTTTTGACACTAAATATATACTCAGAGCATTACAATTTTGTAACAACTATCAAAGGCAGGTTGTTTGCTATGTACCCCTTACGTTGGTCAAGCACAGAGGCTACTGCAGTGCCAGGCTGAAGCGCATCACCTACTGAAGGGCAGAGCCTCCGTGCCCATCTTTATAGCACAGTACTGCAAAGTAAACAAGAGGTACCTTACTACTGCAATAAGAGCCATCCTGTGTTTTCTGCAGGGAAGCAGCATTCACACAGGGTCTGGCCAGGGACTGCCTCAGCTTTTGGTAAGTAAAAAGCATCCCTCAGCCAGTCAGTCACAAGCTGTGCTGCGGCTCTCAAAGCCATCGTGCCCGGGTGTACTCCTGGAATACCCACTACCTACAACCCTTCCCAACCACCGCTCTGTGCCAAGAGGATGTCATTGTGCTGGGTACCTGGCAGAAAACACTTCTGAAAGGACAAAACAATCTCACAGCTACTCCAAGCCACCTCTTAGTGTCAACAGGGGTGCTAGGATGGCTCAGTGGGGCAAAGAATCTGGCCCCCAAATACAAAAACTTGTTATTCTGTCTTTTGTGAGGAAGCAGACTGATTTTTAATAGTCTCCAGCTTTTGTAAAAACATGCACTAATTAGCACACATATTTAAAAAAAACGCTCCTGTACCTAATTATTCTGAAGAAATCCTGAAAACTAATTATTAGTTCTGGAATCCTTTTTCTTTTTTGGAGCCAGATGGTGCCCTCCCTAAAATACCAAGGCTAGAGAATTATTTATGCGAGCTTTGACCATGTCTGAACAGCTCCAGGAATGATGTATGTTTTTAATGCCCTGATACTGACAACAAGCCTTTTTACTCTAAATTAATGGGGAACAAATGTCGCACGGTGAAGATAAAAGTGACTTTGCAAAGTTTAATCCTTTAGAAGTTGCCTATTTTAAGAGACCAGGGTCCTTGCAGAAATGTCAGTATCAGCTCGTCTGACAGAATGAAGGGATGCCATGGCACGTGCGTGTGCTCATGACACACGCGTAATATGGGTTGTGTGTGCACTGTGGGGAAAGCAATACTATTTGGGATAATGTATCTAATCTTAGGTTGGTCTTGCCAAAAAAACCACCAAAACACTCCAAACCCCCACAACACAAAACCAACCAACCAACCAGAATAAAACAAGCCACTCTTCAGCAAAGTAGCTGCTGTCTTTAGTTTCTCATAGGTAGAAATCAGCTCTTTAAGCTGATTTACTTTTTAAAACGTGTTTATAAGCGTTTTTTACCACCCACCCCCCCTTAAATGCATTTGATATGCAAATTTAGTCTGAAAGACAGATGTTCACAGCCTAAACCAAATCCAGAGAATTAAGTGACAGCAGTGAAGGTGCTGGGTTTTGAGACCCGATGCAGGTGCCAGGTGTAGTCCCCCTGGAGTAGGGCTTCAGCGCACCCCCTGCTCACCAGCCTGTCCCCAGTCAGACCCCTGCCAGAGCAGGACAGGGACCTCTGAACAGGAACTGGCATCTTCTGCACACAAGGGCTACGAACCTGGACCTTCAGAAACAGCGCTCAAAAGTATCCCTTTAAAAGAAATCAGTAAGAGCCAAAAAATATCAAACTTCCCACATACTGATTGCTGTTTTCACCAATGGATCTGAACGCAGTTTTCCATGAACATGCTATTAAACTTGTTTTAAAACAGCAAAGCACAGGTCCACAGACAAGCAACACCTTGCTCACCCATGGGTGAAGAGGGCTGCCAGCAGCAGCAGAGCCGAGAAGGGTAGGAAGAAGCCATGAACAGTTGGCACAAAGAAGCTTTGAATCAGGAGACAGACCACCAGGCTGCGAAGCTGCAAGAAGGTTTTTGCAGCACCATTCACGTTATACACTTGGCATTATCCTAAGACACCGTTTAATAAGCATCATGCCTCTGCTTTGAGGCTGAAATATCAACAAGTCCCTAAAAGTAGCTTCACACCTACAGCTGCCTCCTCTGCACCTACAGCTGCTCCAAGAATTATCCTTCCTCTCTAGACAGTCCATATATTTATCTGAAATTGGCTGCTGCAGTATTGAAATGAGTCTAACATAAAATTAATACCCATCATAGCTATTTAAAAAAATTCCTCAATATATTAACTACCTTACAACAAAAACAAGGCACCTTAAATCAAGCTGAATGCACCTGAGTAGGTTTTAATTATCTAGATTTGTCTTAGGTATACATCATTTCTTTCACATTAAATTATAATATGAGCCATTTTGTACATATAAAAATATTAAAACATATTTTCTTCTCAAAATGACTAAAATGTGATAAAAGCCCACACAATTCTTCTCTTGCCTTGATGTTTTCAAGAGAGTACCATATGGCTTGTCTGAATCTCTCAACAAGAGGTTTCCTGAATTCAACACTAATTTGATTTGGCAACCTCTTCTTTAGAAAATGTAAATTCCCATAACATATTTTAAATTATATTCTACCTAACAAAACACTGTTTCCTTGTCATAAATACAAGCAAGCTTTTACACATTTTTCTTTTTCATCATAAAGGTAAACTGTTCAGCTTTTAGAACTGGCAGTAGTATTATTTTCAAACATAGTATCTCTGCACATTATTAATAAAATAATACTTTACATGTGCCTCCACGCCTCCCCTATATATCACAATATTAGGCTCTCCAAAGTAATGTACTCTATTACCATGGAGTACATGGTGATCTCTTTTTAGAGTCACGCCATCTAAGTAAGAAGGAAAAGCAAAGAAGAAGAGCCTTATTGAAGACCTGTTTCTTTTATAGAGGCCAGGCAGGCAGCATTTAGCAAGATGACTACTTTGGGTTGGGTTCTCCACAGTCCTGCTACAGAAGACCATGCTTCTTAGGACTTGTGTCACAGACGAACCAAAGTAAGAAAATCAACAACTAAGGGCTTTTCTGAAGAAACTAACTTATGGATCCAAATGAAATGCAGTAAAATATTCTGGTTTTGTCCTGGATTGCACACCAGGGCTGAAATCACTTCTTTATTTCTCAGGATGGATACAATAGCTTCAACAGAAATTGCTATTTAGTTACACTTCAGAGAACAAAGTAGTTTGTCATCATAGGATGCTTCTATACTCCTAAAAATAACTGGAATACAGTTAGTATGATACACCTTTTTTAGAGCTGTGTTAAAGGCTTTTCTTTCCACCCAAGGAAAATGAAGCTTGCATGATTGTGCTGCTCATGGGCAACCCTACAGGAAGCCATTGGGTTAAGAACTTGGCAATTTCCATTAAAGTTTCACAGGGCAATAGGAGACACTTCAGAAATATCATAAAGCTAGGGAGGAGGGAGAAATAAAAAAAAATAAACAGTGGAGAGCTGAGGAAACGCTGCAAAACAAGCTTAAATTGACAGACTACCAGAGCATCCACCCTGCAGAGAAGTTTGTAAGACACCTAGGAGAAGACAAGCTCCCGCAGAGATGTCCATTGGCTTTGTCTGCAGAGGACACACTGACGGGCATGAAATCATGGAAAAAATAGCCATTATTTAAGCCTCTCATTTATTTAGTTACTTCTCCACACCACTATTTTCAGTCATTTCTGTAGAGCAAGGTAACCTGGCACCAGCCGTCAGGCTGCACAGATGTAGGTTTCGGGGGGGCAGGGGCCCAGGGATGTCACTCCCAGCATAACGGACAGGAAGCAGGAAGATACAAGGGAGCATCAACCCCCTCCCCAGTATTTGAAGAAGATGTCCAGATGAAATGAACCTTAACAGACAAGGTGAGCTATGACTGTAGACCTGTTTTTCTATCCACAGTTATTTAGGGACAAGACAGTGGTATACCGTGCTGGCGGAAGTATCACTTCATTAATGCTATTACTTGAAAAGCAGGAAAACAACAGGACAAAAGGTGTTCCACCCCAAAAACAATGTTCAGGGAATTCAGAGGGTGCAGCAGATTTGCTGTATCAAGACAGAATCCTAACTAATTTTACAGAAGCAATTCTAATTAGGCAGGAAATGAAGAACAGTTCCTTTCAGGCTGGCTGAAAGAACAGTGGATTGATTTAAATCAAATCACTGATTTTAATCATGGATTTAAATCAACCAAGCAGGACACCTTGATTTAGCTCATCAGCTTTAATCTTGTACTTTTTACTTTTTTCCTAATGAAAGCTCATTCATTTTGTTAAGATAATGTGGAGAATTGTAAAAAGCACACACTTCATGTTAAAAGGGATTAAAATTTTTATTCTCACTCAACACTGATGACTTGCGACTACAAAGCTTGAGCTAACTAATTTTTTAACAGACTAAAAAAGCATCACTTAAAAATCATTCAAATTTGAAAGCTCATATGTGAAACACATTGTAAATTATTTAGAGATTGTAATAAACCAGGCCTTGATAAATATAAAGGATTTCTGCTTAGTTTTCTTCTAAAACTATTTTTGTAAAACACTCCAAACTTGCAACATTGTAGACTTTAATCTATTTGTGTCAAAGAACGTTAGAGCCTGATAAAAGGTAATGCATGATGTTATTTAGGGGCACCTATCAATACTATGAAACCTGATATTGTTCAACATTCTCTTTAAAAAAAGTAAAAAGCTACCAAGGCACTACTGTGGCCTCTGTTAATAAAAAAAAAAATAAAAAAAATTAAGAAAGTGTTGGGATCACAACACTTAAGTACTCAGAGTACTTCAACTATGAGATAGAAATCCGGACTAGATACTATCCAGAAAAAAACTTCATAATATATTGTGGGGAAAAATAATCCAAAGCAAGTGTCAGCAGAAAGAAAGAGGACACGTACGGACAGTAGTTGTGCTGGAAAAGACCCAGAGGTGACAGAAAGCAGAGAGGATTTCATGTGCAGGTACTTGTAATACAATGTGGCAGCAGTGCAGGGAACAACAAAGTATATTAATAACAATGAAAAAAGAGACATTAAAATGATTTAAGGGATGTTTCAGGAGAGTGGGCTGATAAACACATTATATCTCATGCACCCAAGCATTACCAGTGTACCAGCACATTAGTGTTTCATTAAATATTGTTTCCCTTTTTTCCTTCATTTAGAGCTTTGCTAGAGACAAAAGTTACCAGAAAACACTCATTTTGTACCAACACACACAGAGACAAACTTCTCTGTATAAAACCATACTAAGTATACTTAAATATACTAAGTTACATGAGCTAAACACAAGACAAAAGTGTACAAATCTTGTAGCCAAGTGATATCTCCTTTTAATTGTATGTACAATTCTGACTATTTTTGTTGGGGGAAAGTTCCTTATGAAAAATATCAACTCTTAATCCTTGTGAGCTACTATTTAAATCTTCACCAGACTGCTAAGGCTCTGCTAAAAATGAGCAATGAAAAAATGGTGACGCTTTGTTCATTAGTCCTTCCCTCAGTAGGCATTCAAAGCAGGGGACTCAGAGCTGCTTATTTCCATGTCAATGTCTTAAGCGCCTTTTCCTACTCCCGTTAACTCCGCAAAGCTTTGACAGAAAGCTGGGGATGGAGCCCATCCCAAATCATTCCGAGCCAAAGCAAACCTAAACAAAACTTACACCCCCCGCCAAAGATTAAGTATGTTTGATTTGCTCAGCCATATTCTACCTCAGCAATCTCTGAGGATAATTTCCCCCCTTTTACTGACAATGTTTTTGAATAAGAAAGATTTACATTTGAATTTGAAATGTTAAGATAACTTTGTGGTATTTTTCCTTACAAACTATGGGAACCCAAAGCACAAAGTGGCAATCTGCTAACCAAGACAGATGCAGTGATTCTGCTTTTTTTCCTTTTTTTTTTTTTCTATTCAACCAAGAAAGAAAAGAACAACTTTTTAAACACCACTTGAAAGCACACAAGTGATAAGAACAGTCAATCCAGAAGGAATATTCAGAAGAAAAAAAAAACACTGGAAAAGACCCAGAGGTGACAGAAAGCAGAGAGGATTTCATGTGCAGGTACTTGTAATACAATGTGGCAGCAGTGCAGGGAACAACAAAGTATATTAATAACAATGAAAAAAGAGACATTAAAATGATTTAAGGGATGTTTCAGGAGAGTGGGCTGATAAACACATTATATCTCATGCACCCAAGCATTACCAGTGTACCAGCACATTAGTGTTTCATTAAATATTGTTTCCCTTTTTTCCTTCATTTAGAGCTTTGCTAGAGACAAAAGTTACCAGAAAACACTCATTTTGTACCAACACACACAGAGACAAACTTCTCTGTATAAAACCATACTAAGTATACTTAAATATACTAAGTTACATGAGCTAAACACAAGACAAAAGTGTACAAATCTTGTAGCCAAGTGATATCTCCTTTTAATTGTATGTACAATTCTGACTATTTTTGTTGGGGGAAAGTTCCTTATGAAAAATATCAACTCTTAATCCTTGTGAGCTACTATTTAAATCTTCACCAGACTGCTAAGGCTCTGCTAAAAATGAGCAATGAAAAAATGGTGACGCTTTGTTCATTAGTCCTTCCCTCAGTAGGCATTCAAAGCAGGGGACTCAGAGCTGCTTATTTCCACGTCAATGTCTTAAGCGCCTTTTCCTACTCCCGTTAACTCCGCAAAGCTTTGACAGAAAGCTGGGGATGGAGCCCATCCCAAATCATTCCGAGCCAAAGCAAACCTAAACAAAACTTACACCCCCCGCCAAAGATTAAGTATGTTTGATTTGCTCAGCCATATTCTACCTCAGCAATCTCTGAGGATAATTTCCCCCCTTTTACTGACAATGTTTTTGAATAAGAAAGATTTACATTTGAATTTGAAATGTTAAGATAACTTTGTGGTATTTTTCCTTACAAACTATGGGAACCCAAAGCACAAAGTGGCAATCTGCTAACCAAGACAGATGCAGTGATTCTGCTTTTTTTCCTTTTTTTTTTTTTCTATTCAACCAAGAAAGAAAAGAACAACTTTTTAAACACCACTTGAAAGCACACAAGTGATAAGAACAGTCAATCCAGAAGGAATATTCAGAAGAAAAAAAAAACAAGCTACAGTGGATAAATGATGAAGATTTAACAAAAACTCCAGATTGTTGGCCCTTGGCGTACATGTGTCAGATAAATTAAAGTACAGCTTAAACGGCAATGCAGAATTTCTTCTGCCTTATGATTAGGAGCCTCAGCTATTTAGTTTTGTGTATTTGCTTGGGAGATAATTTTCTGAGGGCCAAGCTACATAATCTGTGCACTAGTGGGACTCTAGGTAATTGAAGTTATCTGCTCACAGCTCCAAGAGGTTAATAGAAGAGCACAGCTGTGGGTTGATTTGTTGGGTACCATGGCCTTGGAGAGTTGAAGACTATGCAGACGTGCAACAAAGAAGCTTTGCAACATATTGCATAGGTCCACCTTTCATATAACAATGGCACATAACTGTGGGAAAAGAAACACTCCAAATTCAAGGGTGTGGTACCAGTTAAGAGTGAAAGCAGTGGCACCAAGAGATACAATAAACTGTATTAACTACTAATAGTTAGCTAGTATACTAGTCTCTAAGTGTCTTTTGCACAGTATCTCCTCTCCCCTGTTTTTGAGTGCTGGATTTGTTTATCTCACCCTCCAAAGTTATAAAGGAAGCTCAACGTAATTTGGTGTGTATCATTCAACCTTGGTTTCCCCTTCCAGAAGAGGGAAGAGAGCAAGGACAGAAGAATGCTCTCGATGTCAGCACTTTGCTTTCTCCTCTCAGTTTTCACACCTGCATCTTTTAAAATTACATGTTTCAACACAAGGTTTTGAATGAAATGCATTTAGTTTGAAAAAAATACCATACTATCTATCCTAAGAGAGCTTCCATAAATCACACTATTGGAGCAGGACAATGAAACTGGTTCAAATGCCATTTCTCAGGGCACTGAAGACACCTCATGAGATACTCTATCATCTCATCTTAAACACAAATTTATCATACAAACAGGAAAAAAAAATAAATCACAATGCACACCTACACCACTTCCGAATCTCAGCCTGCACAAGCTCCTCTGACAGTAGAAAAGCTGCACAGTCTTCTACCTGATGAATGCATCTTTTAATTCCTGTGCTTATTTTTTTAAAATCATTAAGCTTGCTAAAATTATCTACTAAAGAGAAAAAACATCAAACCTTTTGGTAACCAATAAAAACCCGAAAGATAAAGTGCATCTACTGAGTAAAATAACAGCTATTCCAGCTGGTTTTAGCATACCTAGCTGGATACACCTGGGCTAGCTGCTGCAGTTGGTGCAAACCCAGGACAGACTTTTCCCCATTTTCCATCACAGTCAAAACTGCTACACATAGTCACTCATCATAACAAAAGCACATGCTTAGGAATAATTACTAAAAAACACCTTACTTTGTACTTTTCACTAGATATTACTTTGCAGATTAATTCAAAGCATAAAAGCTAATGATAAGGTAAACTACGGACATATTGTTTTCTTTGTGGAAGGACACTTGACCTGCTTTCCTGCCTCTTTCTTGTTTTTTCTATTAATCTGTCAAAGAAACAAACCCACTCTTGTCTTCTGGATACAGCCACTGAAGAGGAGTGAAGTGTATATTATCAAGCAGCCGTTTGGCTCTGTCATATTCAAAGGAGCAATAGGCTAAGGATAGCTCATACATTTTCTTTTCTGCATAACTTCACGTTTTAATTTTAATGAAGAAGACATTTAAACAGTCTTCCTTAGTCTTATGGCTAAGGAAGCCATACCTTCAGTCCTATGGTTTTTCAATCCTAGGTAAATTATTTTTTGTAAAGGTCTACATACAATAAAACACGGATCTAACAAAAAAAAAAGTCTTCTGAATAAGTATTTCCTCAGACTTATGGTTCATCACCTTAACTTGTGTTTTGTCTTTCACCGAACACTGCATCATTTCTTATCTTCATTTTTTACAGAGGATATGCCATCTTGAACATTCCCGCGTGACAACAGTTGCTTCCAGACAAGCAGATAAAATTATTTCCACTTAAAACTTTTTTTGCTGGTTAAAAAAAACAGCATCAAAAATTTCACATGAAAGGACCTGTATAAATGTGAAATTATATTAAAGCACTCATTATTCCTAGCACGAAAAAATCCAACAAAAACCCAATAGAAAATTCAAGTACAGCTTATTAGCATTAAACTAAATATTTTAGGCCAAATACTAGATCTTTGATAGTTGATTTTTGCATAAAGAAAAATATGTTTAATTGTATCACACATTCAGTTTTAAAACAACACGTAAAATTTTTTTCAATACTGAAGTTTTAGCTATCATCTTTCTGGAGGTATAACTCTATAATTTATATCTGGTATGAGCTGCAGTCAACATATTTGATTTTAAAATAAAGTTACATTGCAAATAATAGGTTCAACATTTCATGGATATATATGATATATTCCCAGATTTTCAATCACTTAAATGTATATGCCATTAAACGTACTCTTCCTCCCCTGATTACAAAATTTTATAAGCATACTATCCTGAGAAAAAAAACAAACCCAAACTGTTGCAAAGACTTGAACATTTAAATTTTGGCATAACTCAGTATTTCTGGACTGGAAACCTAACAGCACTTACGCATATTCTGTAACTTTCTTTTGCTACTGTTGAAAAACCACACCTGTGACCAGGGTGTGACTTTTCCCCGCCCTGCCACTTATCTAAAACAAGGGAAGGGATCCAATTCAGCTGTTCCAGGGCAACCAGTCTGGCAAGTGGATTTTCTGATTTACAACGAACTTTATGCAATTCTGCAGAACTCTACATATAACTAAGCAGAGGCCTATAAAGATGTCAAAACTTTGATCTATTAGGATTCAGTCTCTGCATTACTCTTTCAGCTACAAATTCCAGTAAGATATCATGGAAGGGGGAATAAAATATTATGAAAGATTCAAACCAGCAGATGAAGATGGGACTCCTCAAAATATTAAGAAGCTGTTGTAGGCACTCACTGAATACTTAGGCTTTCTGGAAAGAGAAAGTGGGTCAAATATAGAGTATGTATGTACCTACACACCTGGTTATGTGCATGTACAATCACACTATAAATATGAACTGATTTCACTGGAAAATTTCCCTTTCTATCTCACACTCACATATTACCAAAGCTTCAAATACAATTGAAAGAAAAATACCAAAACCAAAACCAAACAGGTTAGTGAACTCATTACAATTTCTTGAGATTTCAGCCTTCAAGTTCCCCCTCTTTAAATGCATGAAGAGAAGAAGAAACACAATAGTTGTGGCTTGGGTTCTGATCTCAGTTGCAGCTACATAAATCGTTGAAATTTAAGAGATATTCCAGATCCATACTACATCAACTGACTCTACATTTTGAACATCATCATGTATCTTTTCAAAATCATAGTGAAAAATTTTGCTACGGCCACCAAAACAAAACATTAAAAGCCAGTAATTTCAAATCTGTATGTCCTTGCCTCCCTCCCTGCTCAAGCCAATGAACCCACTGCTGCATTATCTTCCATGCTGTTTCTAAATCAATTCTCCTAAGCATCAGTCAGTTTTCATGTAAAGCAGGGAGAAAGACTTTATGTAAGCCAAATACCTTAATTTGAAATATTTACTGCTAGGAAAATTATACGTTCTACATCTAGAGTAACAAGCAGAGTATCAACAGAAAGCCACAACCAATCTATGAATATTACAGAAAGGAAGGTCTTTTGGCTAAAGATCTGAACAAGGATCAAGGACACCGATATTCTTTTTCTACCACCAGAAAATAAATCATTGTGCATGCAGCACTTGAGGCAAGATGCTTTCAAATGTTTTTTTTTAAACCAAGTCTGTAGTATTTTGTGATTAAATAATAATACATTCCACAAAAAATCATTATTCTGTTAGTAGAGTAAAATGATCTAACACTTGATTACTGATATGCATGCAGTTCAGGTTTTCATGAAATATTTAGTTTTAAACTCTGCTAGATTAAACACTGAGGTTGCATACTCCATAAATGATGACAAACTAATCTGGCATAAAGGCAAATACTTGTATTTCATTAATGTAAAACAATTACCATATTTTCTATATTATTAGAGTTTCAGTATGAAGGGCATGATAAAACCAACTCATAACATACCATCCATAAAGTAGTCAACATGCAGGAAAACAACATATCCCCAAAATTAAAAGCTTAACAGCAGTAGTAGAATGGTGACACCCACGGCACATCACAAAAATGGAGAAGAAATAAGAAAATAAAAATAAAAAAAGTCTTGTGTGAGAAGTAATGTTTTAATAGGGTTAGGAAAACGGTGAAGCTCCTCAACAGGGAATCTGTTTGCTACATTTAAGAAAATGACTTTTTAATTGCTAATCCATGAAGAGTTTGCTACAGCTCAGTACATGTACCAAATGCAGTCATGTGTGTCTTACGTCTGTCCGTTTTTGACTAGACACACTTCAGATCTTGTGCATGTCATCTGGGAAAGTTTCTAGTTAGGAGAACAGTTCTCTATACAGCCCTCTAGGCTTGTCTAAGTGTAGCTCAATGGTTAAGACTCAAGATCTTCCCTCACAGCTCGTCTACTATGCTTACAGCTTGCCTACACTCATAGTTCTTCCTATCTACAAGGGCTTTAGTTACCCAAACAACATAGGGAGTTGAAAGATTACTAAATTATATAAGGAAAATAAACAAAAAAAACCCCAAAAAACAAACCCCCCAGTCGTAAGTATTGTACAATTTAAGTGAACCAAAGCACACAACCAGTTCTTAGAGATCACGGAGCAGGTTGGACCTGTTCTGTAACATCCTTGAAGATCAAAATGAACTCCAAAACAGGCTGGGTTTAAAACATAATGTCTACCTACAAATATACAATAAATAACTTGGTAACGTCCACATGCTTTGGGAACAAAGGAAATCTTGACAAACACATACATCTTTGCCCAAAGCCTTTCCCTGCCTTCAGTCTTCATCAAGCAACTCACACAACACTTTCTGTTCAGCCCCTTTCAGATTAACGAACTACTTGTTTCACAACAAACTAAAAGAGAAATAAGTGATTTTGTTGACTTTTTCCAAAACAGACCAACACATTCAGGTTTAAGATGGAACAATGTAGGAAGCGAAGTCAGAGACCCAGATCCACCAAGGCACATCAAATTTTACCCAACTCTTTGTTACTGCATTTCAGCACAAGAGCTCCTTGGGCTGATTTGTATTTCCACTCTAGGGATATATTCTACAGGAGAAGCTGCCTCTGAAGTAACCATGAGATATGCTATTTAATTCAGCTTCTAATGGACATTGCAAAATAACCTCCTGCCAATAAACAGTTAGTATAAAAACTCACCAATTTCCACAGAAAAATCTGAAATTGGTCTGATAATAACAGCTCTGTGAGACATTTTTGGGGGTTTATGAAATGTCAGCATTATATATCTGGGGAATAAATAAACTGAACAAACACAATAATAATTTTCCAAGTGATTCTTTAAGTCATTCTATATGTATTGTAAGTTGAAATATGAATTTCTAAACTGCTTCTGAGATTCTAACCTCTAGCTTTAATCACAATCAGTTAAAAAAAAAATTATAATTTGGCACCCAACTGTGAAAATAAAAAGCCATTTTCTGTTTTAGAAAAACAAAACAGATTTTGCTTTCAGCTCATTCTTCATGAAACATGAGTTGGGAAGAAGCACCATTAAACTGCTGCTTGCAAGTGTCACTTGGAAGCACGGCTACTTAGAAAATTAAACCCATAATACATTATATTACAAATACAATTCCAGGTCTCCTAGGTATTAACCTCATGTTCTAAACACAATTTAATTTGACTGGGCTGCCTGTCACCAAACTACAGAAAGCAAGATTTCATAACTTTTCCACTATAGTACACTGATCAGCTCTTCTAACAACTCATTGCTATTCCACTTATACATAAAATCACTGTGTGCAAATATCAGAATTACTCCTCTTCAGTTGCTCTTACATTTTCTGTTCAAAAATTATGTGACAGCAAAAAGCAGTCAGCAGAGTAAGCATTAAAACACACATATAATCTACTTGATTTTATAGAGATGTCAGCATATTTTTTATCCGTTATTACAGATTTGCAATTTTTCATACTGCTCAGATAAAAGATACTGCAACTTCTCTTTGCATTTCAAATGTTGGCATTGTTAGCACTTCTATTACAGCGGGACGAAGCAACTGGAAGGCTCAGCCTCTGCTGTACTACACATCTCTGGAGGCAGACTGCCACAAACATCTTGCAAAAAGAGCAAATAGTAGAGGGAAAAGACGCAAGATAAAACTTTTCTTCTTCCATTTCTCCTCCCCACACTCTCCCCACCTTTAAAGTAGCCATGGAAAGCAAGATGCAGTGAGCAGGCACGAATCTCCTTTCAAAGTGTGGAGCTGGGATGGGCACCACTGCGACCAGGCTCTTGGGTTTGCCAACAGACCTCACATTGTGGACATGCCTTTGCAGAACAGGTCACACCTGCTTCACACAAGCAGTTCTACCTGCAGATAGGAAGCTGGAAACCTCACTCTTTTAGATGGTCTTCCTCCAGTCAAGGCATGAAATTGTGGAAAGGGTCAGACTCGCCTATTACAAGGGGCCAGAGAAATCACCTTCTCCAACAAGATTGACCCAGGAATTCAATTCTAAATATACCGTTTCTGTGGTACCTTTGTTGGTTTGTTTTAAGTGGTGAAAAGGCATCTTGAGGGAGATGGGAAGGGGTAGGAGGCCAGGACAGCTTTCTGCCTAGAGACAGCACATTTCAGAGATTCAAGAGAAAATCCATTATGTTCAGAGCTTGCAGCTACAAGACAGGGCAGAGGCTGGCTCTGGAGGAGTCCAGCCAGACAAAACGGACACTAAGAGCAGTTGCTATTTCATGCTTCTCTAGGTCTGGCTTACAAAAATGACACCTTTCTGTAAGGTCTCCTGTTAGCAAATGCCCATGGAGGCTACCACCAAGGGCTGCTGAAAAATGAAGCGTTAGAAAGGATGCACAATCTGCATCCGTTGGTGCAGGATGATCAACCATAAGCAAGTAATTCAAGACAATACCTAGTGATATAGTGTTCTGCTCTACAGGTCTGAACACTTACCAGAGGTACCTACACTATTTTTAGGCACCATTTGTCTCAACTTTATGCTTTCAATCTGAAAAGTGTAAAAAAAGGGAAGCATAGCTGGGTAAAGCTGATCCTAAAAAATAACTTAATTTTTTTTTAATAGAAAGGAGTAAGTAAAAGTAGAAGAAACTACAGAACAGTAAGCCTTAATAAGCCATAGATAAATTTTAATTCAGTTAATCATTAACAAAGAACACTTATTAATCAGACTTCTTCTCAAAAACGCTAATTCAATCAGAGATGTATTTCTGTGCGAGCATGACAGCACAGCCATTAACATAAATTTAGAGAGTCAGTATTGCTTTCTGGGTGATCAAAGTGACATATAATGGAGAAATCTGATTTCCTGAACTTGCCCCTCCATCACACTCTAGGAAGATATCCAGATCAGCGTCGCAAGGTTAAACACAACTAATTGCACAGCTACTTATGATTATTAAGGCTCTATACAACATCACATCCCCCAACATTCCACTGTCATGGTTAAGTGAAATTCTGTGATCTGGTGCAAACCCACAGAATCCTCTACTAATTATATTAAAAATGCAATTAATATATTTAGAGATAGAAAAAAAAACACAACCCAAACCAAAATCCATCCCAACTCACCAAATTCAAAGCTGCAAGTTGTCAAAATAAACAAATACACATTTTTTTCTTACTATCTGAAGATATCTCAGGTTTCTAGAAGGACAGAAAACAAAACCCTTCTACACATTTAGAAATTACATTTTTTTTTCAATAAAAAGTTTTGAACAAGAATTTGTAATAAGATATTTACAACATCCTTTAACTTTAGTTGTGTATTTCTTCAGCTTGCTCCAGAAATTAAGGCCTCTCATCTTAGAAAAAAAAACAGAGCCAGATGAAGAACACAGGCTCTTCAGTTTATGTCAAACAGACACATGTGCTGTCAATTAAGAGCATTTTCCCCAGCTTTTGAAAGGTGCCGTCAAGCAACTCCCCAGTCACCACAGGATCCACAAGACAAGTTGCTGATAGCTACAGTACCCACCCTTCCCTCACTCTTCTTTTTTTTTTCCCTGCCCAGTTGCAGGAAATTGTAGAGTGCCAAGTGTTCCCTCTTTGTGTACATAAAATAAAAGTTCAGGATATAACTCAGCCCATATTTCCCCATTTCTACTAACCTGAACTGGATTCATCTCCATCTGGAAGGAACACACGACAGGACACTCGGGGAGAGGGGATAACTCACATGAGACTCATTATATATCCAACCCATGTGCTTTTTCACTAACTTCAGTCTCCCCACATAATCTAACTGCTCTAAAAACTGAGTGTTACAAAGGTAAGCTGTATAAATATTATTTTTTTTTTTTGCTGATAAACACACCTGAAGTGCCCCATGTAATATTAAACAGTCTTACAGTCTAAAGCAAACCACACAATTTTTAAAAGAAATAAAGTAATAAATTATTTCTTTACTCCGCTTAACTGTATTTGTTGTGACCTCTGCCAGGAGCTCCATTAAAGCTCCCAGTGCTCCTTTGGTTTTTGCTTGTTGCTTGCACGCCTAAAATGCTAACAGTAATGTGCTCCAAAAAGCTAGCTCTTGCCAACTACAGAAGCAGCGTTCTCTGATGCGCATCACTTATAACTTTGTTTTATACTGAGGTTTTGGAAGAGGTGGGAATACAAAGAAACAGAAAGTTAGTCAAAAATACATTTTTTGGATTAGCCAGCTATGGGTGGATATGTACCCACTGTCCATCTGAAGATACTGCAGAATTACAGACTCAGAAAAGTCTGGGTTGAAGGGGGCTTTGGAGATGATCTAGTCCAACATTCTGTTCAAAGGAGGGCCCACATCATGTTATTCATAGCTCTGTCAAGCTGATTATTAAATATTCACAGTGAAATACTATGTTTTTATCTAATTCTCCTCCTCAAATTAGGTAACAAGTGTAAGAAGAACACTTAAATACCAGATGGGTGTTGAGGCCTTTCATTTTGACTGATTTTCATTTAAGTCTTTTCACTTAAGGAACAACAACTTCTAATGTAAAACAGAAAGTAAAAGCAAAGTTAAAAAGTTGCTTCAAAACCACTCAATGTCCTCCTGCTCCAGAGTTTTATAATGACGTGGTGATAACACCACCAGTAAAGACACAGGTCCACTGACTTGAGCAAAGTATTCTCGAGACCCTGCATTTCAGGTGCCATTTAGTGCAAAACCCAAGCCACCGCATTATTTTCCAGCTGGAGACAGAAAGAACCTGCTGAGCTGTTTTATAATTACTGTGAGACAGTGGAGACAGTATTTGAATACCACTTGTGTTAGACTTGGGTCTGTCTAAAGCTTGCTGACATCAATCAACTTCAATGAGTGTTGGATCAGATCCACACCTGAGAATTTAAGCAATTTAATTAAGGTTTTGTCAATCTCAAAGTTTGTTCAAGAAGCAGCTGGCCATTAACTGAAGAGGACAGGTTGTTCTTTTAAACTTGTAAGGCTTTCCCTCCAGGACCAGAACAAACATTTTAGGTCCTTAATCTACAGTTAAGGTTAATCTGTTTTAACAATTTCCTAATCAGCTAAGATGCGCCGGATATTGATGAGAACGGAAGCAGAATACAGCCTTGATTAACTGAAAGGCAAATTAACTTTTCATCTGAATCCTGGGACACTAGAAAAAGAACAGTTGGGAGAAGTAGGAAAATTTGTCTCCTGAAGAGTAAGGAACTAACTCTTTGAGCAGAACAAATAACTGCACGGAAGGCATTTGGAAAGAGAAGAATTACAACCAATCAAGACTTGTAGGCTCAGAGGGTAGTTCCATTAAGAAACTCAATGTCAGATTAAGCCCACAGGGAAGAAAGATCTTCTGAATGTCAGTTTTGTTAAAAGGAGTATTTTAAGAAAAGAAGAGGAGACAAGAAAGAAATGTGACTTCAAGTTGTGAAAGAAGGCTTTTTTTCGCCCAAACTCTGCACCTGATTGCTAAAATAGGTGCTATTTACACTTTAAGTAGCTACCTCTACAGATTTTATCAAAGACTTTTAGTGGGAAACCAGGATCACCATCATACTTGTTAGGAAGAATTACACCATTAGTGTAAGAGATGCCTGGACCGCCCATCTCCAAAATGTATGAGCAGCAGCTGGGAGGGCACTTCATTTGTTGAGGTTGTGATTCACTATTCTGAACTTGATGCTGGGAAGCAGGAGAAATAGACTCTGCAGCCAAAAGATGAAGTCAAGAACTTAACACTTGATGGTGAAAGAAACTGTTCACTAGCACATATGCGGACAGGATCCAATCTATACCATCACATGGGTATGAAAAAATGCCTTACTCCATTGGAGTCATAACTTATCACTAGCTGTCCCATCTATTATGCTAAGAAGTAACACTTCTTGTAATGTGATCTGCAACAAATCAAATGAAACACATCTCCAAAATCATTATGAGGGAAAAAAAAAAAGCTGATTTAATATTTAAGTAATATCACTCTAGAGCAATCTGAAATTTGCTGTTCTTGTTACTCAAGGTTCCTCTCCTAAATACCACTGAACGAAGCAGATACAAATATATCAGTTAAAAAAGGTGAGGAAGTGGAAGCAACTTAATAACAAGAGGTTAAATAGCAAAAAATTTTAACTGATGACGTTTCAGCTGAATTGAATGTGATTCAACACCAAACATGAACAGTCCTTCTTGAGCTGTACAAGTAAGTTGTTTCTACCAGTATCTGAAGCATACAAAAAATCTACAACAAAAATGCAGCTGAACATGCTACCTATTCATGCTGTAAAATTGCCATTTTCGTTCCTCAACAACTGCTTTAAGCTACACCTCCACGCTTCTCACTTTAAAAGTTAAGTATTATCAGGGCTAAGTATCTATTTCAAAAAATTAACTGATTTTTTTTGTATGCTGATTTAAAGCCTATCAACTAATTTGTTAATAAAACACAGAATATGAACTCATAAACTGAGGATATTTATCACACATTTTTGTGAACTGCAACAAACCATCTACAACAATTTTCTTACTCTAAGATAATTAATAGAGCAGTAATCTCAGGTATGACTAGTCTCACCTCACTGTAATTAGGTTCAGTATGGGCTTATATACCACTCTAACATCACCTTTACGCTCAGATGAGAGAAAAAGGCACTTCTAGGGAACTAATAATGAATATTCTTACTTATAGTGTACCATGGCCACTCTCTTGTGAACAAACACCGTTTAGACAGCTGGCTCAGATGTACACATCCCCAGGGGGTCAGATAAATTCCTGTGACTGTTGTACTCAAACTATTTGTTAAAAAAAAAACACAAACCCAACAAAAAACCCCAAGCAGACAACAGTCATTATGAAGCAGTTCTCAACAGAAACTGACAGTCGAATACACCATGCATAAGGCTGCAACTGTTCCCAGCCCTGCATCGGACAGTACCATTTATACCATTTATGCACCCAAAGCTACCAAAAGTCCTCCCTACAGAGCAGAGCTACCCAGTGAATCCATGCTTGCCACTGCTTCAGGTCTATTTGTGCAGCAGACCTCCTCCCTTAGCTGTGCAATCAAGTGGCTTTGGGTATCCAAGGAGGTCCACATACAGAAAATAACAACAGAGTACTATGGAGCCTGAAAGACACATTTATCAAGTTTTCTTTCACATACCTGTAAAAAAAGCATCCTCATTTCTATCACACCAGTACAAACGCTCATGCTGATTTTGTAGAGTCACTTGTCTAGAGGCTGAAATGCTGAGTATGCAGTTTCAGTATTTTACAAGTTTTGCAGACAAAAAATAAAGGTTTCTTTTAAAAATGCTGACATTAACTTACTGCAAGTGCTACCAATATCTTTAAAGTTATACAAGTAGAAAAAAAATACACATTTGCAAAATCATGTAATAAATCAGCATTGAGAGTATTACTTTTCACAGATAACAAGTGATGGATTTCTTTCCCCAAAGACCAGCAGATATTTCACAGACACTGAATACAGAAAAGAATACTACACAGGCATTTTATCTAGTCTGTGGTATTAAAACATTCAAAGTGTTTAGAAGATGTAACAGTGACACCAACATATAAAACTCCATATATAGCAATCTTTATATAAAGATTCTCTAGGTATCTCAGTTAGAAACCTTGAAACCTTCTCAATTTAAAGATATCATTATTAACATTTAAGTCACCGAGATTAAAAAAATGTGCAACAGTTTATGTTACTTCAAATTAATTTAATAGCTTCAATTAATAATAACTAGAATTAGTAACACAATTTTGCTGTTAGCACATACCAAAGAAATTTCCTGCTGAAATTCTGTGACACTGAAGACTTGGCCTTACAATAAGTAAATGAATGTTGTAAAGTAAATGAGAAAAAAAATCTGTTCACAATTTGAAGACTGCAACAATTAAGAACTTGTGAACAGCTGATTTTTCAAAGGGAAGTCTGTTCCTGTGAGAAAGATAGGATTAACGAAACAAGTCCTTTCTCCTATTCACTGCACTCCAACACAGGAAAAAAGATAGTATCTTTTTGTTTATAACTCGCAGAAAGGACAGAGACAGTTTCTGTTTCAAATGGAGAATCCCAAATATTTTTTTTCAATTGTTTTCAGACAAAGTTCATTTAGGAACATTTTGGTGAGACTAGCAATTTCAACAAAATAGTTCAGTATTTATCTCTTTCTATCTACCACCTCAAGCAACATAGTCATCCTCCACATGCTCTCCCTTAAGCACAGTAAGCTGCTACTTCTTATCTTTTCCAGAGCTGTTGGCTCTTTGTGATTTCTTTGTGATCTAAGCTCTCTTTCCAATACATAAGATTTTTCAAATTTCCTAGCATTTCTTCAGGAAAAGATCACACTAACTGATTATGACTGAAGACTACCTCTGAAAGTAGTATGAGCTGAAGGAACTTGCTCTGAGACATAGACAAGAAACTTTAGTTTCAATGTTTAAGTGCACTATCATCTCTCTCAGGCTGATGTCTGATTGTAACATCCTTTTTTGCAGACTGCGCTAACACAACACCTGAGTACATATTTGTTTTGCTAGTACAACACTGTTACTTGAATCAGCACCCTCTACCCTTTGGGGGTGAAAAAAAATGCATCTGCATTATTTACTACCCAGCTATTTTGCCTCCTCAGAATATCAAGATTAGATATTTGGATGGATATCTATCTGCTCTACTGAACAGGGAAATTAACTGATACCAAGTGATTTGGGGGACGCTTACAGGAATTTCATTTTCTCACACATCTGCACTGACTGACTGACTATTGTCACTGACATCAGCAACTTGATGAACTTTATTAACCAATATGTGAGCCTTCCCAGGGAAGCACAAATGCTGCCATTCTTTTTCTTTGTCAAGATCACTAAAGTAAATATAGAGATTATTGCTTTCTCCCCCATACAAACAAGGGTAACTTATGTGGTACCATGTGTTGTCAGTTCTGTTTAAACTGATGGTAGAGAATAATACTGCTGGGATGAACATGGATTTTTTACATGTCCTGACCTATGTCTTCATTTTCCTTCTAAAGCAAAACACGTAACAATCAAATAAGATTATTTAAGCATAAGTTGTACTACCATCCAAGAAACAAGGTTGGAAAAAAGCAGAGGTGGTGCAGGTTATATCAACATGCTGTATTAAGTTCACTGGACACATAGTCTCACCAAAGTTTTATTTCTACCTGCCTCTGTACCTTTGCAGTCATTTTGTGAGAACTGCGTGTAAGCTGAGAGAGAGCAAACAAATCCTTGTTACGACCGTTGTATTTTACATCCCTTGTGCGGTATGAAAGCTATCTCTGTAAGGTACGTGATAAGAGAGTGTAAAGGTTTCGGGGTGTGACTTTACTCTGGCTGTCTTCCACTGCCACATAGAGACTTAAAGTTGGTAGTTGAGGTGCAGCATAAAAGCATTTTCTCCCAGAGGGGTTAGATGCACAGAGAGGAGTGGGCTCTTTCTTCTGCGTCTCAGACAAATCTCTTGAGTGCACAACAGAAGATAGTCACAAAGGCTGACAGACTGGGACACGGTGGGTTTGCCTAGGCTTTTATTTTTTATTGGGTAGATAACTGTTTTGTAGTCAATTCTTTATAGTCATTAAAATGAAACACTTTATTTCAAAATCAAGATACATGCTCTTGAACATGAAATGAGAACAAACAGACCGGAGGGTCACTCTGCCACTCCCCTGCCCTTCAATTCCAGTACCATGGGAAATGCTTACAGAAGTCAGAGGAGAGAAGAGACAGTACCCTACAGTGACAGTACACGGTTGTCTTCCCTTATCATAAGAACTCAGGAATAAAAGTAGTCTAACTTTATATGGTGAGTTTAAAAAACATATTTCGGGGCAATTTTAAGTCCATTGGTTGCTCCCTGAGAGATACCAAAAAACACTGCACACTTACTGGCTCACTAGAACATGATCCGGTCAGAATTAACTTTCTCATGCAGTGGGACTACTTGAGTGATCAATTCTCCAAGAGGCAGCTGTCCAAAAATCCTAAGAATCTCCTGCTGGTAAACTTCAAAAGCTTAACTAATCCCGGCTCTGTTTCTGGTCAGGAAGCACCCTCCTAGCTCTATCTGGGAAGAGACACAGTAAAAGCATTAGGTCACAGAAGCATCAAGAGATTCAGCCAGGAGTCCTTTGTTCCCAGTCTTGCTTTCCAACTCTTTGTATCATATTGATCTACTTGCTACCTCTTCTCTTTTCTTTAGATAAGCCCAAGCCATACTTCCCCACCATGCAGTTTCCAAAACTAGAGTGGAAAAGGGAAGCAAAACCAAACAGCTCATCCAGCCACATTCTCTCTTCCTCTTGCCCTTTGCCCTCCCCGAGCAACAAATTAGATGCTCTGAACAAAATGAAAGCCACTAAGTTTTCTGTACTTGTCTCTGTTCCACCCACCAAAAGCACATATACACATTCAAAACAGAGGACAAGGCCAGAGGTTTAACCTGATCTAGAAACTAGCTCTGGAGAGATTCATCTTAATTAGTTACACTCTGCTTTATAAATCCAGCAGACAAGACACATGTGTTACACTGGTTTTGACAATGCTGGAGAAAACAAATTAGCTGACAAAAGGAAAAAAAATGCCTTTTCATCCTTTTTCCATTTGAAATTAATTGCAAAATGTGTACCAGTTTACTGTAAAAATGCTGAAGTCAATATAAAAATTGCACACGTAAGGACCCCCATGTATTCAATATTTATTTCATCCCATTTTATTTTTAAATAACAAAGATTTTTTGAATGAACTAGTTTACAAGTATTTTTTGCTTCATCTATACAAGCTACCTAGAAATAATAATACTATTCTTTCTATTTTTCTGGAACAGAAGCTGAACAAACTAAAAGAGAAAAATCAACTGTTTAACAGAAGTTTGATCTTAGAGAATTTAAATTTCATTACCAGAGCAATGAACTTGCAGCCAAACATGGAATGGTAAAGGTCATATGAGACCACAGTTCAAGGTGTTGATGTAGAGGGTCACCAGCCTGACAGCCACACAAACATTTCTGCAAACTTCTCAGGTCACTGGCCTGACACCAGTGAGACCAGCGAACAGGAAAAGGAGGTGCAACTGAAGGACCTCAGAAGTGCCAAGCTATGCAACACAGGATGGCAGCATCTCTTGGCAGCCTGTGTAGCCCCAGCTCTTCCCATTTCCAAAGGAGCAAATGGCGACTCCCTATGTCCGTAATTACCAAAAGCCACATGTTAATGACGTTACTTAACAGACTGAAATTTGTAAGATGAAGGTAATGGGACCTGACCTCACTGCATTAGTTCCAGCAGTTACCGGCTCCTTCACGCTGTTTCAAATGGACTAGCATTCATTGCTTTCTAAATGCGCACAACAGTTGGCCCACAGTATGTGAAACTTCATTTCAAAAGGAGAAACAAAATGACAACCCAAAATATTTAGGTAACCTGTCCAGATCACATAATCCCTAGATTAAGGCCCAAGAATTTGAGAACGCAGGTTTATGTATTTATGATAAAACTACAGATCTCTAAAAGCATGGCTGGTATAAAACTCTCTGGACTGTCCATGTGGCAATAAATCTGTTTACGGTGCCAAATTAGTTTTCCAATTTACACTGCTGAGCCCTCAGGAATACCCTGCTCCAGTTATTCAAAATCCTTGGGATTCAGCTTTAGCAGATGTTTAACAATGAAGTACAACACTTGGACGTTATTCTGAGGCGGAGTCCAGATGAGTGAGAGATACAGCAACTGAAATACACAACTTCTTCAAAGTAATACCCTTGAACAATAAGGTAAAAATTACTGGAATGTTTACAGCACATTGAGTACTATTGTCGTTAGAGATGATATTTCTTATTGCAATTGCCAACAACCTCTTGGGAAGATCATGAAATAACAAATTTCAGGAGTGGGAATCAAACAATTGAAAAATCACAAATTTACAAGTAAGATCTGTCAAAGCTTTCTAGCATAGAGACTTTAAAACTCTACCCTCTAAAAGTTTTTTGCCCAAAGAAGAAAAATCCAGGGGCAGAAGTGTCTGGTCACAAACTCACAGAGAAAAAAACGACACCAAAGAAACTGACAATCCAGTGTTTTTTTTTTTTTTTCCCTTTAGAAGGACAAAACACATGATACCTGCCAGATCTTATTTCAATGCTGCCATGGCTTATTTCAATGAAACTACCAAGACGATCTGTTTGTCGGTGCAATAAATCAAAAGGGATATACAGTTTTCCTTATATTGATGTTTTCATACAATGATGTTGGAGGGAGGTACAAAGAAGTCATGGCTGGCTAGGAGAGACAACATTGTCATTATACATTCATATGTAAAATAGAGGCCACACCGAAAAAAAGATCAACAATTTAGAGCATTCTCCTGAAAACACAACTGTCCTGCATTGTATATAAGCATATACAGTATGCATGAGTTCTCCACCTTGTCTGCTTTAAACGATTAAAGTGACCTGTCCCAAGTCATTCCTTTTCTGAAAGACTCACAGCTGAGAAATGGTTCCTCGCAAATGGTGGGGGCGGGGGGGAGAGGGGAGAATTGCTGAACACGAAGTTCTAGTGCCTAGCATTGTCATTCATTCTAAACCACCTTTTTATGAAAGTGGACTTGTCTATTTTGAGAATTCAAGAGTCATATTACAGCTCTGCATAGAGCGTACCCTTGGAGGTTTGATTTCAAAAGCCAGACATCGTATTGTATATTCCCTGCTGACAAGAAGTCAGTCAGAGCCTATTACATCACTCTTCAAAGAGTGGTAAAGCAAATGCAGGAAAACCCCTGAAGTGATCTGATAAATGATTTTGTTAGTTAGTTTGGCACCAGTGTGTCTGGTATCTAATACTTATGATACACAGCCTACCAAGTACACGGTATTAGATTACTGCTATTTTGTGTCAACAAGAAATGTATGCTGTGGCACAGGCCTTTGTAGTAAAGTACGGGAGGAGAGAAAAGTCAGAGGGAAACACAATACATTTCCCAAATACGTAAGGAAATCGCCGAATTGTGCTGGGATTGTATATTGCTAACAGGCTGCCATTAGGAGCAAAGAGTCACAATTCAGACTACTAACTCCAAGCATATCACATTGCACCAGTATTACCTAGATTTCAAACACAATTTGCTACTGGACAACCCCCCCCAAACCAGGGTTTAAAAGGATCTTTTTCTCCTCTTACAATACATTTCATGGAATCTTTATGTATATCCAATAACAAGACTAAGAACGAAGTAGGAAAGCAAAGGAAGAACAATGATCCAGAGATTAACCCATTTCATGGAGTCATCACAGAGTAATTCTGGTTACTCTGGGTCCCAGGAGATCTCCAGTCCAGCTCCCTGCTCAAAGCACAGTCAGCCATGAAATCACATCAAGCTGCTCAAGGCTTTATTCAGGCAGATACTTTAAATCTCCAAGGATGGAGCCCACACAACCTCTCCAGGCAACCTGCTCCTTCACACTGAAACCTCCTTACCCTCTTAGTGCAAGTATTTGTTTTCTTTGCTGCCCATTTCAATTTAAGACCACTATCTTTTATTTCCCCCCAATCAACCGTAGTACTGAGGCTGGCTGTCTTTTCTGTAACCTCCTCAAAGGGAGGAACCTGCTCTCAGGTGCCCCTAAAGCCATTTCTCCTCCAGGCTGTACAAGCCCTGTTCCCTCAGCCCCTCCTCATACGGCAGGCCCCCCACCACAATTGCTCCAGTTTATCTATGTCTGTCTTGTATTGACAGGTCCAAAAGCAGATGTGATCTAGTAAGTACCAAGTAATGGGAATAACCACTTCACTTGACCTGGTGCTTGGTATTCTCCCATTAATACAGCCCAGGATACTGCCCTCTGCAGGAGTGAAAACTGGTGAAAACTGAAGGAAAGAAGGCTCTGAGGACTTCTTAGTGTATCTGAGGACTACTTCTCTGTGTCTATTGTCACTGAAGCACCTGTCCTGTTCAGCAACAGGTCCCCGTTTTCCCTGTTTATTCCTTTACTACCCAGGCAGTGGCAGAAGCTTGCCTTGTTCCCCTTGATGTCCCTCTCTACTTTCAGTTCCAAATGAGCTTTGGCTTTCCTACATACCTGTGCAACACTTCTTAAGTCCTCTTTTGTAGACTGCCCCTGGTTCCCATCTCCCCAGTACTGCCCTTGCAAACTGAAGGTCAGTTGTGATCTATCTATCGACTTGTTTGCCTGAATAAGGGGCAGAAACCTTTTCATGCTTGGAGGAAGGGGGGGGATGTCAGCCTTAAGGATTTGCCAGGTCACTTGAGATCCCCTCAAGATCTTGAGCTCCATCATTTTGTGGTTGCTACAGTCATTGACTATATCACAAACAAATTTCTCCTTGTTTCTGAGCCACAGATCAGGGAAATACTACCCCCAACTGGTCCATTAGTATCCATCTTAAAAGAAAAAAAAGTAATTCTAAGTCTACTTCAATAATTCTAAGGTATTAAATCTTGTTTGAGTGATTTTGTTTCAGCTACATTGCTCAGTCATATTCTAGAGCCCTAAGAATTCACATACCGAGCTGCACTTCATAGTAGTGGTCACTGCATCCAGACTTCCAGCAATAATGAGCCTTTCAATGTCTTGAGATTAGTCCACATATTAGAAAAATAATGTAATATGAACTTCCAGGCTAAGAAATAGTTTGGTATTGAAGCTAACGGCAAAGCACATGAAAATAAAAACTAAGCCGAAAAATACTATCATCAGTATTTCACCTCATTTTACTTAGTTTATCTAAAGCAACCAGATGCATGCAGTGAATAAAAACGTCTACTTCGCAGCATATCAGTGAATATTAGAAAAATATAAACTTGAGTACACAAGTTAAATACTGGCAGAGGGAATCCCACATTTGAAATATATGGTAGTTTTTTAGATCATGCTAAACCCACAGGAACAAACACAAAAAGTGCTCGATTCCTCTTTTTATTAAATAGCACGCTTTTGAATGAGGAAGGATAAAGGAGAGTATTTCTTTCACAGTTAAAGCAGTCTATAACTAGTTTACTATAAGTAAAAGGCTTCCCCCCCGCCGTCACCTCCCCAGATAGTGTTGGTTTTTTTGTGTGACAGAGGGCAACCTTTCTACTCCAGTCCAACCTGTCAGGTAGAAGGAGTAACATCGGTCTTTTATAGTGGTGCCACCCTTGATACTTTTTTTTTGGATGAGGCTTCCATTTAACATTCAGCTGCATCTGATGTAGATGACTGTCTGCAAGGAAGACGACAGATGACCCCTCTATATTACCCTGTGAGGGAGCGGTATTGATTTTGCTATACTGCTTTTTCAGTGTTTCAGTTCATGGCCTGACATTCTTGTCAGTACTGCCACTTATTTCTCATTCTCTTTCTGTGAAGAATCCCCATCTATCGTTCCACTGGATGAAAGCAACAGCAGGTAGAAACTAAGTCACATCTGGTGGATTCTCCCTGGAAGTGGGTCAAGGTCATGACAGAGAGGACCTCAGGGTTTCAGCAGTTTGAGGAGGTAGAAGGGAGGTGCGGGATAAACTATAAGAATCTGTTTGAAAAGAGACTTCTGCCTGCAGATGAATGTGTTAACATAGGAATACACGTTAACTAGTATATTCTAACCAACATGATCAAGATGTACAGTAGCATTTCCTGAGTTGCAATTTTTGGGAAAGACCACCCTTGACAACTCTATGGAAGAACATACGGAAATGATAGGTGGTATTTATTTATTGTGTCTCTAAGTTGACTTTATATGCTTCATTCTCTCACAGACTTCATTTGCTCACACTCTTGTAATTGCAGACTTGAAACTACCAAGGCACATGCTCCCAAGTGGTCTGGCTAGCATCTCTTGTACACAACACTGATAATACAGGATACTGGCTATCAAATCCTTCTCACGTAAGCACTTGGGGTCAATAATTGCTATGGCACTGTCCTTTACTTCAAAGTGTTGCTTACTTCAGCCTCCATAAATCTTAGGACAGGCTGTTGTTCACTGGTCGTTTCTCCTTGCTTGTTTGAAGTATGTTTGGTTTTCCCTCATGAGCTAACAGGAGAGAAAAATCACATAGGTGATATGCTGCAATCTCGTTGTCATTTTCCTGTTGGCAGCAGAAGACACTGTGTGTTCTGAGTGGTCATCTATGGTGTGGTTTTACCAGAGTGCAAGCCTGCTCGTCCTGATACTAACCATATGTTCTTCAATTTTACTACTGGAAATGGTGTCCTGAGAGCAGTATCCTCAAACTCTGCCTGTTGCTACCAAGACAGGCCATTCTTACAGTCCTCATCCTGCTTTTGGTGCTTTCACAGAAACATAAGCACGTACACACAGCACTTCCACTCATACTTCATTCATACAATCTTCATAAATTTAACTAAATTAGAAGTATTAAGACTGAAATGTGCAATTTTCCATCCACTTTCACATAACTGTTACAAAGCAATCAAGATTTGTCACTTTTGAAACCAGTATTTGTTACATTCATGGTATTTTGAGTGTCTGAAGATTGTAGGCATGGAAGTCTTAACTTTGACAGATAGCTTCTTTGTAAAATCCCCAAACCGGAACCTGCCTCTTCACTCTCCCCTAGACACCCATGGAAGAACATAAAAGAATCTCATTCACTCAGGACATATACAAAGATCCAATACCCCAAAATGCATCAGAACCTGTATACATACAGTAATAACGTGCAGTGCCAAGATGAAAACCCTCCAGGCTTACTAGATCTGCAGGTAGCTTTTCTGAGTTTAGAAAAAGGTAAAAATCAATCCACTTATTGTCAGGGTGAAGGAAGTATACAACTATCATAATATAACTATTTTCACATTGGTCTTTACCTTGTACTGGTGCTTAATAAACATGTGATGATCAGTACACTTGAAGAGACATAATAATGGTTATGCACAAAGCCTTTCCAGCATTTCTATAACACATTGTTTTCATGGCTTTTTTGTCTATTTTTTAGAACTGCCTCTAGAACTTGCACCTAAGACCCCGAAAGGCTGATTAGTTCTATTAAGCTAATAAAGAAAAAAAATAAAGCGTATCTCAACCTTCACTTGACATAAACAAAAGTGTTTACATGGCACAGTTCCTGGCTTTCCTAGCCAGCAGAGCCTCTGCAACACAACCAATTAATTAAACAGTGCTGAGAAGTTAACACTGAAGGTTACTGATTAATTGTACGTTAGAGCTGTCTAATCAAGTACCCAAGGCAATAAACAAATACAAAGATAAATTATACATTAAATAACACAATTATTTATAGTTTTATTTTAACTGCTTGCTTACCACAAAGCAGACTTCAACCTGAATAAACAAAGGGGGAGAGTGATCAGGATCACTTACTATATTTCCCAACTGGCTATTATGGCTGTTTTCCCTTGAAGTGAAATATATTATTATAAATCCTGCTTTATGCATGGCCATCACATAGGCATAGATGCTGAATGAGCAGCCACACAACATTCATTTATCATGTATTTTTGAGTACTACTTCTTGCTAATGCATGTCTCCAAGGGCTTAATTCAGCATTGCAAACAGCTGCTAGCCTTCATTAAGAGAAAGCAAGCAATCTACTATCAACACTACAGCCTTATAAGAGGACAAGACTCAGACCCAGAGATGATCAACAGCTTTTTCTGCAAGTCACAAGCTCTTCTGTTTAACAGGAAATCTCTCATTTCAGGGATCTTCAGTTCAATGTTTGCATTTCCAGTCCCCAAACTGCAACATTTCTCCATCTGGAAAGGCTATTTTCATGGCCGCCTCTGTATCATCACATAGCCAATTTCTCCATTTAACAATATCAAGAGATGAATACTAAAACATGCCCTCAGTGCTTAGGTCCTGTGTTGCCCATATACACCACAAAATAAATCTTTTCCTTATAAGCACTGGGGCAAATGTATTTACCCTTATCATGGTTCAGACAGGTCTTTTGAAGAAGATGCTTCAGGAAGGGCTCTGAAAGAAGGGAACTCTAGAATCACTGTTATTTTCCCCCAAGACACTGAAAATAGAAGTGTGCCTCCTGCAGAAATGTCACAAATTCTCCCAGATCTGCTAACCCTATCTGATTCATACCAAGAGGTCAATGAGATGACTCTGCCCCTTTTGTCTCCACCATTCACCTCTCTCACTGGAAGGGGAAAAAAAAAAATAATAAAAAAACCACTTCGCCTCACAGAAGGCAACAAATATTGAGAAGGTCCCTCTCCTGGTACTTTCCCTGGGACCTTTACTCTGCCATAAAAAAGTTCATTAGTCATTTTAATGGGTAAGTCCCTCTGTCAGTCTGCTTTAAATATAGTCAGTATAACAGTCCAAGTACAAATGTTTTTTTTTTGTCCTGTAATTCTCTTTTGTTATAAGCCACTGTATATCCAATATAATCACAATCAAATCCACCATTAAACAACTTCTCAGCTATGAGCAAGAGGATTCAAACTTTCCCTCTGTATCTCAAGAGATCCATTTCCCATCTCTATTACACTAGTTTTAAAGGACTCCCTGCCACAAGACTGGTTTAAGACAAGAGGCTCAAGCACGTTGTGGCAGCTAACCCTGTGTCCTCTAATTACACATCTTCCACAGCTTGCAACAAGATCCACAGCAAATCTTCCTTTTTCTGTGGAGTTGGTGCGCATGAGATCTGACAGCTCCAGTATGCTCATCTTCCCCCACCCTCAAATAACTGCTCTTTGGAGCTGCTCAGGGAGGTTGAAAATACAACAGGCACAGGAAGAGTGGATCAGCATGAAGTAAAAGAGAAGGTCAGAGGCTGACTGATGTCATCACTGAATATTGTAGCAAAATATTAAGATTTGGTCAATTTACACTGATAAAAGCCACAACCTTCATACTAATGCCATGGTCTATATTTTTCTATCTTAAAAACTACCTTCAGAATTTCTCGTTGGCTTTTTTTTTTTTAAACTCTGGTTGCAATTACAATCAATCAAGAACAAACAACCCCATCCCTTACCTCCTGAATTATGGATTCTGTCACATCGGTGTAAATTATACATTCAAAAAATCTGTCTTTCCTTGCTTCCAAAAGTGGTTAATTATATAACTTTGGAGAATTGTCTTTTGGAAGGGTAATTTTCATAAGAATCTTTAAGTATGCAATAACTTGTTTCCATTAGAAAACAACTTTCACAGAGCAGAAAAGAACAGTGAGAACATCCAAAGAATATTGAGCTTCATTCCTGTATTTACCAACCCTAGAAAGATGGACCTCGTTCTTACGTACCAACATTTCTCCAGCCATGAACTCTCAAACCCATTGTGTGACCCATGTGAGTGCAGTTCTCTTAGCCACCTTGGATTTCCAAATGTTACTAGCATGTGTAATCTCATGCAATTTTTGTACAAACTTGAATCTAGAACACCTGTTCTTCAAATGCTTACTTACATACATACAACATGCTATAGCAGGTGGCCTACCTTCAACAACTTACCACTCACTAAAAGAAAACATTCAATTAACTAAAAGGCAGGCAACACCTACTTGTAAGAGATGTTGAGTGACTGTCACTGTTATGATACAGAAACATATCAATCCTCAGCCATTTAAAAAAAAAAACACCTCACTGTATGTTTGTTTCAAGTCCAGATGCAGAGAGTACATGTGGGTTTTTTCTTACTTTTTCTCCCAGATCGATTTAGCACAGGTATTTAGTCTGTTACACTGTTAGAACAGTGGCTATGGTTGTATTGCAAGTTTGAGTGGTTTCCTTAATTTTGATCCAGAAAGGTAAGCTAATTTTATAGTAATCAAACATACTTGCTTCTTTCTTTAATCATGTAGCAATTTTTATTCCAGTTCCTTAAAACATGCTAAGGAAAAAGAGAACATTGTTACTTATCTTCCAGATTTCTGTGCCTAATAATGCTCTCTACCACTTTCTCCCATCTTTTCCATGACACTTTATTGCAACACCACGATTCTTCCATGTAGCTTTCCACTTAATTTGCCACAGAGTATTTCCAAAAACTGAAAGTAAATGGGCTTCAGGTAATCCTTCAAACTGTTCTCACAACCAACTCATTTTCAAAACCCCTAAAGATGCCCTAAAGATGATCAACATTCTCCTAGCGTACATGCCAAGCCAAGAGCATCACAAAACAGCCAAGTAAGAGTTCACAGCTTCAGCAAACAATAACCCAGATACTGCAGAAGTGTACACCCTTCAGTCAGGAGACTAAGTTTCAAGCAGCTCTTTATCAGCACAACCCCTAGAAAACCTGTTAGAAAACAGCTCATTTCTATTTCAAATACCTACTGATACTCAGAGGTTTGAGAGCACTTTTTAAGGGCTTGTTTCCTAGGGGGCACCGCATTCCTGGCGAAACAACTGACCTAGTGCTTTTGATACGGGTAACTGCAAATCTCCACGTGTTTTTTCTATTCCAGGGACAGAATGACTTTGAGCTTTTAAGCAAACCTGTTCAAGTGACTTGCCTCAGATTTCCCCAGCAAAACTGTCTGGACAAGCCTGTAACAAGAAACAAGTTGCGTATGCATTTTATGGTGCACAAAGACAGAGCTGTGCAGTGAGCATTAAGCAGATACACATTGCTTCTTGACTAAATATCTGAAAAAGTTATTATTCCTGCAGTGCATAATCAGAAAAAAAAAAAAAACCAAAAAAACACCACGAACAAAACAACTGTAGGTAAAATAATCCCCAGCTGTGGGATTTGTATTAAGAAGATGGCCTGGTATTTAAGAACCAACACAAGGCACAGTGTAAGTAACCTCAACAATCTTAACAGCACACACAGACTCTCCGCAATTCTCCTTTGAGAGGCAGCAATGAAGTTGTCACTGTTCTTCAATAAAGCCATACCTTCTTAATAGTCTCCAGTGGCGAAGCCCAAATACTAAATCCAAGAAACATTCATGATGACATTCACATAGATCAAAAGGCAGAATTTTGTGTGAGGCTGTTTGTGTTAAAGCATTTAAGTTTTGACTCTTCCACGCAGGAATTTCAGAAACACTTATTTGTGGGTGTTCTTTGATGGATTATGTATCATAAAGAGCAGAGAGTTGTTAAGAAAAAGCTACAGGTGAGCTCAAGATTTGTGTTTTTCATTAACCAAAAATGACCTGAAACCTCAAGTTATTGAATTCAGTGTACTGTAACCTAGCACTACCCTCCTAACCTTCCTCCTACAGTAACAGATCTAATTACATGTCTTGCTATGAAATTTAGTTACTTTAAAATACCCTTTGAACACAAAATTAGCTTCATTGTTATCTTTATTGTATCATCGCAGAATTCCACCTGTGCAAGTGCCTAAGTGCTCTAATTGTAGGTTTATAGGATGAATGCCTCAGAAAGTAACTATCTGAACTACATAAAGATGATTAGGGCAATTACTCTTGGGTAAAAATGTTTAACACAATGTCAAAGCCATACAGCAGTTGCATATTCGTTAAGTATGATTTTCCTGTTGTTGCCTACAACTGTCTTCCAACCGAACTCTGGGGTTTCCCCCTCACCGCCTTTTTTTTTTAGCCCCCTTCCCCTTCTTCTAATGCTGGTGGGCTAGGGTCCCACTACCAGTTAGAAGGCTTGCAAAATAACATACAAATAGGCGTTTCAGGAAAACCCCCAAAAAATAGCATCTTCTGTAAAGGTGGATAAAATAATCATAACAAAAATCTGGCTATTCAAAGAATATGCTTCAGTTTGAGCTAAGTATTTGTGAGTGAGAAACTTCTGCTCATCAAGGAAGCCTTTGCAAAGCTCTTAATGCCCTAGGTAAGAGGCATGTTTATGAGAAAATTGTGTTGTTTACATCTTTAGAAATATTTGTCTCAGATTTTCCTTGCCTTTTTTATGTTAACAAGACTGTATACTGATGGGCCTATATGAACAAAAAAAAAATATAGTGTTCTACAACAATGTCACTATTGCAAGTGAGGAAGAGAAAGCTCATACACCCTGTTTTTTAGCAAAACAAATAGTAGCTCATTGTTCATGACTGTGAGGTTAAATACTTGAATGGGGTCACAAAGCAATAGCCAAATTAGATAGTCTAAAATCACTGGGTCTGCAAAGGTAAAATTAATTTCTAGTTAAATCTTTTGAACACTAACAGCTTGTATTTCAGAACAGCTTGATGGAGAGACATAATCCTCCATTTGCTCACCAGATGTAACCCCCTGATGATAAATAAGGATGGGGTGGTGTAACATCATGCAAGCTACATCCATGCTTCGGAGACAGGTTGAGTTGGGGCACGGGCTCCCCATGCCTACAGCTGTTTGCTGGTTTCACACCTGCTCCAGCGCAACGCGGCCGTGCTGAGCTACGATTCAGGCAAAACTACACACTGGTCAACTTTGCTCCCAGCTGGATGTTTGGCTGCTGGATGTACACTGTGCTGTACTTCACCAGCAAGGATGGATGTCACTGCAGGAGGGAGTGCAAAGAGACTGGAGACACCTGCAACAACCCTGATGGAGGCCAGTGTGAGGAAGCAGAAAGGCAGATGCTAGGGAATACCATGTCTCTAGGGAAAGAAGGACAATAAGAAAGAAGGGGGAAGGAGGGGAACTGCTGGATAAGAGAGTTCAAACATTTAGTCTTCGAGATTAAAGATCATTAACAGCCCTCCCCTTTCCCCACCTCTGCACATTAATGCTTTAATCCAGTTTTCAGAACAAAAAAAATAATCTTACAGACTTTTACTCATGATTGTGTGATCTATCTGGGTCTTGGACTTTTAAAATGGAAAAAAATGGGTGTTATCCCATTTGAGAACACTACCACAGCAACACTTTATTTTCATGGGAATATGAAATGGCTTTGGATCTGGTCAGTTCAGACATGGAATGGGAGGAGGGAGCTAATAAAGAAAAAACAAAGCTCCAAAATGTAGATGCATTGAACTACACTTTTTGTAATAAACCATAAGCTCAACCTGCATATTTACTTTGCAATTTAAATTACTGCTTCATAAGTATAACAGTGAGAAATTCTTAGCAGGACCACTTTATCCTTTGTATATTCCCATAAGTAGGGCTTATCAAACTTCTAGACTTGGCATAAATTAATATGGAGAAGATTTACAGGCTTAAGAGATTTTTTTTCTCCAATTTTTACAGACTTGATAATAATTGCACTTCATTTTTTAGAACCTGACATTTTTATTTATGTTTCTTTTATAACACAGTTGAAAAAAATGGGAAATACAAAATACTTCACTGGGCTGAGATTAAAAACTCAGAAGTATCAAGAGAGCTAAGTAACCCAAAAATTCAACCTGTAATCCTACATTTTCTAGAATTAAGCAAAATTGCCATCATGTTCCAACACTAGTTCACATATTATTACCTTTAAATGTTTAGCAATTCCAATTAAATGTTATGTTGCTTGAGTGCTTTTCTTTGTAGCTATACTAATTACTGTACACGTTTTAACAAGTGAATCACAAAAACACATTCACAGCTTTATCAAACAGTAAGGACTCTCAGGCCTACCTCAATTTGAATCATAGAGGGAAAAAAAAAAACAAACAAGTCTGCTTATTACCTATCTATCTTTCTTAATAAACCAGGCACTTTCATATACTTGTAATTAGCCAATTGCTATAACACACAGAATTACAGTGACTAAACCTAGACATTTGAAAATGCTGGACTAGGAAAGTTCCCTCTCAGTGCTTGGGCTAGCCCATGTCGCTAGGCAAAAATCCTCATTTCAGAGAGTATATAGCAAGACACTCAGAATCTGTTTAGAGCAACAGCATAAATATAAATCTTAAGTTTTATCATGCTAGTTGATGAAAAGTCAATCATCAAGAAGCACATAAAAATTTATTCTGAAGCATGTTTTGCATCACAAAACATACTGCTCAATAGGAATTCTAGTTATGTTAAACAAATGGTTTAGCCAGATAAAGTTCTCTGCCAGGTTTCTTCTGAAGTCAAGTAAAGTTGAATAGCATTTCACTATGGTTACCATAAAAAAGAACTATCTATTGTCAGAGACACAACCTGTTCAAATGGATGGTTATTCAGAGTCATTTCTAGCTACACTATAAAAATCACAGTTCCTTTTAAGAATGTCAGCCCCAGTTTAAATGGCAGGTTTGGTTTTGTTTCGGTGGAGGGTTCTTAACACGTGGTGGGACTGTTTTAATTCAAGATTTATTTACAACTTGTAAATTTAATGAAAAGCAGCTTGGGACAGAAGAGCTAGAAAGAGAAGCACTTTATTGTATTGGAAGCCCAGCAACAGTGTTTGGGAGTTTGCTCCCCTATTTCTATGTCACAAGTGACATCCATCACTTGGCAAAGATTTTGCTCCAACTTGGACCAATAGACCATAAGCTGCCGTGCTTTTATGCTACTAAAGTAACCTCAAAGTAAGAGGAGGTGTTTTGCTGTTGGTCTCTGCCACAAAGTTCACTGGATTCTAGATGCACTCATTTGCAGAGGGGAAAAAAAAATAATAAAACAAACCACAAAAACTGTCCCCATCTTTTACTGCTATTGCTTAGAAAAGCCCTTTGAAAGGGCTAATCACTTCTGTAGTCACCATCAACCACATAGCTACATACTCTGCAAGGCAGACAACGCTGAACACTAAATGAAGACTGACGAAATCTCGATAGTAACTCTTCCAAAAAGAATTTCACTAATGAAATTAGGCATTGCACACATAGATGAGATTTTCTTTTTAATCAGTCTTAACCACTTGCATTCAAGAAACCAAATATTTTGCACAGCCTTAAAGTGAAGCCACTTGTAGTTACTGGCATACACTAGAAGACTAGGGATACAAAACTTTAAATCACAGCTTCTCAAATGTTCTGCAAGGTTGTCAGGATCCACTCTCATTCTTTTTATTTTATTTTTAAACAGAATTGTTGTGGCTTTCAGCACATTCTGCCCAAGAATGCCAGGAAGCTCTTTAAATATTTGTCATTCTTAGTTTCTTTTGTTTATCTTGTGTATGTATGTGCTAAGAAAATACTGGAATACCAGTAATTAGAATGAGTCTGACTTTTCACAGGTATGTAGTTAAAAAAAAGAACAAAAAGCAGACCACAACCCCTTAACTAAAGCCAAAGTTGGGCATTTCTTAACATAAGGAGCTTAGATGACACAAGCCAGAATTCCTTGTCTTTGTGCAAGGTCACAGCTCATCCCTAAGGAAACCCCCCCTGCAAGAACACACACAGACGCATCCTCAGAAGGAAAACGCACAAAGAACTGCTGAGATACACAACTATCTCCTCACTAGCCAGATGTTACGTGCTTTCTTTCATGTCTTGCTAATTCTAAAGTCATTTACCAGGTAGAACTGGCCAATGAGGTCCCCATTCAGTCCAATATAGATGTCGAGGGGTCAGACCACATGTCTTTCAGAAGGCTACAAGTCTACAACTGTAATCTTCTCCTCCTTCAGGAATTTTCATTGACCTAACTTCAAAGGCTTCAAGTACTTCCACTCATAGCACACAGCATACTTTATGTATTTGCATACCAGTGTCCATTTCCTCTATTGAAAAAAATATATAAAAGGAGAAAGTATATATTGAGAAAAAATTACATGCCACTGGTTTTTTAACTGGTCTGAAGAGATCCATTCAGATTCAGTATCTTTCACTACACTAACATTTTAGATGGTACTAGAGAATTCAAAATACATTTGTAACCTAAGCACATAACATTTTAAAAAAGCTATAAAACTTAACTTTTGTAGGATATGAATAGTACGTCACAATATATTTTGAAATGGCTATTAAATCTTCACACTTCAGATAAAAAAAAGTCTAACGCTTCAGATCCTGACATCACCTTTTTACAACAGATATCTTCCCACTACTCAACTGTGGGGAAAAAAAAACAAACGAACCTATATTCTACAGATTACATCTTTAGACTTTTTAAAGAGTAATCTAAGCAAGTCCTGAATTTGAAGTCTGCCAAAAAAAAATAAAAATAATAATCTCCAGCAGTAAGAAAATAGCTTTATCAAACTCCTGCCTTCTCTGCTCACTAATAGAGATGGTTGTCAATTGATTAAGACCTTAGTGGGTTTTTAATTTTATGAAAAGCTTTTTCTGCAACTTTCAGATGGCAAGGAAGGAAATATCCTCCCATTCTTTCATTGGTTCATAACAGCATCCAAAAATTAGTCTTTGCAATCCCACTGAGAAGAGATTAGAAAAAAATTAAGTGAACGGGGATTTCTTCCGATACTTTTGTGGGCTAGACTTCCAAAAGCTTTTTGTTTATAAAGCACAGCCTAGACAATTAACTGGCACTGAACCAATAGATCAGAAAACCACAGCAATCATTAATCTAATACTGGCTACAACAAACTGTTCATTTTTCAGGTCAGACTGCATTTCTATATGGGAACATACAGAGTCCTCAGGCTCTCCAAATTACAATTTTTTTGCCCCAATCTGGGGCAAAATTACATCATCATAGTGAGCAAATGATCACGCTTTTCTCTTCATACAGTAAAGCAATTAAAAAAAATTAAAAAAAAAATCAAGACAAAGGGCTCAGATTCATGCAAGTATGGTGCACACCAGAGCCACAATCTAGAAATGAGAACAGTATGTGCGTTGGCACACACAGAAGATTTCAAAGACAAGAGCTATGGCCAGGCAGTAACTAGCTTTAATAATACTTCCAGAATTGTCGTTTTATCAAAGCAAACACACACACACGCCCCAGCCAAATTTGCTAGTGAAGCTAAATGAAAGAAAAAAACTAACCACCCCAAAACCCCCACTAACTACGAATTTTTTTACTGGTCCATTACAACAAATACCCATCACAAAGTAGGCAAAAGCATGGACCTTAATTTCTCCCTCAACTCTTGGTGGTGTTTCAGCTGCTCAGGTTCATTTTCTTCAGCTGGCTGGAGCAACGCTACCACTTCACAGTAGCAAGACCAGAAAGCCACAAAAAGTCATGACCCTCTCAGTCTTTCTTGTTGACTTGCTGTTTCTGTATGAAAATGACTTCTTCTGAGGGCTGACATGTTTTCCTAAGAGTTGACACATGCAGGCTCCACTTCTGCTGCAGCGAACACTTATGAATATACATGGGATGGCTGTTGAGATCCCCATCCCTACCCCGCAGGTCAGGTACTGGCCAGAGGGACTCACACTTGCACATCCAGTTACTCGGAAAATTAAGCCACAGCTCCCATATCAAACTCCAATCTCCCTAATTGCTGAGCTTCTTTGTGAAGTCATTTATTTTTGTTTTGCTCACATTTTTGAAATATTTAATTTCTAGTGTATTGGGTTTAATGTTCATGAAAGTATTGATTTTTTTTTTTTGAGTTTTTTGGTTAGACAGCTGAAGCCCAAAGTCTTCACCCATACAGATATATTCCTTTTAATAGATAGATCTGTAACACGATTGTGTTACATATGGTTTCTGCCAGCTTTGATCACTTTAACTGTCCTTTACATCCACTTCCCTCCCATACATGGGGGGAGTGGGAAAAAGGCAGCCAGACAGCTATTTATTCTTGTAATAGTCTCTTCCCACACAACAATAACAACATAATTTATAATCTCAGTATTTGAATATGACTTCTCAATGAATTCTTACAATCATGTTAAACATGAAAGATGTCCAGTTGAAGCCCTTCAGGTTTTTAAGCTCAATTTGAACACAATATTGGAATATAACATTACACTTATTTTGCAGCTAGATACTATTTCAGTATAAATCCCCTCCTCACATGAAGATTTACTACAGCATAAGAAAAAATGCCAGAACTGAATTTATCAGCTAGCCCCAAACCAGAGAAGTCATATTACTGTGTCCAGTTTTGGGCCCCTTACCACAAAAAAAGACATTGAGGTGTTGGAGCAGGTCCAGAGAAGGGCAACGAAGCTGGTGAGGGGTCTGGAGAGTAAGTCTTATGAGGAGAGGCTGAGGGAGCTGGGGTTGCTCAGTCTGGAGAAGAGGAGGCTGAGGGGAAACTTTATTGCTCTCTATAACTACCTGAAGGGAGGATGTAGAGAGGCAGGGGTCAGTCTCGTCTCCCAAGTCACAGGAGATAGGACAAGGGGAAATGGCCTCAAGTTGCTCCAGGGGAGGTTTAGATTGGATATTAGGAAACATTTCTTCACCAAAAGGGTTATCAAGCATTGGAATAGGCTGCCCAGGGAAGTGGTTGAGGCACCATCCCTGGAGGTGTTCAAAAGACGGGTTGACATGGTCCTCAGGAATCTTGTTTAGTGATTTTTATTTCTTATTTATTTTTTTTGTCAGAGTTAGGTTGATGGTTGGACTAGATGATCTTTAAAGTCCCAAGCTAGACAATTCTATGATTATATATAGCTCATGTTGTAGCTCAATGTCTGAATGAAAAAGACAAAGATTTAAGGATTACTTTTTATATTTTCTTGATAGCCTATTCTCTGGACTTTTTTCTTAAACTGTTAGTGGGAAAATGAAAACTGTCTCCTACACTGTATAGTTGTTTGGTTTTTTTACTCATGAATAGCGATGTTTATCGCTTCCCAGGAAAGTCAGTGCAGCAATTTTCAAAATACTTCCACGCTTCTTCAGGGTTGTCTTTACTATTTAAAAAAAGAAAAAACACATCAATCCAAGAAAAAGCTAAACTGAATAAACAAGTTAAAATACACCAGTTTAGTACTCCAAGACTGCACATTCTCTGCTTTATCAAATAAATACTATATGCAGAGGCTGCCACTGCCTGCTACTGCAAGAAACTGGCTTTCATAACCAAGGAGGCTGAGATTTCAGCAGGACCAGCCATCACTGGTTGCCTTTTATTTTATCATCTCACCACCAATTTCCTTCTGCTGGGGAGAAATGAATATGAGAGCAAGACATTCTATTTCTCTTCCATATTGCTATTGCTTTGCCTTATTTAAAAAAAAAAAAAAAGAAAAAGAGAGAGAGAGTTTTGGTTACTAGCTCCAAAGTCAAACATCAAACTCCAAAGCAGAAAGCCTCACAATGCTGTTGTTACAGTACTGATTGAGTTTCTGGGTTTTTTAGAAATAAAAGGAAGTAGAAATTACTTCCTCACTAAACATCCAGCATCAGTTAATGTTTAGTAGAAATAATATATGGTAACAAATATTTTGCAATAAACTACAGACAGGCAAACCTAAAGCTAGTCTGAGTCTCATTACAATGCCGTCTTTGAAAGTTAAGTCCAGCTGAATGTCACTTCAAAGTGTGAGGCATATTCTCTGTTTAAATCAATTAGTGGACAGGATTTTATTTTCCCCCCCCCTCCTTTTTCATTTAATCACTTCATTTACACTAATTGTGCGGGTAGCAGCAAGAAATGACTCGTGTTAAGAAAAGAAAAGCCATTAGTCCTAATTTCATAATTACAAGGGAGTAAACACTGGCTGTTTGGAACTAGCTCTTCATGGTGGTTCATGAGTTCACAAAATGAGCAACCTTTCTTCCAGCTAAGTGAGAAATTGCAAGGCATTGCTTTACTGGCATTCAGAAAAATGACTGCTTATTTTCAGAATCACTGAGGACAAAATAATTGGTGAATATACAGAGTATCAGAGGAAATACATTCAGGATCATTCTGCTCACAAGATGCCAGCTGGGAATCAATATTCCTCCACAGTCTTTTAATGTTGTTACTTTCTCAAATTTTCTTGCTCCTTAAGAGATAAGCAGCTATTACAGATACTTATATCCTGACAACTCTTTAAAAAAAAAAAAAAAAGAGTAGGCAGACTTTCAGGAAAATGGACATCCTTCAGTCCAGCCTCCTTGCAGTGAATCATGCAGCCACTCTGCCTCACATCAGTACTTCATCATTGCTCCCTCAAGGTCTAGTTACTCAGCAGCAAAAGGAATAATTTGGGTTGGGTTTTTGTGTGGGTTTTTTTAAAGGTGTGGGTAGGGAAAGCTGGATGTGTATAAAAAAAAAACCCAAACGCCCCATGTCTTCTCACAGAATGTTACTGAGATACTGAAAAGTTTATTTGGTTTATTCACTGAATTCAGAAGTTAGCAATAAAACAGTCTCCAGACTGCTTAGATCCCTTCTCCTGTCCTGCAAAAATGCTGTGTATGTGACACTGAAATCAGCAGGTCTGACATCAATAGGAGAATACCGGAAAACGCATCTTACTTAAAATTCCATGTGGTATTTTTCACCATTCTCTTATACCTTTCTCTCTCATTTACCTTCTCTAGCTCTCACTACTTTTTCTACTGAGTTTATGCATTAATTTTATCCCTTAATATAACTGTTATTTTTAAATATTTTTAAAATGAGTTTTCATGATATAGCAAGAGCAATGAAATTATTTCTAAATCACTAAAAAGTGATTACATATTTACCTTCAAAATTCCTTTACGTTCTTTGTCTCAAAAAACTTCCCCAAACTTTGTGCTTCCAACTATGTGAATTCTCCTATTTTCAGTGAACAGAAGGCAGGGGTGAGCGAGGAGGTCATTGTCTTGGACATGGTAACATCAAGGACAGTGAGCTGAATTGTGTCCAGGTGTCAGGTATTGATTCTGAGATCTAAGACATCCTAGATCTCAGAACATCTTCAGGTAGGAAGACAGACACCCTTTGCTCCTACTCTGAGCCAGTTGTACATTTATAGGTTCCTTTCCATCAGCTGTCGTAGGCATATCATGGAATTGTCAGAGTTGGAAGGGACCTCTAGAGATCATCTAGTTCAACTCCCCTGCTAAAGCAAGATTGCCTAGAGCACATTACTCAGGACTGCACTCGGGCAGGTCTTGAAAATCTCCAGAGAAATATATTCTTGGATGCAAGCAAACTAACAAAAAAATTACTGATGATGAACAGAATGGAAAGAATATACCCCGTAACGACTGAACTAGATGCAGTTCTGCAGAGCTGTAAGCAAAATCAGGTAGAAGCAGATATGACTAAATCCTTAGAACAGAAGTCCAGCACTTTCATGCGCCTTAACAAATATCATTTCATATTCACATCCATCTTGCTACATTCATGATATTTTCACAGATCAGCCATTTTTCTCCTCTAATAAAATGTTTTGTCCCCAAAACCCACTAGATTTGTACTTACGCTACAGTGTCTGATACTAGAAGAATGAACTAACCTTCTAAAATTAAGGTTCAGGCTTCAGGAGTTAAGAAGAAAACGCAGTATCAATTGCCACAGTTTCAGTCAAGACTACACAGCTCACTACACAGTGACTGCAAGACTACGCTACACAGCTCATAACCAAGTCAACAGCTCTGCTATTCCTGCCACTATATTCACTCTCCAAGCAAGTTTTGACAAGGGAAAATACCAAGATAACCACATAGGAAATGAAGCCTAACCACAAATGGGAGGTTATCAGTGGACTTCTCAAAATACTTGTCTTGACACCAAAATGATTTATTTCAATTCTCACCAATGCCCTTTGCAGTGCTACTGAGACCCACTGGCCGAGCAGAGCGGAGAGACGTTGTCATCAGACAAAAATGAGAACATAACACAGAAAAATCTGTGATTGCTTTAAGAGAGGAGTAATAAAAACAGGACAGAAGTTACAGAAATGCAAAGTCTCCAGGACATCTCACTTGGAAGCGCTGTACAAACAGACAAACCTTTGCCATGAAAAATAATGACAGAGCAATGATGGGCTGACAGCTCAATGGAAATAGAAATAGGAATCTAAATTATACCCGGGGACATAAAGTATTAAAATCACTGTACAATGACAACAGTGAAACCGTATCTCAACAGTACACTTCTGTTCATGCATTTTCAAAAATAAGTTACTTGAATAAGTAAAAAAGATTGCTTACTTGCAGGAAGGTAGAGTCTGTCATAAGAGAGAAGACTCTCTGTTCTCTAAACGTACTGGGGACAGACCTGTTTAAACTACAGTTCAAATACTGCCACAAAACTTTAATGTATTATCACTGCATTCTGACAAGTCAAAATTTTCTAGATTTCTGAAGGGAAGAAGCAATGGCAGAAAACATAATTTTTAAAAGGAGTCAGTTAATTCATAAATGGAATTTATATTATCATCTGCAACTATATTGGCATGGGCTTAGTGACCCAAGATGCCCCTTCCAGTCTTAAATGTGCACCTCTTTCTTGCTGACATCACTATAAATCTTCCCAAAGGAAATTCCAATGTGGGTATAAAACCACTTCACTCAAACATGTCATGCCCTCTGGCCTGAAATTAGCAGTGAACGCTTGAACTGGAAACATAGGACTCCTCTGTGCCTACTTCCATTTTTCAGTCTGCTGAATTTTTAAAGAAATTCCCCTGTAGGGAACTTCCTGATGCCTAGCCATATAAGTTTAATATAGATTTACCAAAAAGTTGTTTCTGCATCTCCCTGCTCTCCCATGTCTTCTCTATTTTCTTGCTTAAAATCTCTATTTGTCCCCTTTGAATTTATTAGACCTATAACAACGTACTCTAGCCTAGTGCTTCAAGCAGAAGCTTTAGAGGCTGCCAGGAGCTTGTTATATGCCTGGCACCCCAGCATTTCTCCATGCAAAAGTGGGGATGCACCACCAGCCTGAGAAGGTGTGGGGATGCACCACCAGCCTGAGAAGGTGTGGGGATGCACCACCAGCCTGAGAAGGTGTGGGGATGCACCACCAGCCTGAGAAGGTGTGGGGATGCACCACCAGCCTGAGAAGGTGTGGGGATGCACCACCAGCCTGAGAAGGTGTGGGGATGCACCACCAGCCTGAGAAGGTGTGGGGATGCACCACCAGCCTGAGAAGGTGTGGGGATTCATCTTTGGTCATGCTTCTCACTCTGCCTCCTTCTCCCACGTTCCCGTTCTTCATTCTTTACCTTGAAATACGTTTCTGAAAGAAGAGTTTTCTGAAGTGATGTTTTAGAAGTTACATGCTATTGCTTTTTTTAGCATTTAATAAACAAGTTTAACAGCAAGTATTTATTTCCCTGCACCTTCCACCTGCAATTTGTTAGTGATGCTGCTGGTGCCTCCAAGCTGTAAGGTTTCTCCCCCAAAAAGTGGTATAAAACTAACTTCCAAATTACATACTTAATTTTATATATCTTCTCCTACATGTTCTAAAAATATAAAGAAACATTTCTTCTGCTCAGTTGAAGTAAATTTAATGTAATTTTTTTCTGTGGATTGGGGTTCATCAGTGCATCATGCCTGCTTAACTGACACATCTCATATACCAGATATTACTGTTTTTCAAGATCACTAAGAAGTAACAACTCTCCACGTCAATTCAAAGGAAAAAAAAAAAAAACCACAACACTTCTGAAACAAAGTTCTAATTCATGTCTGGAAATTCTAGGTTTGAGATTGGTTGAGAAAAAAAAAAATATCACAAAAACCAAACCCCTATGACGCTTTTTACATATAAACCTAAATTTTGAACAAGAAACCTAAAACTTGTCCTTCCACAGATGAATAGCATGTCTCTGGAGACTGCAGTAAGGAAGAATGTACCTGCATGCCATTTTCTAATTGAGTATCCAATTCAAAGTTTCCACTTGTGCATTCAAATGCAAATTAAACTAGCTAAGGCACAAATGCCCAGTCTGAGACAAATTCAATTATAACAAGGCAGTTGTTGAATTCTTAATATGGATGCTTTTCTATACTTCGTATTTACATTTTAATCTACACAGAAAAAACAACCCTGACTAGGCATATGCAAATTAGACTTCATGGTCCTTGCTGTATATGATAAATTAAAATAAGCAACAAAAAGAGCAGAGAAATAGGAGCTCTGGGATTTTTAATTTTTTTAAAAATACACAGAAATGCTTTACTAACATTTCAAAGGGACAGGCATGACTACTTTTGTCACTTTTTGTGAAGAGTCTTACTCTCACTGAAAGAATTGCAACCCCAGATGTCAGCACATGAGCAATGATCTCAGACTGGCATCCCTGGTAAGAACACAGGTAGCTAAAATGATAGAAGAGGTCCTTGATTTGAACTACTGCAGCTTTTACTCTACTTCCAAATTACTCCATGCTTTTAGCTTCTGTAAACATCTTTCAAATTTCAACTAATTAAGAGCTGAAGTTCTTCAGTCACTCCTGCAGACATCCAAGTCAAAGGGCTTTGGAAGGCTTGTTCCCTGCAGAGCACAGAGTGGCCTCTGCACCAGTTTGACACACTGTGCCAACCCAGCAGTTAAACATCATGCTCAAGGGCCCCAAGCACAACCCATACCTCCATTTCTAGCAGATGCCTACAGCACAACAGCAAGTAAATCCTTCCCACAGGGTACCTTGCTGATCCTCAGAAAGTCAGCCCTCTCCAGGGGAATACTTCTCACCCTACTTAAACCAGCATTTCACAGGTGTGTACAGCAGCACTACCACTCTGACTTGCTGGTAGCCCACTTCAGTGACAGGCAGCAGAGCTCTCACAACACAGTATTGTGTGCTGTGACAGTAACAAGCCTGGTTAACACAGTAGCTTAAATAATCCGTTATTGCCCTCTCATAAAAATCTGTGAATCTTGTTCAGTGCTGTGTGCTCACAGGTCAATACATTTCACCAGGTCCCCAAAGAGATGCCTGTGTTGGAAGCATACAGATGTCGTGTCATTTTGTGTCAGAAAGGGCATCCAAATAAAAAGCAAAATTCCCTTCACATGGACATACATGTACTGATCTTACTCCTCCTTACAGTGTTATCCAAAAACTGAATTTAAAGGACTTCAAATACAGTGGTCTCAGCTGACCTGTAGCCACAGAGGCTTAATATTACAGTTTAGCAGGTTTTCGAAGATCAACGCTTAAACCTAAAACAGAAAAGCAAGGAAGAAATTCCATTCAGCATTTGAATGGGTGGTATTTGACCATCCACCTTGAGTCTAAATTTAGCTTTACATCATCTAAAAATCTGTCGATAGATCTGGGTAAAGATTAAACAGGTATATGTAGCCTTTCAATCAGCCAAACGCCATCACAAGCCAAACTCAACCCCATTTTGAACACAAGCTTTTAGCAAATTATACTTTGATGGAAGAGATTTTTATATGGTCCAGGTTTCCCATTGAATAGTTAGATACACTTTGTCCTATAAAGTTTCATTTATGTAAGCAGAAGTTTCATGAATGCACTCTATTTTGAGATATTTTCTCCTGTTCTCCTTACTTTTACATAGTTGCAACCTCCACACTTCATTTCTGTCCTTTCATCCTTTTATCACAAATCTTCCTGTGTGACAATTTGCATTTTTTCCGTAAGTCTATGATCTGCTCACACTTTTTTTGGCATTAAAAACCAGCAAAAAGACTTGAGATGCTGTAATATACGTAATACAAAGTGGAGGAGACAAAGTGATTAACTTAAGTTTGTTACATTGTATCTTTCAGCTGGGTGCTTTCTGGAGAATTAAAGTGTGCATTAAGCTAAGCATAACGCTTTTGAAAGCATGCAATTATTCATAAAGATCTCTTGTGCTTAGCTTTTTTCTACCAATATTTACTGCAACTTGCAAATATCAATAAAGAACACAGAATATATAACACACCCACTTAAGGTACTATATTGTCACTTACAAACTAGCCGGGTTAAACTTCTGGAGGGCAAAACTAAAACAAATGCTCACAAGAACACAACAGCAAGAGCAAAGTATAGCAATCAATCTTAGACAAACACACTAAACCTTCATAGTCACCAAGACATTTTCTTGAATGTATTAGAACAGGCTATTCAGCTCAAAGCACTGAAAAACCTAAAGGAGAACTTTTATGCCAGACCAGAAGAAACAGAAACAATTGTACTAATTTATAGTTTACAGTCATTTTGCCTGTACCATATACCAGTACAGAACTTCACTACTTTAATTTTGATTCAATAGAGAAGTTATACATGCAACACACAAGGCAGATATTGGACCACAGCGATCGCAGTGGTGGAGTTGCCTCCTTATAACAGGACAGAATTAGTTCGCTAGCATTAGAAATTCTCAGGCACTTCCCTGTTTATTTATCATGCTTCGTAATAATTCTAAATACTAAATACAAAGAATCCCCACTGTTTGCAATGGTGAAACTTAACTGATGTGTTTGCATGAGCTATTCCACTGTGAGGATTCACACTGCTACAAAAATTAAATAGTTTCTAATATCAGTGAAAGGAATTAAGATAAAGATAAGCTCTTACTGCGACTTGAAAGAAACAAAGCAAGCAAGCAAAACCTCAGCAGGCAAGGTGATTTGATTTCAGTTAACAGAAGCTACACATCACCAAACTTCCACTAAGGACACCAATGCCTCCAATAAATAAACCCTGCAATTTGACAAAGTAGTTTTGAAAGAACAGTACGTTACATGAGGAAACCACTATTTTTCTTCACTTTCTGAAGTTTTAAAATGACTACCAAAGGGACATGAGAGACTTTAGTCTTAGTCAAGTACAAATCTGGAAAAAAAAAATTAAAAAATCCTGTTTTACTGATGCAGACAACTTAATTGGAAGAGCTGCTAAAGTGACCTTCCAAGTGATGAGGTGTAATTAGGATGCCCCACTTTCACAGCATGCAAATGAATTAAAGCAAGAGAAGGTGCTGGACAGCTTCCTTAGTGCTTAAGACACCCAAAGGTGTTTTTGAAAACCGTCTGTGAAGGGACACATTGTCCATCTCTGAAAAATTTTCTTAAGAGGACAATTCAAGAGCATACAATTAGCCGGAAACTGTGCATCCCAAGAGCAGCCTGATGTGCCTCTTCATTACCTTGCCTGATGAGGCAAGGCTGTACTGAAACAGAGAAATAAGATAGCAAGATTGTCAGGAGCTGGGAAGGGAAGAAAGGGAATGAAGGAGAGGAAAAGGAAAAAACCAGTCAGGCAACAGGTTCCTCAAACTGTGGAAGAGAGCAAGACGACTGAAGCACAGGTATGCTATTAAAAAAAAAGCATCTTTAAAGCAGCAGGTCCAACTTCAGGAACAAGTCACTCAATAGGAGGAAAAAAGGCTCAGGACGTTGAGAGAGACCATGCCAGTGCAGAAGCCATTGCTGTGCTTCACTAAGTGCCAATTCAAAACATCATCTAATTTGTATTTTCAATATAAAACTGCAGATATTACTTATAGTTTATTGTTGCTATCAGGCATGCAGGAAGTCACACACTACATAAAAATACAATGATCAGGAATCCAGTCATACCACTATGTTTTTCCCCTCCATAAATCTTCCTACTGTACAGTAATAGACACAGGATAGTTTCCATAGTACGGCAAGAGTACATCTGCTTTGTTGAAGGCTGTGGAAGTATTAGATGAAGAGCACAATGAAAGAGGACAGTTTCTTTACATGCATACCTTGCTATTAGCATATGAAAAAACAGCTCCAACATGTTCTTATCCCACATCCAGCAGCAGGTAGATTAATGAACTTCCGTAAATGGCTGGGGAGGAAGGCAGGGCCGTTAGATACATTATTCTCAGAAGGAAAAAACCTCAGGATGAAACTAAATTTCTCCTCCTCCAGTCATTTTCTTGCAATAGATTGCTATTATACACCTACAGGTAGCTGATGCTACTCCTGTACAAATAAATCAAAAAGAAATAATCCACAACTGGCTTTTGATTTGGTCAAAAGTAAGTTTGACTCTGTGATACCTTTCACATAAATATAGTTAAAATAAGAGGTGCAACATCTAAACTGTCTTTCTATAATGACATAAAAACTACATTACCATGATTCAGAAAGTGACCTTACAACGAACAAAAAATTCAAAGATTAAAATATCTGCATTTCAGTTATGCTTACTTACACATATTAAGGCTTTTAAGTGTAATATAGGTTTCCTTCCCCTACCAAGATTATTTTTCTTCAAATTGCGACTTCTTTCTTTACATCTATTCAAAATTTATTGTAATGGCAATGATTTGGAAATTATTTTGAGTCAAAATGTCCATATTAGAACATAACCACATTTTCCTTGCCAACCAGTTAAGTTTCTTTTTTTGTTTTTAATATTCTGAGAATGGTAGGTACAGCTGTGTCTATTTCATAAACCTATGGAGAAATTAAAGAGTATAAAAAGAAAAAAAAAGCTCAAAAAACCTCAACCACCACTACATATTTTAATACCTGTCCAAATATTAATGTCAAAAGAAATTGAAAGTTTGGAAAAATATGCAAGTCAGCAACCAGAGTGGTTTTTATTGAATTGCTCTTTTAAGGTGCATGACTGCCTTCCTAAGCAGTTTTAATTAGCCATTTGGTTGTTTGAAAAGCATCTTTCATCACTCCCTCCCATACAAGTTACCCTGCATCCCGAAGGAAGGACAAGAAAAGAAGGCATCTGCAGAAGTACACGTTAATCTTCAGGCATCAGTTTATAAAGGTCTCTAGTAAAGCTTGCTTTCCTTGCATTTGAACCTTTGGATGAATAAAGTAAAACATGATGAATAAAGTAAAACAAAGCTTTGGATGAATAAAATAAAACAAAGAATTTGTATGTAGTAACATCAGAGAGTTTAAAACATTCTGTCAGCATGCCTAAGTCCATATTAAGGGTTTAAAAAAAAAAATAATTCTGTTTCCCTAGTGAGACAAAAAAAAATGGAGATGATGTAGTGTCATGGCTTAACTCCAGCCAGCAACCAGGACCACGCAGCCGCTCACTCACTCCCCACTACCCCCAGTAGGTAGGGAGTAGAGGGACAAAAGGAGTGGGGCAAAAAACCCCAAAAAACCACACACCTTGTGGGTTGAGATAAAGACATGTTACTAGAATAGAAGACAAAAAGAAAAGAAAACTCCAAACAAACATAGCAATACAACACAAGTCACTCTCACCACCCAACGATCAGTTGCCCAGCCTGTCTTGAGCAGTGATCGTGGATCCCTGACCAACACACGTTTATATAATGAGCATGATGTCTACGGTATGGAATATGCCTTTGTCCAGTTTGTCCTGACTCTGCTCCCTCCCAGCTTCTATGGGACATTGAGTTACGGCATTTTGTCTCTCCAAGTAACCATTACTTGTGGAGCCCTGGTTTCCTGGAGATGGCTGAACTATGAGAAGCAGTGAATGAGTTCTTTGCTTTGCTTCGCCTGTGCACGAGGCTTTTGCTTTACTTATTAAACCATCTTTATCCCTGACTCTGCTCCCTCCCAGCTTCTATGGGACATTGAGTTACGGCATTTTGTCTCTCCAAGTAACCATTACTTGTGGAGCCCTGGTTTCCTGGAGATGGCTGAACTATGAGAAGCAGTGAATGAGTTCTTTGCTTTGCTTCGCCTGTGCACGAGGCTTTTGCTTTACTTATTAAACCATCTTTATCTCAATCCACGAGTTTTCTCACTTTTACTCTTCCAATTCTCCCCCCCATCCCGATCAGGGATGCTACACGGTCCTACTTGCTGGTTGGTGTTAAACCACAGCAATCACTTAGCAACAACTAAAACAACATGAGTTATCAACATTATTCTCATACTAAATCCAAAATGCTGCAGCTACTAGAAAGAAAATTAACTGTAGCCCAGCTGAAACCAGGACACATAGTATTTGGATCGTGATCTCTAAAGTATTGCAGTCTTGTACTCTGTATTCTAAAAAAAAAAAAAAGAATTGCCAACAAAATGTTTTATGTCATTGATTTTTAAATTTAAAAAACGCTTTCATAACTGATCATCAGGAGAAATTTATAACAAAAAATGGGCTTTAATAATATTCACTATACACAGAATCACAAGGGTTTATTGGTAATAAAAGCCTTAATTACAGAATCAATTATTGATAGACATAGATGAAGTACACTTATATCATTTTTATAATCATAGAATGGTTAAGACTTGGAAGGGACCTTAAAGATCATCTAGTTTCAACACCTCTGCATGGGCAGGGACACCTCCCACTAGAGCAGGTTGCTCAAAGCCCCATCCAGCCTGGCCTTAAACACTTCCAGGGATGGGGCATTCACAACTTCCCTGGGCAACCTGTTCCAGTGCCTCACCACCCTCACAGTAAATAATTTCTTTCTGGTATCTAATCTAAATCTCCCCTCTTCCAATTTAAAACCGTTACCCCTTGTCCTATCAGTACACTCCAACATAAAGAGTCCCTCCCCATCTCTCCTGTAGGCTCCCTTCAGGTACCGGAAGGGCATTATAAAGTCTCCCTGGAGCCTTCTATTCTCCAGGCTGAATAAACCCAGCTCTCTCAGGAGAGGTGCTCCACCCTTCCGATCATCTTCTTGGCCTTCCACTGGACCCATTCCAGCAGGTCCATGTCTTTCCTGTGTTGAAGACTCCAGAGCTGGACCCAGTACTCCAGATGGGGTCTCAGAAGAACAGAGGGGCAGAATCAATTGCCGTTGACCGCACCCCTTCGAGTGTAGCCAGCCAGCCAGTTAGTTCCTTATCCACCAAGTGATCCATCCATCATATCCCTGACTTTGCAATTTTGAGACCAGGATGTCATGTGGGACAGCGTCAAACACTTTGCATAAGTTCAGCTAGATGACGTCTGTTGCTCTGACATATAAGCTGTGCAAAATCGAAACTAGAAAACAAAAGAAACCATTTCTGGGCTTCAATGCCTACTGCTGGCAAGATTTTTTTTTCTTATTTTCATTTCTACAACAGCCCTGATTTCTTCAGCTTTGTCTTTCCTTCACCTTTCACTTAGCTTTTCCATCTCTATCCAATTTGTCCTTTCATTCAGTAAGAGTCCTTCACAGGCTCCTTAATTTCTTTTATTCTGCCATTTTAGATGACAACAGGAATGACTTCAATCGAGTTTTCTACCTGGCCTGACGCAAGCCACCCAGTTACTGCTTCCTCACCCACCTTGTAGAAGCACTGCTTCAGATGCAGCAGCAGCATTTGCTAGTGGGACAAGCCAGCTCAGCCAGGCCAAGGAGGTGGTGGTGCTGCTGAACTGTAGCAAAATCCAAAAGCCTCCTTTCATTTCCACATGGGACAGAGCTCACTGATGTCCTCCTCCTGGCCATACAGGACTTTGAGAAAGAGTTTTGTGTAGCTCAGGCACCTCTAAGCTGATGCTCAGTAACGCATCAACAGAACTAGAAGAAAAAAACCACCTCATTGACAATGCATCTGTGCAGAACCTCCATAGATCACCTCCTAACACAGCCTTACACTCATGCAGCTATCATCTTACCACACCAGAGTGCTGTGCTTATTCAAGGATCCTTGCACCACCCCAGTCAGCACTTAGCACCCCAGTAAAACATTGCCAGAAGAAACTTGCCCTACCCTGTAATCTCCTGCCCACCGCAGACTTTGTTAAACCATCTATGTGGTTTGGATTCCCTGCCATAATTTGTGCAGAAAGTTGGGGCAACTTGGGAAGACTTGCACCATCTTGGAGAATGGAGAAAAACAGCCCCACTAAATATAGATACTGAAACTGGAATAGAGACAGTCAGGCTAGCAGAGGCAGCTATTATTAGCATTGCTTCCAGTTAAATAAAGACTTCTCATTAAATAAAGGTATCAAGTGTACCCAGAAAATGCTTTCATTTTCACTGCTGCTGCAATCTGCAGCTGGCAATCAAGTTTCCTAGTGAGGACCTGGGAAGCAAAAAACAACAAGAAAATCTACAAGCTTAGGCAGACTAATCATTGCCACAGAGATTCAAATAAATATCATCCTTCGCTTTTAAATTAAAACAGAGGAGCAGTCAGGCCACCTTAAGTCAGTTTAAAAAAAAATAAATCTGAGACAGAAAATGTAGTTAACAAGCCTGAGTAATGCCAATGAAATGCTCTTTGAGAAACAGAAGGCTGGAATATACTGGGATTCAGAGACTACCTGGTCTATAAAAGCTAGCTTTGAACAAGAAATAACAAATAGCTGTAGTAAATAACTATAAAATTAACATAGAGCAAGCAATTTTTTTTCTTAATTAAAAGAAAATTCAAAATGAGCAAAAACTCAACAGATATAGTAAGCAGTTTCAGTAGAGTTTACAGCACTCACAAAGAAATAAAAATTAACATAAAAACAGAGGTATAAAACCACCAATTTCACCAAAAATTAATTTTACCCTAAGCAAAACAGCTAAGAAATACAAATAAATGCCGGCCCTTGTGGTCTGGCTAGCAGATTGAATCATTTCTGCTAGCTACTTTCAGATATTAGGAACTTTAAAAAACCTGAGGATTACATTGCACACAAGATCTTTTTTTAAAAATGCTTCAGTGAAAGAAGCTATGCAGAGGTGTGCAACTCTGACCGGATACAGGATATGCTGCCATATAGTAGGAAAGCAACAAAAACAGAGCCTGCAGAAGCTTCCGTGAAACACAATCATAGAAGAGAGTCAATAAGCAAACAATCACCCTAGAACACTTGAACAACAATACAGTAGCGTTTGATAAGAAGGTATTTCAAGAATAGAAACATGAAAGCTTGTGTATGAACAGTGAATGCTGGCTTGAATGGGCTAGTAGGACTGGAAGATTGGCAATTTTCTGGCACAATGCATTCATAGCCTGTCACCAGCAACAAATAACTTCTGCACTCAAAGAATTTTGGATTCTTGTTGAGAAAGTCAGAGGAAAATAGAAATAACAAAAAAAAAAAAAAGAAGAAAGTTATCCTTCATCACTGTCCCCTTTATCTGTAAACTCTGACCAGTGATGTGCATAAACTAACCCCACAGTGATGCAAGCCTCCTTTATACTCCCAAAGCTGAAAGTAAAGTAATCTATGCTTATAAGTGGGGGGGGAAGGGAAGTGTTTGACTAATGAGAAAGTGTATGTCATCATCTTTGTCGTGGGTTGAATGCAAATTGTGCTTAGAAATTGAAGGGCTTGATCCTCATCTTTCACAAGCCAGTTTAAAAGACTTCAGGGAAGAGAAATATTTCTCCCTCATCTCCCTGAAACACAGTGTGTGTAGAAGTACACTGAGATAACATGTAAGCATTTACTGAAAATTATTATAGCTTCTAACCTCTGCTAACAAGTTCCAGGGCTAAGTAATTGATTATAAAAATGAAACTGCATTTACCATTTGCTAACTTCTGATAAGCAGAAGCTATATAATTGATTCTCCCTTTCAGTATGCATCCAATAGTACTGCTGATATGAAAGCCTGCAGATGAACCGTTAGACAAAATATCAATGTTTCACATGTTCACTGCTACTTTACCTCTACAAATGAAGACTGAACTAAAATCACCACAAAAAAAAACCCTCGATGTTGACTGCTTCAGTGTTTTTGGTGTTATTACTGGGTAAATGACCCAAGACTAAATGAGACGCAAGGTTATCAGAAGTTACTACTTCTCTGGGAAGGAATCTAGCAGTCAGGAGCAATCATTAGTCATTGTCCCACAAGTCTTCCAAGCAGATCTGTCACAGAAATCTGGCAAATCTTGTAATCCTGTGCTTCTCTGGCACGAGAGACAGCAGAGAGCTCTGGCTAGACCAAAAGGAAATGGGCATGCTATTTTCACAGCTCTGAAGATACAGATAGATGTCCACCTCCCCACCACCTTTCAATGACTTCCTCTCAGAAGACAAAAAAAACCCTTCCCCAGCCTTTATTTGTTCCACTTGTTCTTTTAGAAGCTTTCTGCTCTCTCTTCTCATTTCTTCATGTTTCAACTTCTGTTCTCATTTTTCTCCATGTGCTTATGGAAAAATAAAAGCCATAACTCCTTTAATACATTTCTTCTATTAAACATCAGCAACAGTGAGAATCCACCCACTCTGTTTCCTCCTTCAACACCTGCAGAAGGACTATAATCTCCGAGGTATAGTTTGGTAGACAAATTCTGATTAATTAGCTGTATCAGAATAGTCGGCTAACATAAACACAGCTCTCATCAGCATGTGTATTCCTGCCAGCATAACAAACAGTTCTCCCTCCTTCCTCCTCTCCCTTGCTTTGCTTTTTGACAGAGCAGTCTGCTCACATAAGTGCATCCATGCTACTGCCTGGGCTAGTATAAAAGCATCAGGGAAACATACATTATATTCTTGACCCTCTAATAAAATACTCCCTTTAAAGTCTGTAAGATAATGAGCCTTGATTATTCTACCTGATACTTTATCTGATGTGTTTCCTCCCTAGATCTTCATAAAAAAACCCAAAGGTTGCATTTAATGACCACAGGGAGAAAAGAAGAGCATCATTCTCTTCTTTACATAGTCTCCCGCTGGAAGGCTCTCCACATGGTCACTCACACAAATAGGTCAAGGCAAAGGACTTTGAATCCTCACGACATCCACTTCTGATGGACTCTGACTTTCTTCACAATTTACAGCTGATCACTTTTCTCCATGTCTTAATTATTCCCAGGCTGGAAAATTCTGCAATCAAACAACTCCAGGTTGTTGTTTGAGATGACAGATGAGCCTGTGATTAAGAGATTCTTGTTGTCATGCTATTATAGTCATGGTTAGAGCAAGACAAAAAAAAAAAAAAAAAAAAAGTGTGTTTAACTCCATTCAGACCTTCAGACCTTCACTCCAATTCTTTCTTTAGCCTGAGCACAAGTTCAAGTAGAAAGTACCACACCTTAAAACAATAAAAAAAAAACCACACCACAATCTTCCACTGACATGTCTGTCCACTGAAAAGAGAAAAGGGCACACATTGGTGTTTAATAACTCCCACTTTCTCCCAGTAAACTTTCTATAGGCCTTGTTTCCTATCACAATTTTATGCACTGTCAGCCAAGATTTTACAGGTTTCCATTTATGTCAAGACTTTTTTTAATGATTTAAGTCTCTTAGAGCTAATTGTGGTGATCCTTCCTTCACGTACATTTTACAGTCTTCTAGTATGATGGAAATGGATTTTCAGGAATTGGAATAATTTAAATGGTCATTATTCATAATAATCTAACAAAATATGCTTCATTGAAAGTTAATATTGAAAAAAATCAAGCTCGAAATTAAAACTATTCTGGGAGCTTATTTTAAACAGCGATAACAATAAAGCACTACAATATCTCGTTGAAAAGTGGGACACAAACACCACATGAATGGGACCATAACTGAATTAGTCTACGCTGCAAAATAAACAAGTAATCATCACAGGATTTGATAGCCATGCATTTAAACATATCCTAATCTCAAAACTAATAAGGTGGCATAACTATAAAAATAGATCTCTCGTGTTAAGTCTCATAAAAGTCTCAAAACTGCAAATCTGCTCTAAAGGATTTCCTCGCATTTTAATTAACAATCATAAAAATATTGTGATGAGATAATCTCAGTTTATATAAAAGCACTTTCTTCATTTAAAATTATACTCAAGAAAGCTTAGCAAGCTGCATATTCCCTGCTGACAGGCACAAAAAAAGAAATATATATCCTCTCTCATATATTATATATTATACATGGAAGAACCACATCTGTGCAATTTAAAAATGGAGGTTTAGTAAGTCAGCCAAAGAGGTGAACTTGCATCATACTCAGGAAGACTGAACAAGATCAATCCCTTACATAAACCGTTTCTCTGCAAGTAATGCTAGCCGGAGGTTCTCTGCAAGGAGCAGAAAGATGCTACAACTCAGACAGTATTCAGCATCATAAAAGCTTCTGTGTCATTGATGATGGCTTACTGTGTTCTCCTGAGCCCCATCTGTAGGGACTATGCTACCTCTAGACTGAAAACTAGGTCCCTAAGAATATATCTAAATACTTGAATCATTTCAAAGCTGGGTGTTCAAACACTTGCTGAATTGTGGCTATTGAATTAGCTCAATTTCTGGATTTTGTGACTTAGCACAATTGCTGTTGGAAGCTTACAGTGTCTGTCAACTGTCAGTCTGATGCTTTCCACCTCAGTCTTAGACACATGAGCATGAAAAGGCTCAGACTAGATGAATGGTTGGCAGTTGTGATTTCAGCAGCGGTGGGTCATACAGCTATATGTATTACAGTGTTCTTACAAGAATATGAACTAATGTTACATTTCTTCACAATTGGTAAAAACTCATCATAAGAATATGGGCTGCTTCATTCCAGAGATGAGAGTTTCTTGACCATCCTGAATGACCACAGTGTAACGTGCACATTACTCTGGAGAACATCTGATGGTTCAACCAGACAGAGTCATTTAGGCCACCCAGTGATTATGCTCAGCCTATGACACCCTTTCCCTGACATGTTGCCTCATACACCAAGGCTATTATGAGGTGATAGATGAAAACATTCAGGTTACCACCACCTCACTCCAAAAAAAAAACAAAAAAAAAAGGCAACTGTTAGCATGAATAGATTATCTGTTCTAACCCAGCAACTGAGAGGTGAGGTTGTCCAGAAAGGCTGCGCTGATCCAGGCGGTCGCCCTATGAGCACAGGCCATGTAAGCCCAGGGTAGGAGCTCTTGAGCTTTGAGAAATCCCTGTGGGGAAGCAGATGTCTCCCCCGAGCAGGAAATAACTGCATTGTATGGCTGACAAGAAGGGAACATCAAGAGCTGAGTGTAGTGGCGTGGCAGTGGCGGCCTGGGCCAAGGGGGACGGGCTGTTCCTTAGGGCAGGTGAAAGGGAAGGGAAGGGGCCGAGCAACTGCCAAGCCCAGGAGAGCGCACGATGATACCGACAGGGAAAAGCTGGCACTGCATACCTTGAAATTGGGCTTTCCCCAGCTCTCTGGTGTCTCTTCCACCTGCTTCTGCTTCTCTCCCTCAAAATACTTTTACCAAGGGTTCTCCTTAACCCCGTCATTTTCCAGAAAGCTTTCTGTCCTCCCTCTGCAACTTGTTTAACTTGCAATCAAAAACCAAGCTGCCCTTTCTGTGCAGATGATTTACCTCCTCTATCCAGATTCCTGCCCCCACGGGGCTGCTGGCCACCCAAGGGGAGGAGGCAGCACGTGCTGGCTCTGCACAGCTCTGGCCTGGGGCTCTCAGCTTCCTTCCTCCTGTCCCTGCCCGCTCCCTAACCCCCAGGCTCTCCACCGCAAACACCACTTCCCCTTAGCGGCAGTGGATGCAACAAACCAGATCCAAAAGCTGGGCTCCCCTCAGGTTCAGCTGACTGTTCTCTGGAAGCACAAAAGATGCACCCACGAGATGTACAAAGTCTCACACATGCCAGCGACAGCCCCTCTCAGCCTGCAACATGGCTGCCCCTTCTGTCCAGCCAGCATCCTTCTACAGGCCTTCCCAAATGACATTTCATCCTTCCCTCTCTCTTTTGCGAAAACCCCTTTCCATGATTTTGCCATATGATTTCTTTTCACAGGCTTTGGGGACATAACTGGTTATACCACGCTGGAAGCAAGCTATTTGCCTTTTGTGTACGCCACTCCCTGCAGAGATGCTGATCCATGTCTTTGGCTCAATCATCAGTTACTGACAGCAAACTTCTCTCCCAGCTAGTTCATATGTGCTCCAGTCAAAAACATTTGCTTACAGAGCAGTAGGAGAAAACTAAACTTTTAAGTATAAAACCAATCCATCTTCCTTTTCACATTAATACACCCTGTCAAAGATTCAAAGTGCCAGCAAGAGCAGCAGTTCTAAATGCTCTGGCTTTCCCTAATTGTTCTCACTTCTAAAGCCTTTGCTCTGAAACCTACAGATCGAGACATAGACTAGTCAATGACACAGTGCAGTTTAGCAAACAATATGCTAGCAAAAAATATTTTCTATTTCTTAGCCTGAAATGTTTCCAAATACCTTTTGATGTCCAAGTACAGTTTATAAATCAAAAATGCATCTATTATGTTTTTTTTTCTTTAAAAAAAAGTTCTTACACATTTTTTCCTTAATCATCAGATGTTAAAAGAATAAAATTCCATGGGTAAGAATTTCAGTATTCCGTTTTTGTATCTTTTTTTACTTTCTTATCATCTTGGAAAGATGAGTTCAGACTCCCCTCCAAAAACAAAATAAAAAGGCAGAAAAGCAACAGTTTTTTCAGTATGAATCTGCATGCCAACTCACTTCACAAAATTTTAAACCTCCATGCACATGTGCCATCAGTAGAAGACATCACACTTAGTGATACACAAAACACAGCACCTAGAAGGCACAGGTAAAGCCCACACAAGGGCTCAGTCCTGGGCTAAATCAGGCAGCCACTGATGCTCCTCAGTTGAAGCAGTAGCTGCTGGCACTGGCAGACGCTGCCAGGCCGCCCTAAGAATTGCTAAACATTCAGCCTACTCCTTTCCTGCCACTGAGGTAAGAAATACCCTCTCAGAGGAATCGCTGCTCCTGCTTCAAGTCCTGAAGGGAGTTGGACCTCCCTGGGCTTTCTGACTTGGGCACACGCTGTGCAGGTTCAGATCACACGACAATTCCCACCATCAGAGCCTTGCAGGGCAAAGCTTGGCTGCCCCTGAACACAGGGAGAGCTCTTTAACATACAGTTCATTTGGTACATCTGCAAATATAATTTGCACAAGGCTAAACACCGTGGACTCACAAACAGCATGCTGGCAACAGCAATTACCAAGGATGTACATCCACTGCAAAAGCAGCTCACAGAAGATTTTCTAGCCTTGCAGTTGCAACTACAGCATTACCGAGCAGCCAAAGACTGCAAAGTGCTCATTATAGTTGAGGTTTAGCTCAAGCAAATGCCACAACACAAAACTCAATCATTTTTTCACCACTGGAGTACCAGAGTTTAAGTTAGACTACTCAAATCCTCTTACATGAAAAGCATACTGAGGTACTTCCACTGTGGCTTAACAGCTCAGGAGTGCTGACATTTCCAAGGGAAAAAACAGCCAACTTGCCAAGTGACCTCTCCCAAGCCACTATCAGTCCCTATTCACAAGTTTCACAGTTTCCTTCTGCCTACGAACATAACTGTTTGAAAAGCCTGGCATATGGCATCACTTAAAAGGCCATTGCAACCATTCCACCTTTATGAAATGGTATTTAAAAAAAACAACCAGCCAACAAACCCCCAATCCACATCGAGTTCTCAGTCTCCTCTGAGCAGAGGGAATCAAAAAAATTTTGTATTTTTTTTTCTTTAAAGTTACCATCATGGAAGACACTGGGAAATTGCTGAGCCAAGTGTTTTATTAGCAAATGGAAGATTTAGGTCTTAACCTTACACCTGGAATTTATGCAAGCCTGGATAAAACTTTTGTTTTTCTAATACCTATCCTTTCCTCTTTTCTTAAAGGAGGAATCCTTTCCCACCCTGATTTTACAAAAAAATTTTAGAAACCAAATAAAGGTTTTTCATTGCAATACTCCCATTAATTGAAAATCAGTATTAGAAGCTTTAACACGGTCCCTCAAGATTTTTGTAGCATTTACCATGCTGTCACAGAACTTCCAGACTATGAGCCACCAACCTCCTTCTGTGGTTATGAAAAAAGTCTTGTACAGTATGCCCCAAAAAGTAACAAATATTTCTTTCACATGGAGAGAGCCTTCTCACAAGGAGTCATGGTCCACGGCCTGCTCAGCGCTCTGCTCTTTCACGCTTACATGAAAAGCTTCTCAGAACAATCACTGCTGTTTACAGATGACAACATCTTGAAGGATGACTAGCAGCTCATCGAAAAGCAAGAAAAAGCAAGCAGGTTATGAGCTTTTGTGAATTAGAATCCACACCTAAGACAGAGCGCCCTGCCAAAGCAAGAGGGCTATGTTTTTATATATATTTACGCAAATCACTTTCTAAGTGTGAAGCTTATACGTGGCCCTCAGGAGTAGCCATACATAAAATCATAACAATATTTCATATTTTTCAAAAAACAGTTAAACGCAATACTTCTGCCCAGAAAAATTAGCAAGCTTTTGGTCTGAATTATCAACTTCAGTCTTCAAAACTGCTCCCTCATCTAATAAAACTGAACTGTGAATTCCAGCTATAAATAATTCACCTGCCTCTCCTCCCCTGTGTGCAGATATCAACCCTCACAACACCCCGCTTCTTTCTGGATAATGCTTCTGGCAGCTCACACTCACCCATTCAGCATTCATTGAAGAAACACACTGTGTTATTCATTCCTCTGTGCCCTGTGCCACTGATGTAATGGAAAGAGCACCAAAGATCATGAGCATACCAAGTATGCTGAAGCCCATCTTTCCTTATCACTACTGTACTTGCAGGTGGACATAATGATTAAAAAGTAACCCACAGAGTGCTTGGCACACCATTCAGAGCAGGAATAAAAAAACCCTGATGCCCCTGAAGTGAGCAGATACCTCCCATAAGCACGTCCCCGGAAAGAGAAGGGATTTTCTCATTCTTGGGAGGAATACAGACCCTTCCCTTCCCCTCTTAGGCAGTGGAAAGGAAGCGGCTACCATGGACACTGTAGTTTGCCTTCCTTGGTCCTACGGCAGCTTCCTTGTGGTTACAGACACCAAGAGCTTGTAGTTCTTTTAAGATAAGGAAAGAACTTACTTTCTAACAAAGCAGGTATACATACTATGTTAAGATGCATAGAAGATGCCAAATAAATTCTGTTAAAAAACAGTTAACCTGCTTCTTCTACATCCATGGTTATCACCTTTGCAACATGCCGCTCATTTTCCACTGTCTCAAAAGCTTTAGTCTCCTCACTCTGCTGCCCCCAGAAGCCATGCAGAAGTTTGGGATTTAACACTGCAGGGTACTTAAGAAAGCACTAAGCAATGACAAGAAATGACCTGCAGACACATCTGGGTCTGGATGAAATGCCAGACCCTGACCCTTACCAAACCTGAAGGTGAACTTTCAGAAGCCCCACTTTGACATCGGAGATTCACATAGACACTTAGGAATGTGCTGCTGTGGGGCACTGAATATTAACAGGGTTAAAACTTTAGGGTAAAGGTTATACTAAGGACTTAAACTTCAAAGCTCAGACAGAACCTGTTGCATCGTTCAACAGCAGTGCAATAAGCAAGCTCAAACTAAACTGTGGAACAGTTACCCCTCCTAAAGGCAAAGCCTTGTTACAGAAGCCATGTCAAGAGCTAAATTACAAAAGCAAAACATTTTATGGAAGCTTAAAACACTTAACAACAACAACAAAAAAACCAACCTGCACTTGTATTGGCAACAAAGATGCAAAATGTAAGTTTATATAACATAAAGTCACTGTCATTATTTGCTTATATATTGGTGACTGTTTCAAACCATAGAACTGTTTGCACAGCAAGCTCTGCATTACTAAGAGTTACTGTCTGGGCAGAAACACAATAAGAAACGTAATTCACTCTCATAAACTGGAAGCTGGTGGGACATTCATAATACTGACTTCCTTATTGCTTCGGTGTGTAGGTAGGGTTTACGATTAGCAGTAAGTTGTCCAGTAGTTTGATAACTGAGGAGTAATGCTAAACAAACTTGACAAAAATCTCAGTTGTGAATTAAAGTTGGAAAATTTATCCCCTTGCTAACCTTTCAAGCTGTCAAGTGTAAGATGCAAATATTTTCTTAATTTACGTCACCAGTTGTCAGCATACCACTTTGATGGCAGTGTCAGAAACTTTCAACTTCCCCAATCTGGGAAAGAAAAATCCCATAATGCTGAGTGAATTTTAAGATAATACGTACCCTATCATCTTCTCTATATGCAAGCACTTGCTTTGCAACTTGATGTGCAGCATCAAGAATGAAGGAATCAATTCAGAATTCTTCTCTCTTGTGAGAGAAGGCTACATGGCTACACTGAAGTCCTCCAAATAATCCGTTCTTGATCTTTCTTTTTCTCTCCCACATATAGCTTTGTAGGTAAAGGCCATTAAGTTAATCTCTGCTCTCCAAAAAAACTAGAATAAGCCAACAAACATGATTTTATCTGGGTGAGTCACAGAACTCACTTTGTTAAATGCATGCTGGTTTCTACATTTCATGAAACAAAATTCCATGACAAAATGGAGTAATACCTACATAAACAACAGCAAAATAATTCAGAAACTGCAATAAAAGAACTGCATTTCAAAAATAACACTAAAGTCTCACACTTGCATTCTGCTGCCCATTTTGAAGTCCAGTTCAAACCAGGTATTCTCTGTGAGCTACCCAGTTACAGAGGCTTATGTGAACATTTACCATTCTACCCCACAGATAAACTGCATCAACCCTCTCTTGTCTTTCTAAAATATGAGCCTTAGCAGTTCTTCCTGGCCAGCATGATAAACTCATGTAACTCAACAGCAAGTTCTTGAAAAATAAGTTGTTCCACTGCCTAAAGAAAACCCCAAGAACCTCACATTTTAAAAAAAACAACCAAACAACAAACACCTGAAATATGCCAGTTAGTCATATAAAATGCTACATTTAACTCTAGCTGTACACAAGCTACATCTGTTTTTGTTATCCAATATCTATGGTTATTTTCTCTAGTTAAATTGAAAAATCAGGAGAAAAAAAATGCAACTTCTGCAGCAAGTCAAATGATAAATGGCATTTGTGCAGGATTTGTCTGAATGAAGAATAACGCTGAGTTCATTACAAGTTTACTTGAAGGTGACTCAATTTAAAGGATTTTTTTTAAAGGGACTGCTCCTTAATGGGGCTTCATAATTAGCATCAAAATATTCTTATGAGAAATAATATTTTTAAAAGTAAAGCATCCAAGAAAAATATGAAGTGCTAGGTTTACAGAAAGCTGATAACCGTCCTGCACCTATTTCTGCATTAGAGATACAGAATGGGTTAAAAGCATTCTAGCACATACCTAAGCTGGCTTTCTTTTAAACAGAATCTGGATTCTGCTATACGGAACAGCAAACACATCCCAGTTTTCTTTTATGATCCTAGAAGAACTTGCTGAAAGAATTGCTTTTGTTAAATAAAGGTCCTTAATAATACATCTTATTGCAAGTGTTCTACCTTTTTCTTGCCACAACAGTCTATCTAGTGCATACATTCCCTTATCCTGTTTGTACCTCATTTCATGCAATGCCACTCTTGGTCCATTTCATCCCTGGAAAGTACCCTCTTTTTATTCCAATTCTTTTTGAGTTTCTCCAGAAAGCACCCCCCCTCACCACCAGACAAGGAAAGGTCATTTTGAAACCAGATTCTTTAACGTATCCATTTAAAACACAGACAATGTCTTGCTACAAAAGAGAAGTATCTCTAATTGACTCATCTTCTGGGTTTGCCTATTATGTGATTCGGATTTGTCCTTCCTTCTCCTTCATGCAACAGGAAGCCCTTGATGAAAGTAAGATGCTTTCAGAAACAAAGCCTGGCACCACAGAACACTGTGAAGAAACAAAGGCTTTTAAGGTAACTTCCAAGCTGAAGCCAGAGGTCTGGGAAAAGCAGAGACACACTGCTGCTAACAGTAAGGTAGCGGAGCTCCCTCTATTGAATTAGCTGCCAATATCTCTTCAAGTTTAAAAGACACCAGCTGTGGCCAAAATCAATGTTCTCTTAAAAAACCCCAAGACTTTCCAGTCCGGACAGCTGGGAGGCACCCATCAGGTACAGTGTATGAGAGAGCTAGCTGAGGGAAAGGGACAGCCACTGCACAGAGCTTCTGACACATGCAGAAATGTCACCAACCTGCCAGAGCCTCAGCCCCGGGGACTTCTGCCATCCATGACACCTGAGGAGATGTTTAAAATTTGGCTCCTGTTTGAGTGCTTTCCCACAGGGGCAAAACTGCTACGACCAGTACTCGTGTTTAATGATGCCAGGAGGTTCTACAGATGGGGCTACCACAGCATAAAGCTCAACGCACGAACGCGGTTCAAGCATTTGAAGTTTCTCTTCACAGTAAGGGGTTAACTACAGAGTGCAACATTATTGAAAACAGATGATATGGATATATATAGAGAGACTGCTGAAACACTCATTAAATCACTGAATTCACTTTTTGCTTGTTATCAAGGGAACAGCTTAGTATTTCCATTGCGATTGAAAGCACTTCTAATGCTTTCTAACCAAACATTACAGAACTGTTCTAACCCCTGATAACCTCTAAAAATCATACTCTAAAGCTGCAGGCGCCCTCTCTCACTCTTTCCACTGTTTTATCACTTTCTCCCTTTTTTTTTTTACCTCCCAAAAGAGGCATATTTCTTATCAACAACAAAAATACCAGTTCAGTAGAAGCAGGCGTTGTTTTAATAAGTAAATATTTATTTGCCTTTCTGAAGACCTATATGCACGATAAAAAAAGCAATTTAATCTGAAACTAGGCAGATATTCCTCAAAAGAACCACCACTTTGGAGCAGTAGATTAATATCCACTGGTGTAGGACCAACTGTGATTTAAGTCACCCTCAACAAAACATGCTAGGGAAGAAGAAAAATGAAACAAAACCAAAGAAAAAAGGGAAGAAACTTGATCCGATCATTGCCCAGTAGTGGATTGTCAGTGTACAAGTTGTACTGCAATCTCCTCTCTAAATGATGAGATTCATTTTCAAGCATATTAAAGACAGGAAAGTATAACTTCCTTTAATATTCGCCCTGTTCTTACTAAAGAAAGGGTACCAAGATAAAGAATGTGTAGGTCAAAGCCTTGTCTTCAGGGAAGATAACACTCAGCAATTGCAAATCAAGGGGAGTTGTCAATGTTCAGTTTTTCCTAGAAAAATCACATTCTGCTCCAGTCAATTCTAATTATCACCCTACAGCATTTACAGTTCTTGAAGATTCTCTCATTTGAGCATTGGTGCATGGAAGCGTAACTATTTTTCTTGAAAGCAGAGGAACTCAAGAGAAATCAGCATGTTTCAACAGGTCCTCAATTCTCTTACAAGCACGGCCTCACAGTTTACATACATTTTCTAATTAAAAAAAAAAGATTGTATTACTAGAAGAAAAATCCATACACTAGCCAACCCAAAGGAATCTTAAGGAGCAGTGAACAATGAGCCTGAAGATGATGGGGTATAGATAAGGTAGTATCTCCCAAAAAACAGTACATAAAATCTAGCCCTGTATGAGAGCTTGCAGAACTGAACAGGACCATACTAAAAAAACATAACTTTTAGTGATGTGAAAAAACAGTTTCCACGGTCAGCACGGCAGTATAAAAAAAAAAAAAGCTTTCTGTGTGTGAAACAGCAGTGGAACAAACACTGCAGCCAGACCTTGAGCCAGCTTATCTGTGACCATCATGCTGAGGGTCAAGTAGTGCAGGTGACAAAAAGGGGAAACTGATTATCGGTCATTTAGTGTTAGGAGACCCAATTACAAATTATAACCCCTACAAAGTCAGAAAATTCAGTCTCTAAACTGTTAACAGGTTCAAAGTAGATACAAGTAGGCCTGGCTTCCCATAACCACTTTCTTATTCTGCAATCTGCTTTATATCACTCAACCTGTCCAAACCCACTTTGACAAAAAATACTCTCCAGAAAGTCCCTGTGGTAGGAACCTAAGACAAGCCCATGGTGGTGTGATGTGGTGTGACCGGCAAACTCATTAAAGCCATTGCCACTGCAGTAATGTTTGGGTTTATATGATGTCTTTCTGCACCATATGTAGTCAGATACAGAAATCTGCAGTGAGCACTCTTACAGCTTAAGACTATAAACTACACTACAGAAGTAGACAATTTTTAAGAAAATAGGGAGATAAGTTTATCCTGATCATACAGATGTAATTTGCATTATGTAAAACACTTGATGCTATTTTCTTTATTTTCCCCTTCATCTGCCATTTTGCATAAATATTTAGACATTCGTTCCCCACAACTTTCTGCTGGAAATAAGCCACATACCTAAACTTCTACTACAAAGACAGCTGAAAAAATTTACCCTGGGACTACCCATTAGCATTCTAGGTTACTTTCAGGGAGAAGAATGGATGGTACCATAAGGAAGGGTATTACTCTCACACAGGTTGGAAAGTGGAAATAAGATATCTTGGAATATGACTTAGGACAGAGACATTTATTTCATGAACATAACAACATATATTTTCTCCAGTAAAAATCAATGGGCTGATATTTCAGAGATTTACAGACCCGAATGACTTCTGTGGTTGCCGTCTGCCTTATGAGAATTGTTAGAAACCCAACAGAAGAGAGAACACAAGAAGAAAAAATAATGCATGTTGTGGCACTTTTCTAGCCAAATAAAAAAAAATAAGAATAAGAAAGAATTTTTAAACTTATCAAACACTCCCCAAATACAAACTATTTAACAACTATAGCTTGCTTAAAAACTAGTCTGGCTTTGCTATCTGCATATTGGACCATAGACACATAGCTTATCAAAACATATATACATGGTGCAGGTATTTCCTGACTTCAGTCTCAGAAAACCCACACCACAAACTTCAGATCTTAATAAAGAAAACTAGTTTCTCTAGATCAGTGCGACACCAGATATATCAGGAAAAAAAACTTAGTAAGGAGTGAGAAAACAGTAAGTGCTACATGAATGAGAAGACTACATATTACAGTCTTACTACCCTTATGCAATATAGCAATGTGTAACTAGTCTTTCGTAATAAATCATAGTATGAGATACTCTGAACTTCA
>NW_015090885.1:12877576-12911007 GCF_001431845.1 Calidris pugnax
GGTTTCATAGCAGGTCAGTCCAAAAGAGTTTTTGTTTTGACCTCATTGCAGGGGTTTATCTCTCCTTCAACCTGAATATATAGCTGCCAGATCATCTTGATTTACTGTTAAGCATAATATTATTTGCACTAAAAAGGCAAATGACAAAGTCAAAACAATTATCTTCCTCATTCTTCAGCAGCAACTGGGAGAGAGAGATGCATGCCCTAAACCAATTTGGATTATTCAATCATCTTTTTTTCCAAAAGAGAAGTATTTCATCAGAACAAGTTAGACCAGTGTTAGGTAATGTGAAAATAGAAATATAACCATTTCCTCTGTTTCATGGTCAGAAATTGTTTTGCCAATTTGATCTGTTAGTGCCTGAAGAATGAGAAATGTGACCTTATGTTTATCTTTCTCCACTTAATAAATGCTGTTTAATATTTTCAAAGCCATGTTGGGGATTAGAATATGCATTAATTCTGGTTTTAAATATAGCCTATAGCTCTTCAACAGCCTTAAAAATGTTAGCTATTTCCTATAAGAAAACATAAAATCATGTCTGGTACTACATGTACGTACTCAAAAAGCTGCATGATTTAATTTTTGCCTTTGAAAAATGAAGCACAGTAATTTAAAAAAAACTGGAATATATTGGATTTTTTTTTGTCTGTAGCTAAGAATTTAAGACAATGTCTTTTGCTTTTGATGAACTTCATTCTGACGTCATTTAATCTTTTTTTTTTTCCAAGTCCTTATATGTGACCACCGTTTACTCTTTAAAAGTAGGCGTGCACATGCATTTGCATGCTGTATGCATCTATTCAATATAGATGTAATCACCATGCAGCGTGCAATAGATATAACTAGATACAGTGTTAAAGATGACTATCAACACAACACTTTTAAAATACTAAATACTATGCCTCAGAAAAAATACCACCGAAACTACAGATTAGCAGTTAGGTTTATATTATCTCCATATTTTTTAAAACCTGCAAGATAATGTCAGAATTGCACAGATTCACCTTAGATAAAGTAAGAAAATACGTTTATTTCCAGCTCAGACAGATACAACCTGAGAAGCCTGTTAGAAATCATTTTGGGCCAGCTGTTATGATTGATTGATACATAACAAATTATGAAGGAGTCAGCTACCTGATAAACTTAAAATGGAACCTGCACTTTGTAATCAAATATCCATGCCCATACGCTTACTTCACAGTAAACCTGTCATTACATACACGGGGGCCAATTGCCACGTGAAAGAGGACTTCTGCAGTCTTACTGCAATGGGAAACAGGTAGAAAACAGCCAACGAAGGGTACTGATATTTCTTTTACATGATCTCATCGGAGGCTCTGAATTTTAGCTACAGTGGCAAATTTCATGAAGTCACGGGTTTACATTCATTCACTCTACTCTCTTGGTGAACACACTCCCAGAGCTGCAGGGAGTGATTCAGAACTGCAAGGCTTCTTCAGAACCTGATTCCCTAGAGCTGCAACTGTGCAAGTCTAGGTTTTGATGGGTGCTGTTTTTCTAATTAGAACTTGTCATGTAGGAAAAACAAAACAAAACAATTTCACTGATTTTGAAAAGGAATCATCTCAGGGTAGTTGTGTAAGGCAGCACAAAGAATAAGGACAGTGAAATGAAAAGTCCTAACTGGATGCAAGCAGAAGACAACAGAATGTAATTGGAAGGATTTATGACAGGAAGGAAATGACAGAAAACTCTGCAATACACAGTTAATTTTATACCCCATTTGAGAAAACCAGAAACTAAGTTCCAATTCAAACTTCTGTACGTCTGGTAACACTTCAGTGATAATTTCAAACATATAAATGAGCCTAATTTTAACAAAGAAGAACTCCACAAAACAAAAACATCTTTTTGGAGGGTTGGGGTGTTTTTGTTGGGTTTTTTTTAAGTCTCCCAGCAAAACCTGAACTTCATAGACCTTAGACCTGGCTCTACTTAGCCTGCATGACACAAAGAAATCACCACCCAGAATAGCAGGACAAGCTATTGTTGTTGAGTTGGTCCACAACTGAAATCTTTTCCACCGTGTAATTGAACATTGCGCATATATTTTTGTTCTGGATTGGAAAAAACTTGAAAACACTAGAATAGATCACTCGTGGAGGTAACTGACGTGAGAACTTTAAGAATGGTTTGGACAACATCTGCCAGAAATGGCAAAGTTTTAGTTAACCTTGCCTCAGAGCAGAAAGAGATTATAACAAGATGAACACAAGTTTAAATGCAAATTATACACGCATATGATATTAAGTATACCAATAGCTGATATTAAAATTTCAAGTCAAGAGAAAATGAATCAGGGTTGTCAAAACTTAATACTTCAACTTTTCTCCTATCAAACTTTTTCAGAATAATCCATTTCCTCCAACATTTCAACTTCAATAAGAGTATAGTTTTGATGAAAAACTGTCAAAAAACAAATCAGACAGCTCTTGTCAAGATTATTACACAGCACGGTTCACACCTGTAACATTTTCCCTGCCAGCCAAAGTGCAAATTCCCTCACCAATGCACATTCAATAATACCGTGGCAATTTATAAAAAGAAAGTAATTATAATCAGAGGAAAAGAGCATATGGCTCATCTCAACAAAGGGATTAACATCTCCCATTTCAAAAATATCATTACCGAGAGATTCAAGAGGAAGGAAGATGAAGCAAAGTTAGTAATTAGGGATGTTGCGTATCCCAAATATTTTAATGCAAAGGCAAATGCATAACAGTCATGCATTCATTTAGTTAAAACTTACCACTATGAAGTGACTATAATCACATGGTAGGAATCTGAAACTCTGAAACAAATGTTGGAGAGTCCTCAAAGTTAAACATTTCAAAGATGAGTTTAAAGGAAAATCACACCCCCAACCAAGCCAAGCATGAACCATAAAGACACCAGTGGGGAAGCAGCCTCTGGGGCTGCTTGGACTGCATGTCTACTCAGGCAGGGAGCAGCTCGCAGCAAGAAGTTAGTTCAGTTGGTCAGGATGGACATTGCCACAAGATACTCATAGCAACTGTGTGACCACACTTCACATGCACTGGGTGTACCCTCATAGGGATTTAGAGAGGTCGAGACAGCACGTTGTGAATACCCATCCCAGCTTACTTTATGATACCCTCCCTATACAGAAACACTGAAGACTGATTGTCTATCAAAGGGCCAAAAGGGTACTCAATTACCAAGTCAGTCAGGAATATTTGTTTCCTAGAATGTAGCTTAGCCCACTCCTGCAGTATCCGCACTGCCCTGTAATTCCAGCATTCCTCAAAACTTGCCCATTCCCAGCCTCCTGGACATCACGTGGCCTCATCATAGTCTAAAAAGTTCTGTTACAGGGTTTTAAATAGTATCCCAAACATTTCTACAACCTCATTTCATTCTATAGCAAGTATCGCTATTGCTTGTAGAAAAACACAGTAGAAATGACTCAGACAAACTGATCCCATTTTAAGTCAGCTCACATACTTTCTTTTAATTTAGTCCACTAATAGGACTAATCTTCAGTGTATGCCAGTACAACAGCAACTTCACTAAGGAATATGAATGCACATATATATTTTGGAAAAGTACTTGTCATATTTAAGACTCGCATGGGCTAGAATCTCCTTAGGTTTCTCAGGAAAGAACAACATGAGCCCTTCCTTGTGCTGGGGATCTCTGACATACCGCTGCCAGCTGTCATTTCACCTGACTTAGAATCTTCTTCAAAGTCCACCCCTTCTCCTGCTCCCTAATATTTTTTGTTTCTTTTCCTTTTTGCCCTGTTTGTGGTTAAAACTGACTTAAGAGTATTGATTTTCTTACAGTTGAATTTGCTGGTTCAAAGAAGCTTCAAAAGATGTTACTCTGCTACACCCCCATGCCTATTTTGTATGCACCTTTTCCTGAATATGCTAAAGGCTGCACAGGCAAGAAGCTTCTACTTTGCAGCATAGCAAAAGGTGCTATCTCCATACTCCTATCATTACAGAAAACCACAGCATAATATACTAGATTTTTTACAAGTCTGAATTGTTGCTTTAAAAACAACTTTAGAATTCCCATAATTTGGTGGAAGCCATCTGCAGGCTACTGACACCACATTTTAAGAACCGCATTGCTAGACAAGAATAATAGGAAAGAGTTCTTTTATCACTTATAGTAAGATATAGTCACTGACCGTCTGTTCCAGTAGTATTGAACCATAAACTGAACTTTCAAGGTCAAAAGCAACCTGCATAAATTAAGATGTTAAGTGGACTTGCTAAATTCTCCCATCTAATCAGCGTGGCTATCGTTGTCAAAACTTAGTGACAGGGCACCTTCAGATGCCAAGTGCATGATCAATCTGTCCTATGCCTTTAAATCTGGGATTATCACAAGCCCGTTACTTCACTTTCCCAAGGCCTGTGCACAGGTAGGGGTGGAAGGATCCAGTCATGGGGTATAGTTCAAAATTTAGAGGAAGACAGTACTTATCCATTCAATTGCAAGTGGTCACCCCCCCGGAAAGTCCTGCGTTCCTGCTGGACTGAAAGTGAACTGACTTGTGCTCCAGCGAGTACCTTACTTGGGGCAAGACAGTGACTCAAGCTGAGCTCCTGCAACATTCCTAAATTGACATCATGTCACCAACCCCTTCCTCTGACACAGCTGGACATTAGTTCTCACAACTAAGTGTGCAACTGCTCAGGAGAGGGACAGTCAGGTACTACATGCTATAAGCTAGACCATTCTAACCCTTTCTCGTGTTTCTAAGGAACAGGGTAGAAATTATACAGAAAACAACCTGATGGGAGAAAAAGTATAGCATATGGAAATGAAAATACATAGACTGTGGAATTTTGGGGGCTTATCCCAAGATTAGTGGGTTTCTCACTGGACACATCTTCCTACAGACTCTTGCATCTCTTCTCCAAGCCCATAGTCATTTTCTTGTGGATAAGAACTAACTGTTTAAATTCCTATATGGCTACTCAATACCACCCTAAGTATCTACTATTAACTGCTCTCAGATTCTTCTTAATGTTAGAAGTTTGTGTGCTTAAGCAATTTAAGTACTGCAAAACTGACTGAAATAAGCCTCTATTCACTTTTTCCCCTGAGGAAGCAGATTTAAGTTTAGTCTGACAAACAGCTGAACTGCTGGCAAGAAAGGGTTGAGGGCCTGGACTAGATGATATCCAGAGGTCTCTTCCAACTCCAAATCATTCTGTGATTCTGTGAAAGGGTTAATATGTTTGCCTTTGATGAGACATTGATGAGACAATGAAGCAAGAAGGGACTCAGCAGAAAGAATCAAAGAAGGTTTTTAAATATACTCTGAAAATATACTCAGAGGTTTGTAAAAATAGATATGGGAGTACACATGTAAGAAAGAGGGAATGAAAAGAATAAATCATTGAGTTGGAGCACTTGCCTAATTCAGAATAGGAACACTTGAAAAAGCAGAAATCCAACTAATCCCATTGCAAGTGGCATTTCTCTTTAAATTCCACAATTCATGTTTTCATTCTGGATTTTATTTTATTTCACATATCAGAGTTGGATATTTTAATGTGTTATGAAATAATTAAGTATACAGAGATGGGTAATTTGTGTGCAGATACGTATGTTATGGATGACTCATATCAGGAAGCATTTCCAAAACGGTAGAATTTACTTCAATAATTTACATTGATAATGATGAGGCCACATTAAATTGAGATGTGATGGCAAGACTACACTGTAGTTGACACTACACTTACTGAACTGATAGAAAGCTGTGGTTCTGTAGTAGTTGTACAAAGTCTATAATAATGAAGACACTGAATGGGAAAGCCCAGGCAATACCTTTCAGTAAAGATTAGACTGTAGCTTCATCACAAGAGAAGATATGATCAGCACAAAAGCAAACTTTTTGAGAGACCTATCAATGTCTCTCCCTTTTAAAGATCCAACTAAATGCAATCTGGAAAGCTAATGAAGAGAACTGACGTTAAAGTTGAGATAACATGATTTAAAAAAGGGGGTGAAAGAAGGCGTAAATCAGACAATACTACCTGATAGGCACAAACCAGGTAGAGTAATTTTACACACAACAAGGACTAAGGGAAGAAACTTCACTTCTCCTTGCCCTCACCACAACAGAAATCTATCATCAAGGAACAGAATTTATCTATTCAGTCTCATATTTAAGCTACAGAAAACAAAATTACCTCATAGATTTATCATCTTAGACCCATACCACAGCTTACCTTAGAAGGAGTTTTAATTTTTCAGGTGAGCCACGAATGAGAAGACAAAACAACAACTACAAAAAAAACCTCTTTCAACCAACAGCAAGTCTGCTAGAAATAAATACTTCCCTGAGGGCCAATGCATACTATGCAGTGGAGCAAAGAAAAATCAACTTCTCCAAGTATAGATTAAAATTGTCTTATCCACAAGCAATCGGAATTTCACATATGCACTAACTAAAGAAATACACTGATTACAAAGAAGCTTCCTACAAGTCTATGATGTCTGATCTTGAGGGTTCATTGCAACAGATGAGTGAAGTCACATCATCTTGTTTCCATTCTCCAAGTGAACCAAATATATGAATGTGTCTTTCACCTCGTAGAAATTGGTAAATTCAATGCAACTGTTTCTGGCAACAATCAGAGGTATTTTGGCCCTCAGGTACCTAGAGAGGTGCCCGATATTTAATTTTCTTGTGTTTGGGTTTGTGTTTTTTTCTGAAGTAGCCAAATAAGTAAGGTGCGTACTTTGCCATTGCAATTTCTAGTCCTTGACAATTTTTTAAAGCTAACAAAAACGTTGCTTTGACAACAACCACCTCAAAATGTACATCAGCCATCCAGTTAAGCTTCCATGTAAGTCACAGTCAACTGCCCAAGTATTCACAGTAAGAATGAACCAGTGAAGAATGAATGGAATTGGAACAAATTTGTGTTAAAATTTAAATAAATATTTCTAGAGAACATCCTGCCTTCCTCTGCTGGTTCTAATGTCAAGTAATTCTCAGCTTCAAAGTGCTGCTGGCCACCATCATTTTCACTTCTGAAAGCAACTGACAGCATGCAGTATGAATTGCTTTGATTGAGAAGTGATACGATAATAGTTGATGATCTTGCACTCTGCCAGGGTTGTCTCAGCAGATAAGAAGGTGCAGAATCAAAGTGGTGTCACGGGGTACTAGAAAACCTACACCAGCTTGAGACAAGGGCACTGCTGTGTCCACATGCACTCTTAACAGGTTTTCCCAACAATCTCTCAACAAACTAAGGCTGAGAAATTAGTTAAAGTTTCTGAGACAGTGCATGGTTAGAAATCCCTGAAACTTCTATTCAGTCTATGAATTGGACCATAATCCTCTACCACCAAGCATTAACAACACGCCCTTCAAGCCCAAAATAGTTTGCTATAGCATACTTTAAGTTACAAAAGTTGGCACCATTGCTATACCACCAACATACTCTAATCACTGCGGGCTTTTCTATGCTGATTTCAGTTGATGGCATAAATCTCTCACAAGAACACCAATGCCTTCTAGAGGTTGGGTTGGCCCTGGTATTTTCCAGGACCCAATAAATATTTGTAGTGAAGAGTCTTGAAAAAATTTTTGTGCCCATCTAGGAAAGGTGTTTTTGCAGAAATATTCACATACTACTTTCACAGAAATCCTTGGTAAAATATTAGTACCAGTTCTGCTGGAGAAAAGTGAGATCTCTATATGCACAGTGTTGCCTGCATTGGCAGAAAGGAGATGAATTGCTCTTGATGACATACAGCAATAGATCACCCAGTTCATGGCAGAGACCTAAGTGCCACTATCTTCCCCTAAAATCGAAAGCTTACAGAATTTCTTCTTTGAATGAGGGAAAAGTTATGAGGATAAATAACTACAATCTGTTTTTCCATTCTCTCTGCAGCAATTTACACGTCTTGCAATTTTACCTGCTCTGTAGGGAAATTCCTGCTGGGCAAATTCCTTTTTCACTTGATTTGCTTGTTACCCTACTCTTGTCTGGCCCCACAACACATAACTTATGACAGCTTAGAACTTTCCTTGGCATGTCAATGCAAGCAGACAATTTATACAACTTGACTCACTTGGGAACCTGTAATTTTCCTCGCTACAGGCGCCCTTAAATTGTGGTTTGGAAAACATTAGCCTTTCAAACATAAACAAACTGGAGAATTAAATCACGTCGCTAATATATACACTATTTGAATATGAAATTATTGCTGAATGGAAAAAGGACTTATCTACAATAAGCAAAGACTCAAATATGATGTGCTAATAATACATTTAATAGGAGAAAATATGACTGAAAATAAACACCCTATGGATTTACAGCCAGTGATGAGTTTAGCTCATTTGAATTAAGAATGAGGTGTAATACAATTAAAATTAATAGGAAGCTGGTACAAGACTATTTTTCATTTAATAATACTTGGAACTTCATTGCCATTCTAAATTCCCAGAGTCTTTTCAGCTTGAAAAGTCACTCAAATAATGGCTTAATTCTGAGTAAACTAGTGTGGTTTGATACTATAAATACATCTGCTTAGACACATGGGCTGATTCTGCCAAGTCTTCTGCATGTGTTTACAATTTACAGACACAAATACTCTGACTCCACAGACCTTAAAAATTAAGCACCTGCCTACATATAGACATCTTTGCAAGACTCTTCTGTAGAGTTTATTAATATTCATTTTCACATCCTTAGCGAGAAGCAAATGACACAAATGGGCCTCAGCATATGTGCTTAATTTTACATAAATAATCCAGTTAACTTCATTGTTAATATTTATGTGCATAAAGTTAAGTACATAGGTATTTGGCAGATGGAGACCTCTGTGATTGGCTTTCACCTGGTTCCATTTGTATTTAACTTTTAAATGCTGGCATATTTGCACCAATCCTCTGTGGAAATTCATCTCAGAAGTATGTGATGCATATTGGTTCACAACAGTGAGGTGCATGTTTTAGAGATAATTAATGTCTCTCCAAATTAAGTGATTTATTTTACAAAACACATTGCATAAGTGAAGACCAGGCTAAGAAGAGTACCAAGACGAATTTTAAAATTGGTCTTTTTCATAAAGAAAATTAACCCTGCATAATACTAATGCAAATCAACCTAAAACTCAACCACTTAACACGGTGTATTCAACATTTTGCAAAAAAAGCACTAGTTATCTGAGGATACCATGATGATATCTCCACAGGCCATCTATACATTTACACCTATGAAGCATCAATACAGCACATACTTCATCACAACCAATACACTGATATAAGATTGCTGAACAATACTTTCTTTTTTTTTTTCTTTTTGCTGTAGCCTAGTAATATTTTCTTTGACAAGAAAAAGGAGTCACACTTCTTTTGCTGCATATGAAACTAAATTATATTCATGTCAGAGCTAAAGAACAACAAAAAAAGGACCCCAAATCCTCCTTCCATCTTATAATAGCAATTTAGTTTGCTCAACACCCTGTCAAAACCATTTGACGTGAAATTCCAGGCTACTAAAAAGTAGTTTTTCCTCTGATTTATTTCTCTATATTTTTATAGTACTTACTGTTTTGATTCTTCTTTACTGTACCTGGAGGTAAGCTCCTCCACATCATTGTTAAAAGAAAAATAACAACTTTGAGAAGTATTTTAATGAATCACATTGAAAGAAAACACTGTGATCTTCCAAATTCCACACACACACAAAATCAACAGATTATGTCCCTCTTGCAAGCTTGCTAGAATATAAGACCTGAACCTACCTACACAACAAAGTTGTAAGGTTTGCCCCCTCACAACACATTTCTAAGAGGCTGAAAATGTGGTTAAAGGCAAACAACCCCAAAATGGCTAATTTTTATTTTTTTTTCCAGGGCTAAAGGCAAAAATGTGCCTAAATAGGACAAATCATTATAAATAGCAAGTAAGACACCCATAAGGGAGAATAGTTTCAAGACGCAGGTTTGCAATGTAAAGACACACAGTACAGAGCATAAGCATCCCAGGTGAAAGCTCCTGTCCTTAAAACAATATTCTAATGTTACCATGGTCCGCAACTGGGGGACTGCAAATGCGGGTGAAAACAATCATCACAGCAGAGCTGCTTCATCACACCTTCTCATTACCTGCAGTCTCCTAGTCTAAGACAAACAAGCAGAGACAAGAAACCCAACACTTATATGGCTCTATCTTCAATAGAAGATAAGAACAACCCTTTTCTATTACAATGTCATACTGCTCTTCCTCCCAATCCCCAAGAGAGTTTCAGAGCTCTCTTCAGTGCTGCAAGAAGAAATGCCTCCAGACTTCTGTACCAACTAAACATTTTTCTTCCCTTGCTTGCCTTCCTCAGTTTATCAAAAATATTAATACATAAACATCATTAGCCCAAATTCATACTGCTGCCAGAGTGGCAACGCATGTTCTCTAAGAAAACAAGGGAAATCCCAGAGCAGCTATAACAAGTCTGGGACCCCTGGAGAGAGCAAGAAGGGCTGGCTGCAAAAGCCTCTCTGCCCTTAAAGTACTACACAGAAAGGAAATTGTTATTGGAACCTTAATGTGAACCTTTTGGTTACATGATCACAAATACCTACCCCCACATAAAAAAATTGCACAGGTAAGAATTCATATGCTGTTCCTCAGATTTTATGGTTGTCATTTTGCTGAACACTCCCTGCTATATGTATGCATATAATTATACATACAGTAATTTTGCCCATGAAGGCACATGCTTAAAGAAAGAGAAAGCAAATTCATACTCCCAGTCATCATAAACCTGTTTCATGTTTACTGAAAAGGGCAATCTTCTGAGAGAAGAATTTTTTAGATGTTTCAAGTGGAAAATCCAAACTATTACAAGTTCAACGTAACCATCACAAGTTTTGTGGTTTTTTTTTTAAACAAAAATTTCTTGACAGAAGTGTTTGACGAGTTAATTGCAATGTATCATCAAATTTTCTGGGAAGAGAAATGATGTATGCACAAAGGAATTTGGTATAAACATGATGGACTAATAATTCAGTCAATTTACACAAAAATAGAGGTTCTTTTTCATTTTTCTGTCATCTAATGTACCCCAAGACAAGAATCCACAAATTTGACCAGACTTGATGAATATTTTCAAGTAGAAAGAAAGAGGGCAAAATGGAAGCATTTTGACATTTTAAAATTAAAACAGCACATCCATTGTTAAACTAACCACATTTTTGAAGGTTTATCAAAGCTATCAAAAGATAATTATTTGAGTTTTGTACCAAATGTTTCCTGCAGCCACAGCTTTTGTAAGTGAACAGAATGACATTCTTCACATCTTTGCATTACCAAAAAGCCCTCAGAACCTTGCACATTGAGTCAATATAAGCCTTCCCCCGCCACACACACACACAGAGGATGCTTAAGTTTGGGCACTGGACTGAAAAATCCATTACTTGCACAGTTCTAAGAGTTTTATTTCCCTTTAACATCATGCTGCATTGTAGTTTCTTCTGTAAGAGTGTCTGGATGTGTTCCTGCTGAGTTACATACTGTGCCTAAACCTGGCTCCTTGTCTTTGTTATTACTAGTCTGTTCTCATTTTTAATCTATTGCCAGTTGTTGGCATTGGTTATCAAATGCGTTCACTATGTCTATGATTCATTCCTGCATCACTAGCAAAACTGCAAGCAAAGAATGTTTTTTCCTAGTTCCATGTTTCCCCTGTTCTTGCTCAGAATATATGTCCTGATAGGTTCTTCAGATAAGAAACTAAAAGAAAACTTCTTGTGAAAAGCAAACACTTCTTCTGACAGCTGAAGAAGTGCTATCATCTTAAGTACAGTCTGTGAACACCAGAAGACAACAAGTGTGCCCACATAATGGTTTAGCCTGTATTAAAAAAGCAAACAATAGGAATCCTGCAGGCACAAAATATGTTGCATATGCTGCTAAACTACAGAGGGCTTCTGGTGGGTGCCTCAGAGAGCTGTTTGAGAAGGACTGCCAATTGCAGAAATGTGGTCTTAGTCACCTCAGGATTGTTAAGGACAGAGGAAAAAAACCCTGTATCAAACTCAGGGATCCAAGCCAATACAAATTTTGAGATTCAAAAAAAAAATACCCAGCAATCCCCACTAAGTTACACATAACTAAGACTGAGGAAGAGACAAACAGAAGGCATTTCAAATTTTTCGCTAAGTTGTACGGCCAATCTACTACTCTTCAAGTTTCTCAAATGCCATTCTTCTCTGTCCTATGGTTGCTACTCCAGTTCTGTTAAGATACAGCTGGAGAAGCAGAGGCAAGCTTTCTTAGAAGCAAAGCTAACCTTCTGCATCACAAGCACTTATTCAGAATTTACTCTTTCCCACTGAGTAAAGCTTCTGAGGTTGAGAAATTTTAATTTTTTTAAAAAGTCATTTGTCATTAAAGTTGGACAAGACACTGCAGATAGCTTGATATTTGTTTACATTTTGGCAGTGTCCATTTTTGTAATTGGAATCTGAAAGTGTAAATGTAAAGAATACAGAGCAAATCTTTTTATTATTACAATTTTCATGGTTCCCTGGACACAGCAGTCAGGCAAGACACTTAGTTTTCAAGAATATTTTACTACAAAAGTAACAATTTCAGCCATAACTTGTAATGTGGAATAATTTAGGCAGGGAACTGAAGCGGTAAGCTTTTGAAAAGTGAGAGGTTGCTGAGAAGGTAGATTCTCATTTTAGGTGTTAGCGAAAGTCGAGAAATAGTAAGTGTCACATTATTTTGACAAAGTTTGTTCTATCTTAAGCTAATGCTTTCAGAGACAACAGTTTCATTTTGAATTAAAACTGGTTTCAGGAGTGTTTCACATTGTTGATATTTGTGTTGTCTTTAGTTGGTGCTGACAATCTCAAAAACTCTTGGTCACCATAAAAAAAAAAAAATCCAGAAAAAGAAACTTTGAGCAGAAAATAAAGTTCTCACCTCATTTCTTCACTGTTCCAATATTCCCAATTCTGGGAAAAACAGTAAACTGGGAGGATGGGAGAAAGACTAAAAAGAATAAACTATATGCACTTCTTATTGCCTTTAACCATTGTGCTGTGCTATAGTATAATGAACACTGATATGAATTTCATGTTTATTTTCATTCATTGCCCTCTAGAAATGTAAGCAACTTCTGGGGCTGAATTGTAACATTATTTACCATCTTCCATATTATTTCCAAGCCTTACTGGTACACAGTCTCCCCACATGCAATTTTTTTTTTTTTTAACAAATGAGTGATACCAATGCTTTCAACTTCACAACTTACACGTGCAGCTGGAACACCGAAAGCAAGGGTTCCAGTTACAGACAGGATTATCTGAAAAAAAATTGTATATGAAAACACAATCAGCTCGGTATAAATGCCCTATGTATGTGTCATACAGCCTGCCTCTGCATCCCCAGGGGAGCTATGCTCATCATGTCTGTAATTTATTGTCATCACCACACTTCTGCATTGATCTACTAAACCAGGCTGTCTGGCCCAGACACTCACACTTTCAGATTTGGAGGTTTCTGGCTAGTTCTCCAAAGATCACCTATTCTCATACTTAATTCTCCAAAGATTACTTATAAAAAGGCCTCTTTAGAGAGCCCTCAATAGAAAATTAAAACCCACACAGTTCATTGCAAGTATCTGACATGGTCTCAGGGGAGTTATTTTCCCCCCTCCCCAGTTATCACAAACAGCAGCATTTTGCTAATGGAAAACAATGAGTATTTGCTAAAAAAGGATCACTACACCCGTCTGTGCAGTGAAGAAGCAGATATGCTGTCTAAATAAGCCAACCCAGCCACAGAAACTAACCACCATTTGAAATGGAGACGGAGATCATAAACAGTGCTTTGCATCATTTCACCATTTCTGCCCACAACACTACTAACTCACAAAGATGAGGCCTTTAAATATACTCAGCTCCCTTTGTGGGAAGGAACAGGATACAGTGTACAGTCCCTACCTGTATATCTTCCTCCAAACTGTATATTTGTGTGCCCAATGGGATGACATTTTTTTTATTTAGTTGTCAGCAAATAGAACTTTGTATTATGTTCCTCTCTTTTTGCTTTCTTAGCTAGCAGACTACAGTGAATAGGGCTTATTCTGTCATTTTTTGGAATTGTTTTCTGAATCAAGGTATTTTTCATAAAGCCAGACCTGTTCATTATTCATAGGAAGCATATTGTTATAAACTCTGGCCTTGTGTTTTTGGACCACTTGTCTGAGGGCAAGCATCCAGATTCATCTCTGACTGTCATCCTGCCTGTTATCTCTCTTCAGACACCTCAAAGGTGAGGCAGGTGCTGGTACTGAATGCATGGGAGTCAATAGGATGGATCAATTAAAAAACTATTACTACTTGATTTTTAGCGTTCATCTCCAATTGCTAAAAAGTACCCTGCACTGAATGAAGAAATAGGCTTGAAATGAAAACTATCCATTAAAAAAAAATATAACTCAAATCCTTGCCAGTAGAGCATCCAGGTATCTATTGTTCTGTACCTGGGAGCAAATCTTTCACAACTTGTCAACAGCATTCCACACAAAAAAGGTGACATGAGAGGGACTTCAGAACATCCAGTCCTAATGGATGCTTCAAACAGATAGCCCACCCCTACTCCCATCCCACTTTTTAAAAACCTCTTGGACATAAAACTCAGTAACATTTCAAAAACTGTAACTGCTTCTGAGAAAAGTTTAGTTCGTCAAGCTGTTAACAGTTTTCCCTTGTAGAATACCTATTATCAGGATTGATTTCAAAGATAGATTTGCAAAATCTATTAATTTCAGTATCTGTGCTGTGCATTTTATGAAACAATGAATTTCTGTGGGGCAATGATCTTAAAGGAGAACAGCTTTTCCACTTTGCTGTAAATATGAAGGAAAGTATTTATTGCAGTATGTAGTTTGAAAAGTATGATTTCTTATTTAGTTGAGAGATGGATAATATTTATATTATTTTTAAGGTATACATAAATCTGTAAACCCTCATATGAACATCTATCCACATGTTCACAAATATAAAAGTTCATTTTTCCTGTACAGTAGTTTCCTATATTGCCAGCAACATCTGAAAAAAAAGCTTCATAGCATTTAAAAATAGTTTGTGATGTTTCACAATGTAGTTTGTTATTTTTTTATATGACCAGGTAGTTCTCAAATACACCTGCACATGTGAAAACCTCTCTAAGTTTTTCTGAGGGCACCATCTGTAGCAAAACACTGTTCAGAAGTCCAGGCCTCAATATGCCATAAACATCCAGCCTTATAATTTTTTTTCTTGCCCAAGGCCTTCCCTTGTGAATGATCAAAGCAGCAAAGACAAAGATCACAGAATTTAACAACAGGTCTAGTCAGGTCTTAAAGAACAAGAAAAAGAACAAACTTTCAAACAAACATAGATCCAGTCCATTAGCATACAGATGATACTACCATTTCAAAAGGGGAAGCTGGCCAGGCAGCTTATATTCAACACAAGTGTCCTTAGAACAGAGAGGATTTTGGATGAAGATGCTTGGATGGTCTGTTAATCCTAGATCCACCATGCACTGAGAAAAATACTTGCAATGTAGCTAGAAGAATTATTTGGACTGTATTTAGTTACGAGAATTCCCCTCAGATATCCAAAACAGATTTAGAAACGTAGATGGAATAAAAAGATCCTAGAGGGAAACCCATCAAAAGTCCTAGACAAAAAAAAAAAAAAAAAAGAGGTAGCAATGGAACAATTTGCCCAGGAAAAATCTGCCTTCATGCCAGTAACATGGTGCAAACTACCCACAGTATGGTCTGGATCCTGAACCGTCATTGTCATCAAGTCCATAAACTAGAATAGCAAGGAAACAAAGTAAAGTCAGCACAGAAAAAGAGAACTGCCAAGGGACAAATTTTCAACACATCAAGAGTAGGCAATCTGAGCAATCATAGAGTTAGTTACAGGGTTGCTGTTTTTATCAAACCGAACCTTTAGAAGCCATTCTACCAAATAATTCTTATGCTTTGGAGTTTTTTCCATCAATCAATCACAGATAGGGAAAAATAATCAAGTAATACTCCAAAATCATTAGAAAAGTTCAAGTACATCTCAAAGCTGTCCCTCTATCTTGCCATTTTCCCAGTGCATTCTTTTAAAAAAACAAGATGTACCTTTTACATAAATAGCATTAATTCTTTTGTGCCATTTATCCCTGAACTCCATCTCTTGAAACAGTGTGAAAGTGACTTTTAATTAGTTATTTTTCCCTTGACACAATACAGCAAGAATGCTTTCTAGTTTGTTTTTTTTGTTATTCAATGAATGTCCCTGCCTTGTATTTCCTCCTGAACAATACTGGATTCTCTGCCTTCTTTCTCCTTCTCACTCTCGCACTGCATTTGCTCTTTCTTCACACTATTAAATGGTCTCTTTCCCAGTCCAGCTGACACACAGAGTTCCAAGACAGGCACATGAGACTAGAAAGAGTGCAGATAAGCATAGGAAACCAAAGAGAGACGGAGCCTTTTCCAAAACGCTTGTTTAGATGTGATTTCCTACACCAGACGTGAAAAACTATAGCTGTAAAGGAAATCTTCAGCAGTGTATATGTAAACATTTGTAAGCCCATGTCTTTACCTATATACCATTACAAGTGTCACAATTTTCTAGTTGCATAAGGAAGGCAAATCTCTGTATGTTGAGTTAGCAACCATCATGTTTCAAAGGCACCTACTGCTGGCAGCTGTTCTAGGGAAGGAAATAGAAGAATCCACTGCCCGCTTTAATCATCTCCACTTCTTTCTTATTCACCTCCACCTCACATCACCCAGATCTGAATCAGTATGTCCACCGAGGCAGCACAGAGGTCCATGTTTTAGTCACATTCTCAGTGGAAGCCCTTCCAGTGCTTCCTTGGGCTTCTGTGGCAAGGGTGTGAGGGCTCCCTCATCCTTTACCACCTCCTACCACACCGTCTTTCTCCTGGGTTTGATTTCTCATCCTTTCAGACATCTGCCAGTGGAGTTGCACTTCCCATACCTTGGCAGTCCCCACAAAAAATTCGACTTCCTACTTACTACCTTCCCTTTTAACTTCATCAAATTAGTACAGCCTGCCTCATGAGCATACTGTCTTTTACATCCTGGAAGTTATGCTAGGTCACACACTTGCACTGGAGTGGAATTAGGTTCTGGATTCTAGAGCAACTCCAACAGTTTTTAAGAGCCTTTAAGAGCTGTTATCATTTTTCTTCAGGTACAGTTAGCAGAGATGACTGAAGAATCCCAGGGGACACTGCTACTTACGCGTGTATATGTACTGAGTCAGTCATGATCCGAGACAGGCATGACTTCGAACAGGTAGAACTGCGCTGTCCCAGCACTTGTCTTGACCAATTATAATGAGAACTGACAAGAGATAAGTAGTACCAGAGGCCAGAGAATTACTTTCTCAGATCCAGCAAACACAGTTCTTACCTCACTTATTCTACTTTCATATTCAGTGCAAATGGATAAGATTCTGTAGGTTACTCCCAATTTACACCACAGTAAACATCAAAATCAGGTCCAATAGGAGGAGAAATTGCCTCTCTTAACAGGTGATTTGCTGCTGTCACCAGAGCTAATAAAATGCTCTTTTAGCAAACAGCAGCTCTGTCTATGGCTCTTCAATCACAACTTGAAGAAATAACAAGGGAATGTTTCCTGTTGAGCTCAGAAATAATAGTACCTTTAGCTGTTACTTACAAGCAATCTATTCACAATCCCCTCCCTTGCAGAACACCTCTAAAGGTAAATAACATGAAAAAAAATCTGCACAAAAGCACTGAATTATCCAGAAAAAAATATGCAAAAATGCCTCTCTTAATGATGCCAATACATGTCAAAATTCTGTTTTTTTACCCAGTTTCACTCCCTTGCTACTTATCTTCAGAACACTGCTATAATAGTCATCCTTCATTTTACTCTCCACTACTTGCTGCTCTCTACTCACCAAGGTTTGATTCAGCTTGTCTCTACACAACGGCCACTGATGTTGTTTATATCAATGCTTGTTGTTCAAGCACTGCAAACCTGCAAGAGCCCCACACTGATCGTCAAGACTTGGGGTTGATTAGTGATTGATCTGATTTCCCTGCTGTGACAGAAAGGCAAGCCAAAACCTGCAAGAAGTTCATGCTGAGTCCTGGCAGGTCTGCAAAACCTCTGAGATAAAATCCTGCACAGAAAAATGAAAGTCTGGGGAAGAACTGGGGTTGCTCGGCCTGGAGAAGAGAAGGCTCTGGGGAGACCTTATAGTGGCCTTTCAACATCTGAAGGGAGCCTACAGGAGAGCTGGAGAGGGACTCTTTGTCAGGAAGTGTAGTGAAAGGACAAGGGGTAACGGTTTTAAATTGGAAGAGGGGAGATTTAGATTAGATATTAGGAAGAAATTCTTTACTGTGAGGGTGGTGAGACACTGGAACAGGTTGCCCAGGGAAGTCGTGGATGCTCCATCCCTGAAAGTGACCAAGGCCAGGCTGGACAGGGCTTTGAGCAACCCGGTGTAGTGGGAGGTGTCCCTGCCCATGGCAGGGGGGTTGGAACTCGATGATCTTTAAGGTCCCTTCCAACCCAAACCATTCTATGATTCTAAGAACCATTTTAGAAACATAGAAATGAAGTCAGAGAAAGATATAAGACCTGTCCAGGACACCCTTGCCAAAATCCACAAGGGGAAAGGAATTTAAAAAAATAAAAAATAAAAAAAGGCTAACCAAACACATTACACCCCAGAGCATACAGGTATAAATGATAAACTGTTTGAAACACTAATTAGAAAGAAGGTGTGTTAAGTCTTGTTGCAAACAAGTAGGTTAATTGAGGCATACAAAAGCCATGGGAGAACAGGGTAAGGAAGGAGGAATAAAAGTGATTTAAACCCTACACGACAGACTTAAATCTTTTAAAAGTTCATATATAGAGCTTTGAACTGATGCACCTTTGAGTTTCACCCATCAGTAGTTATTTCTATGCTGATATAACTCACAAATTAAACTTTTATTAAATGCATTCAGAACTTTCTATTTTTGCACATTCCAGGCACTTCAGATTTTCCGTAACAGTCATCTAAAGAAGTCTCAGTCCTGAAGTACAGTGGGAGAAAAATGTGCCCTGTCTGTAGATATATAATACATGATGGCTGATTCCTTTTATAACATTTATCTTGGAATTCTGGTGACATGAACAAACCACTTGAGTTTTACTTTTGCAGGTTTTTATGGCCAATGTATTCCCCTTGGATAAAGGATACAGACTTGCTAGGGACAATAATTAGCAATGAAAAATACTGCCCTTCTTTTGCCCTTGAACAGAGTGTGGTCACCTGTCACCTTGTGACTGAATACAGAGCATCCTTCATATCATATGCAGCCAGTATGCCAAACATATGCCCTCTAAAAAATTCTCTTTCTAAAACATCCTGAGTAATTTTATGTCAATATTGCCAAGAAATTCAACCATAAATTGGATTTTTATAACACTGCCCATAGTTTTTTGATATGGATTATAACTGATTTTATGTAGGGAGAGAACAAAACAAATACATAATGTTTCATGGAAGATTCAAAATATCAGATTATATCTTTTTCTTTAAGATGATCCAAAATATCTAGTTAGGAATAGATACCTAAAATCCTGTGCAGGTCCGGAGCTTTTCATTCCTCCTTTTGCATTTTTAGTTACAAGGCAGTTATAGCTGAATATCAAGTAGCCAGGAGTTGAAAGCTAAGAACTTGTTCTATGTGTTCGTCCATTTGAACTACATGATTCTCTGCAGTTTATTCAGATTTCTGACCACTGCCAGGGTTATAATGTGTCATACATCAAAACCCGTTTTATCAAAACAATACAATGCAGATTTCACAAAGACTGTGGCTAATGTAATACGTTTGTCAAGCAACATTTCTTTGAAAGTATTTTAATCAACTCTCAATATTTTCTATATTGTACATTTAGAAATCAAATATTGTTTTAATCCATTTTATTTTCAAAAGATAGTGAAAGTATCTGTGAGGATTTAGTTTAAGTTTCTACCTTATTTTGAAATAGGCTTTTCTAAAGAGGCAGATTTTCTTTCTTCGTCATTCATGATTAAAATTGAGCTCTCCATTAAAAAAAAATAAAATAAAAAGGGGGTGTGTGCATGAAGGGAACTGAGAATTGAATGGGGTAAATTATTATAAATAATAGTGACTTTTAAATTGCCCTCCAGAGCCAGAATGGCTGAGAAAATGTTGGTCAACAACATTGCTTTTTTATGGCTCTGTTGTCTAATCCTAAAGCCAATATGTAATTCATGTGATCTATATATACCATACAATAACCTCACAGAATTTCACTTAACACCATTTGCTGTTCACCAACAAGTTTTACACATGTAAAATTATTCCTTAAATACAGCCTTGATCAACTGAGAATCCTCTCCTAGGTCTCCTTATGTGGCCCAGCTCACCTTGTCTCAGCAGCATCCACCCTGTCACCATCCTTCAGCAGCCTTGACTGAGACCAAGCAAGTTCCTGGAACCAGTAATGGGTACTGACAGCTTTAGCATCTGTGCACCTCAGATGATGATGCTATCTTGTGGGTTTTGCACACAGACTCAGGAGGGGTGTGGAAAAGGCGGTCAGCATTTGCCAGATGCATCCCTCATCCTTGCCACTGAATCCTAAGAGACCAGCAAAGAAGCCAGCACCAAGAGGAACCAGTCCACTGCCAGTACAAAACTGAATTTTACCACCTTGAGCAGAGGACAGAAGAATTTGGTTTTTTCTCACTGCAATACCAGAAAAACTTAGTTTTCCCTCTAATTTTCAGAAGCTCTGAGCCAGTCCCGGTCCTGCAGCAAAACAGTGATTTTCATTAAGAACCGATCTCAGGTCTCTCAGAATATTACAGGACTGCAGATCCTGGCAGTCTGCTTCAGGGACTGGCAAGGGGGACACACAATTATTCCTATGCTTTATTTTTGAAGAAGGTGGAAAAGTGATGAGCAGAAGTAAATACATCTTTGTGAGTCTGCAGAGGAACTTAAAATGAAAGACATGGGACCAAAGTCTTTCGGACTTCAGAAACACACACTTTGCTGGATGCAAAGCTACAAAATGGACTACTTGGTGATAGCAGAACCCAAACCCCCCTGTGCAGTATAGATCTGTCTGAACAACAACAAAAATTATTCCCTAGTAATTTATTTAGCAGCTGACAAGGGGGAACAGAAGATATTTTCTATGATCGATATTTTTGAGCCATATATAAAACTGGTCAAATCGTGAAAAATACACATTCACAGATAATTTCATCATCAATTGATTAAAACAGCTTGGACTGATTTTCTGGTTATAATTTTTCTGTTCATCAGTTGTGCAGTTCCTTTCATTCTTTGAGCCATGGGTCTTCTATCAAGAAACATGCAAAACAAAGCAAAATCATTCTTGACCTGTAAGGCTAACGTAGAGGGAAAAGTTAGCAGGTTTTTTTTAAATCTAGTAAAAATAAACTAACACAAAATCCCACAAGGACAGAGCCACACAATTCCTTTCAGTGCCTGGGGTAACAAACACCGTGCTTTTAAACCCAACCTCTGTGGAGTTAGCATGTGCCCTGGCCTTTGAAAAAGAAATGTTCCTAAATTCACAATGTTCACAGCTGTGGCACAAAGAAATGTAAAGACTCTTGCTGCAAAGGCTTTTAAGCTCACAAAACGAGATGCTGCATGGTTTCTGGCACAAGAAGATATAAAAGTCATTCATGAGTGACTGTCACACCTTGTGAGAAAGTACAAAGCACCACAGACTTCAAACCAGTAAATGAAACGGAGACCAAACACTCAAAATGGCTTTTTGCTAGTTAATAGAGAGGCTCAGTGTGACCCAATGCCTACAGGTAGCTTTCAGCTGGCTTCTGGATCTACCACTATTGCTACAGGATTTTCAGGAATAAGTAGATTTTCAGTGACTCCAGGAGGAAGCTGATCCCAACAACAGAAAAGCTATAGACTGCTTGGTTCCTTCAGAGGAACAACTGGAGCCTTGCAGAGATGGGCTCCTTCCCGGGTAAGGGGGAAAGAGGAGCAAACAAAAGCACTGGGAATTTTAACAGGCACTGAATCCTGAAGAACAGGCTCACTACATTGTCAACAGCTCTTGTTTAGATGCAGTTACAGCAATCTAACTGAGCTCTTAATGGCATAACTGCTTTTGTTTAGCAATCCAATGTAAATGACTTTAATAGCAGTGGTTTTGGCAGGTATAAACTGATTTTGCTAGACAGTGCTGACACTACATCTAAAATGGCAAGTTTTTTAACCTTAGCACATAAAAGACAGTACTAAAAAAGGAGGATGAAAAACTATGTATCACAGTAGGGGAAGCTAATCTGGACTCATTCGTGGGGCTGTTTCCTCTGTATCACAGTAGGGGAAGCTAATCTGGACTCATTCGTGGGGCTGTTTCCTTCTATTTTCCCTTAGCGACTTAGATTTAATGATAATATTTCTAAGGAGTGTCTCCTATACCCTTTCTTTTCTTTCATGCTGGAAGAAAATCACAACCACGAGTTTCTTGTATGAAACTTAGAGAGAAAAGTTACTCAAAATAAAAGTGGCTTAAATAGCCAGACTGACAGCTGCAGTTACTGAAGACCCTTTCTTGCTCTTGAACAGACACCACATCAGGAACTCAAGTTCATTATCACTAGCTTACAAATGCACAGACCTGGAAGCAGTAGAAGCTGCCACCTGCCTATTCTTCTACAGGTGTTACTGCTGGAGCAATACCAGCAAAATAAGACCAGGAAACACCCACCACTACCACCTCACATGCTAGCACAGACACTGTTTGACCACAAGACCCCTTCCTGGAGGACAGGAGTTGTCCAGTTTTGGAGTGTCTTAACAACAACAAATTTTGCAAGAGTGAGGAGGGACAGGGCACCTGTCTCCCACCTGGGCTAGGGTTGCTTACATCTTCTGGGGCTGCAGCAGCACAATCTAAAAACCCAGGTAACAGCAAGAATGAGATAGAACCAGCTGCCTACTCCAGAGATGATACAAAATTATAAAATCCAGTGTAGAGATGTCAGGAGACAGTTCTTGATCACGAAAAACTACTGTCTCTTGTCCCTGCTGGCCATGGGTAAAGTTTCCCAGAGTCTTCTTCCTTCTCTTTGCAAGCAGATTCACACTGGAACCCTTTCATGGGGTTCCTATTCACAAGGAACTGAACTGAACCAAAGCTTAGGTCACAGGACCAACATATTCATTTATTTTCTAAATGACTTTCCCAGCTTCATTTCTATCTAAAACAAGCACTCTCCAGAGCACAGCTGGCAAAGAACTCCTTAATAACATACACAATAAAGAGCAGCATAATACAAAGCCCGTGTCTGTTTTCACCAACTTGCTTCAAGTACAAGAAGCACATATCTCCAAGAGCAAAAACGCACATGTCCCCAAACAGAGCAAATAAATTTCTAGGGCTTTGTTTTGTCCATTGTCCTCTCACACAGTGGATGAAAGCTGAAGGGCAGCATTCAGCCATGCATACCTCTGTACCATAGCCCGCCTCTCCCTTCAAAGAACTTACAAACTCAATTGATCTCTGACAATTCAACAAAATCTTAAGAAATACTGCTTTTCTGCAGGTTTGCACCAAAGAATTTGAGAAGCAATCAAGCTAGACGTCTGCTAGAAGAGCAGCAATGAAGACCCTACCAGATATTAAAGATTCAGGTAATCTAGCCTTGCAAGGTGGAGAGAACAAATACACTGCTAAAAATCAATTCTTTATTCAACAGATGTTTTTAAAATCACAAACTGAGTAGTGATTATATGTACTATGTTCTTTTCAGAAAGATTTTTTTTTTCCTCCTCCTGCTTCCTCTTTATTGAGTGGGTACAAAAAGCCCAGCTCCATCCACTCTTTAACACAACACATCTGTGTAATCATGGAAAGTGGAAAACACTTGTTGAAAAGCTACACAAACAGAAGAAACACAGAGCCAACAAACCCAAGCCGAAACCTCATAACAGTTTAAAATTCAGGTTTGATTTATTTTTTTCTAATTGCTCAGGCAGAGGCTTTAGTACAGAAACAGATTTCTGGTGGAAACTCGTTCACCATTTGACAAATATTTCTAAATATTATATCAAGATTTTTATAAAAGTACCACCTGCTGAAGTCACAGCAGAGAATATTTTAGTAGTCTCTCCATTTGCAGCCAGAAAAAAAAGCAAGAATCAACTCCCAACATATTTACTCTCCCTTCTCTCACTCACTATTCTCACACCCTACCTTACAGTTTACATGCCTCCTTTCTTTTGTGCACCTGATCTGCAAATTACTTCTGGCGTGATGAACAAGCATGGTCACCACGGTATCTTTTTATTTGCAACAAAGACCTTGTGGACCTGCTAGAGAGAAAACCATGAATTACTATCAATAGGGCTTGTATTTTGCTATATTCCTGGATGTAATTCTCAGTTGTAACTCTTCCCTATACTGTGAAGAGCTTGTGAAATCCTCTACAGAAAGAATGCAAGATGCATTACTAAATGCTCCCTTTTGGCTTTTCTCATTGTTTCCTTCCAGTCTGCCACTGTTGCAAATGTGTGTCTATTAAAATTGAAACTAGATATAGTGGCAATTGCTTCACGAACATTTTTTTTGTTGTATTTTTTTAATTATAGAACTTTTCCTTCTGTGCCATACTTCCCAGGAAGGTGTAGCCATGCGCAGGACCTCATGTATTCCTTTTGGACTTGCTGTTCACAAGAGAGGTGGGTGCACCTGGTTTGAAACACATCACACTGTGTGCCTTTATCTCAGCATATTAATCAGGAGCCTGTAAGCAAATTCCAACATATTTAGAGTTAAAGCAAAGTAGTGCTTCCTCCTGTAAGCAAGAGGTGACGGATAATTCCACTCTTCGGCTACATTGTAGCCTCACTAATGTGCACATCAAACACAACACAGTTTGTGGGGGCTTTGGGCAGGGTGGATTTGCAAACTCCAGCAGAGCAAAGCTCCTGCCAGGCTTGACCAGACAAGCTGTATGTAATGGGGGCAGTCATACAGCTGTTCCTTTGTGTCCCCTTTGCCATCTTAGCTGCTGACAATTATTTACAGATTAGTTACAGATTTGCCAGCTGGCTGCAGGAAAAGAAACCTCCTGGATAATTCCAGATGAAGAGAAGATGCTGATCAAAACCAAAATAATTTTGGGCAGCAAACTTCTCTGTATCAATTTACTAACATAATCTTTACACCTCTAAAAAGAAGCATTTGTGCTTCTCTAATGAGTCGTAAAACTAAACTTTAAAAGTAGCAGATTATTATGACTGGAAAAGGGTAGGAAAGGAGATGAAAGACTTTGCTAATTTTTTTTTTCTCTCTTTTAGACATCTTCAAAGGAAAACCATGAAACTAAGAAGTGAAAGGTACTCTGAATCTCTAGTAACACAAATACTTTCAACTCTTTTAGTACGCAACTATTTCAATTGTCACAAAATATTTCCTCACAGATGTTTTTATTAGACTCTTTTCCAAAGGTAAAACAAGTTGTAGTTCTTAATCTCACACCAGAATAGCCACCTTTAAGATTAAAGCATTTGCTCTGTTGTCATAAAGATGCCCTTGGCCCCATTTTGCTTCTCCACTATTTTCTCTGCTGCTTAGTTCCATTGCACATAATGGCATTAATTAATTCCACTGCAAGTAATGGAGTTATTTTGCACTAAGTGGCAACAGAACAAGGGAAATGTATTAAGAAAGAAACTGCAGTTTGGGTCTGACCCTGAACACCTGGGTCTTACACAAATGCAGGAGATGCTGGGAGGATGGAAATCCATGGAAAGACCCTTTCAGATCAAGAACTGTCTTGGGCTGTCATTAAAACAAACTTACAAACCCCTTCTGTACTTCAGCCTACCACCCAGACAGAGTGTTTGGTAATACCAGTGATCTTTTAGGCTGATCTAACACAGAACAAAACTTTCTCTTTTTTACAATGGGAAGTAGGGGAGAGGGGAAAAGGGAAGCCAGTTTAGGTAAGGTAAGGGACATTAACTGGTCAGGTCACAATGAGCCTCAAAATATTCCTCAATTGAAAATTTTTGACCCACTATGCAGAAGCTTGCAAAGAATGAAATAGGTTAAGCCACCCTTCTCCCACAGGTCTCCCCTCTGGTTCATCCCACTTCCAGCCCTTTAAGGCCCAAGGGCGGCCATCCCACCAGGAAGGGATGGCAGGGTTCAGAGTGCATCCAAGAGCTGCTCCTATTCACTGTGTGTGTTTGGGCCTTTTTTTGTAGTTTTCAGTTTTTTTCTGGAACTATCACCACAGAGGGAACATCTGATGGATGGGTTGGGGGAGGGGATTTTTTTTCCCCGACGCCCACGGCTGCCAGGGAGAAACATAAAGGCGGGTCCCATCTGGCAGGGTCCTCATCAGCCTACATTTAAACTTGGTTTATAATTAGCCCTAAGCAGATTTCACCAATTAGACAGAATTTTAACTCCTACCATCCTGAGAGCAGCAGGCAGCCCGAGCAAGAAGCATGGGCACCAGGCAGTCTTGCTGGTTCCTGCTAGGCCAGGGACCCTACTCCAGTCTGGTCACTGCTCCATCCAGGATGCTGATCACTGCTCCAGTGGCATCAGCCTCTGACCACAGGGAAAGCAGGGCAGGTTTTGCCTCTCTGTGTGCAGGGATCCCCCATGTAATGAATAATGGCAACTAAAGCATTAGGTGAAATTTATATTAAAACACCAATGCTGACGAAATGCCTAGCTCCCGCAGAGCATGTGATACCGTTACTCAGAGTACTCAGTACAAAAGTATCCAGAAGCCATTGCTGCTGCAGAAGAATATACAAGGAACATCAAACTGAGCAGATATCAACTTGTAATAAATAAATGTTTCTTAATCTTACTTCAAAACTAAGAACACAACGGAAAGGAAGAAAGGTATCTAGGGTTGAAGAGGAGTGCTGCTTCTTCACACATCTCATATTTCACCGAGGTTTTACTTAAACACTTCCTAACAAGCTGTGCTGTCTGCCCCAATCCTATAAAAAGTGTTTGAAAAATATTTTCAAAGTGCGTGCAACCAGTAAATAAGAAGCAAAGGTGAATGATTTTACAAGAGTCTTGATGTGTGTCATGAGAGAGGGGAAAAAATAATGAGGAAAAGCTCCAGGGAAATCTATTGGTTTATATCACTGTTAAAACCAATCCTGCCCACGAAATGCAGAGATCCTTGATGCAAAACACTGCAGGGAGCTGACAGCATACCACCACTCTCTTTACAGAGGTGATCCTTGAGGTATACTAGATACAGCACGTTGCAGAGTCTACAACATAAAACAGAAATGAAGTTCTCTCATGACAAAAAGTAGTTTTCTTATGTACATCTTTGTGACTCAGATTTACATACTTTCATTTCACAAAGCCAAAAGACTCTCAAGAGACTGGGTGCACAGTATCAAATGGAAAAGAGATTTAATCTGCAGATTTGTAGGAATTTAAATTTACGAACACTTTGTTAAGCATAGGTCTGCATGCTATCTTTTATTTATATGCATATGTTTATTGCAGCCAAGTTTCAAAAAAACTCTAAGTAGTTTAAAGGCACGGAAGAGACATTTGCCTCAATTACTCTATAATCTGTTTCAAACCAAAACTGCTTTACTTTGATTTATCAAAACCAAAACCAGATTGATATAATCCAATTTCTAGTTTCTTATTTTCTCACCATTCATATGCCCAAAATTCCTGTGTACTATTCTTATCCAGGCTTACATTGACATTCACAGACATCTAAGGGTTCTAGAACATTTCAGGGCTGCATGTTTACACACCTCAGCAGAGAGCAACTGAAGAGTCTCCAGAGGAAAAACACGGTTTAAAGACATGAGAAAAAACACACTAACCAATAAGGCTTAAGCACGGCATTAAAAATCAACAGGTATCTATATGAATCAGAGCTATATATCTGAACACAAGCAAGAAATTATCTTGGCTTCTACTTAAATTCTTTTTGTGCAGTTTTTTTTTTTTACATTTAAAGTAGTGTCAGCAGATGCATAATGTTGCATTTAATAAATTAGATTATTTTTGTTGACACAACATACATTGTGAAGGGTGACAATGATAAAGCTAGAATTTACAGGCAACAAAAACACTCAAGGACTTTCCCACACACACAGGAGGCAAATTATCTATTTTTCTCAACTAATGCATTTTAGACTAGTTTACGATCATACTAAGAAGAATCTAGTTATTACCTCCTTGTTTATGTAAGTGCCTACTTACTGTGAAAGTCAAGTGTAATACAAAAACTTTCATTGCAAGAGAAAATATCTCAACATATGAATACATTCAAATCCCCAAGGGGCCAATAATACCGTCCAAGGAATCAGTCTTGCAGAACCTAGACTTCAAGCCAAAGCCATTTGAACAAATACTTCTCCAGAAATCTTGTCTTTTAAAAAAGCAGTAAGTTTTGCAGGCATCTTGTATATTTTCTACTCGCTAGTAGTCACCAAAGCCTATGAAAAGAAGAACAGAACTGAAAGAAACTGGGCAGCCAGCTAACAGGGACTCGACTGTTAGCTCGGTAGGGGTATCCAAACAGTGGCCTATACAAGGACAGTCTCATGGTTTGATTGCCTGTCTAGGAATAAAGAGAGATGAGTTTGGTCCCTGGATCAGCTTCAAAGCTACTTTCACACAAGATTCCTCAAGCCAGCCATCTGGGAGGAAAAAAAAAACCACAAAAAAAAGCAACTTTCTTAAACATGGTATATGTAGGCGTGGATGTCATAATCTTCTATTTTGTACATAAGGCACACATTTTTCCTGAGGTTGTTCACATTTCCTCTGGCACAAAAGGAAAATTTCCTATTACCTCAACAAGCATCCCAATCACTGGTAAACAGAATAAGAGAAAATACAAGAAATTTCTTCTTCTCTTCTCTGGGGACGATAACTATTAATTTCCCTCGCTTTTCTTCAAAGTGTCCATAAAAGAATGTTTGCTTTTGTATCAAAGAATCGGGGAGCACAGACAAAACACAGGGAGTCAATCTGAAGAAAAAGTGTTGGTTAATTTCATTGGCTTTTTTTTTTTTTTTTACCTATTTGGTTCTGGTTTAGATTTATCAGGTAAACCGTCTGACCTTGCAGGAACAAAACCACCAAAAAACAAACCACAAATTAACTAACACCATAGTTCATATAATCAAATATATATTATAACATTTTACTGGGTTTTTTTATACATAATGTAACAGGAAAATATGTAACAGCAAAAAAAAGATAAATTTTTGGGACTAAGGAACAATGTGAGAAGAAACTGGGATATATAGAAAATGCACAAGGCTGGGTAACTTCAGAGAAGACATTTAACCTCTCCATTACCTAGATTTCCTCTAACAAAGACAGAACAATATGTCCTTACTATCCAAATTGTTCCCCTGGGTAACATGAATACTTAGCAGAATGAGTGGTGTACCAGTTCTGGCTACTTCCTGCTATACCATTTCATAAAGTTTTATTTCTGCCATCTGTGTATATCCATACTTAATCACTGACAGTTCTTTTGTTTTCCAACATGAAGTATAATAAGACATTTTTCCACAAAAAAACATGTTTTGGCCAGTTCTTTGTATGTGGGAATTCAAACTACAGAATAACCCTCAGAAATCATGGAGCACTGCCATGTGCAATGGCCTCATGACATCCAGACATTTTATCTGAGATGCAATACAAGTGAGGTGCTGCCAAAGCATATGGAGTGTTTTTTTTCTGCAGGGCCATGTAATGCCTTAATCTCTGCTCCAGCTGTCATACCACCATCTTGCCTTCCCTTCTCTGTTTCTAGGCTGTGGGCAAGTAGATGGGGAAGCTTGGCATAGGGTTCAGAAGAAAGGGAGGTGGAATGGAGCTGAAGAAAGATGCCAGCAGATCTCCATCAAGGACCAAGCATTTTTCCCCTTCTCCTCTAAGAGCTCAACAGCTATTTACAAAACAAACAGGTTGATTTTCCACTTACTTGATACAAAAATGGTGTCAGTATATGCGTGCCAAGGTAGAGAACAAAAGGAAGTATCACAAGAGACCCACGAGCATCACAAGGCAATGGACTAGTAGCTGCAGGAAACCCCGATGCAGCCCGAGAGCCCTGCACACATTCATCTCTCCCAGCTGTGCTTGCACACAAAGGGTGGCCGTGCAGCTGCCCCGGGTGCTTGGTCTGCCCATGGGCATGGCTGTACTCCACTGCCCAGCCTCTGTCCCGGGCAGAGTGCCTGCCACATATGAAAGCAAAAATAAGATTTAGGGCACATCGGGCTAAGGGCCACCCCAAAACCTGCCCTCTGTGTTGAGTAAGGTGTCCAACATAGAACCACAGTGGAGAGCTCACTTCCAACGCCTCAAGGGTGTCAACTCTCAGCCTTTTATTTTGGAGTCTTATGAGGGGGAAAGAAAAGAAAAAGCCAATGTAGTCTTTCAGCTGGTCCCAGATCATCGACCTCAAAAATATTCCCACTCCCTCCATAGAAGGGGAACCAGACCATCTTCAGCCCTTTCAGAACAAAATAAAATATCGGTGCCTGATAATGGCAGATCTTGAGGGAGGAGGAGAACAGGAAAGAGGAGCTTGTCCTGCTCCCGTTAAAATCAATGTGGGAACTGGCATCAATAAAAATCAGGATAAATGAGAGACAACAATGTCCGTTTCATTGCTTTGAGTAAAGGGAAGTGAAATCTTAATATTGATCAGGAGAAGCTCACAGCTTTCTACAGTAAGTAACCAAACTACCCTGCAAATGCTGGATGGCAAAAGTGCTGAAATTTCTCCAGCTTGAATGGAGAATTTTGGAAGCAAAAGACCTCAGGCAAGTTAAACGAATAACTACCTTCAGATGGTAGTGGTAATAAAATTGTATCCTCAACCTATCAGCCAATACACAGGGACAATGCAATATTCTTTCCAAGCCAACCTAAAGAGAGGTCAATAAATTCAAACAATGTACCTGTAAGGTAACTGGGCTTCTCACATTTTTCTGTACAAATAAGATGAATACACATAGTAAAAGCACACTCAGGTCTAAGACCTTTTTTTCCCCATGAGCCTAAATAGATGTTGATTTATGAAAGGTTTGCCTGCACATATACTACTACCTGTACATTTTACCACTGTGGGGGGGGAGGAGGGGGAAGAGGAGGGAAGGAAAAAAATTCTTTCTTCTAAGGTAGGAAAAAGCTTTTCTCTCAGCCACATCCCAACATGTTTTTTCATTATTTCTTCCTACTGTTTATAAGAATGTCAGTAAAGGTCTTTACTAAAAGATGAAATTGTATCATTTGCATTTCAGTGAATGCAAAGCTTTTATTTGTTCAAAAACTCATGTTTTCCCATTAGGCCCCTGTAAGGGGGGGGAAAAAAAAAAAGTGATGATACTATGCATAGGTACAATATAATGTGCATGAAGAACATCTGAAAAAAATCAAAATCTCCGAGACAGATGTAATAAGAATTTTGCGGTAAAAGCTATCAACATTAACATACTAGTTCAAATTTACTCTACTTCATGCATTTAAATTTATTAACTTCAGGCCATATGTTGGCTACGGAGTTTGGCTCTGCATTCCTGAGTCAGTTGACAATGAACAGTTAAGTTCCAATAAATTGGAAAGGTGAAGTAGGGTGAGCTTAACTAATGGAAGAAAATGATGCAAGTGCAAATCCAATACACCATAGTAGAGCAGCAGCAGCACAAAAATATTCCACCATATGTTTCAAGGGCTGGCTAAAGCTTCATGCAGAAAGCTTTGATGTTGCCACTGTAATTGAGAATGTCAATACTTCCAGGGTAGAAAACTTGCTTCCACTGATTACACACTTGATTTCCAGCCTCCGCATCAGAAGAATGTCCACTTCCTCAAAGTCACTCCACACTGGCTAAGGTTATGTTGTTTTAGAACACATAAGACAGAGCACGTATCACTGTTTTGTATTTTTGGAACAGTGCAGCTTTAGGCTGAAGGGCAAAGTGGATGTATTGCAATTTTCTAATTGAGAAGCCATCTGTGCTCTCTTTTCATCAGTGCAAGTGGAAGAGTTGCTTAAGAATCAGATGGATCCCAAACATTTTGGCAAACAAACTGTAAAATGCACAACTATCCAAAATATACACAAAATAAGGCCTTATCTGTGGTGAAACAGCAGCATACCATATAGCAAAAGCTGACTCGAGATCCACAGAAAAACAAGAGCAAGAGGCAGTTTAGAGAAGCCACTGGGGCAGACTGGCTTATCATCCCTCTGACTTTCCTCAGTCTAAAGCCGCCTGCCCTCAGTTCTTGGGGATAGGATGCCCTTTTTCAGAGGAGCAGAAGGGGAAAATTGACAATACTCAAATACCACAAAATACACAGCTCGAATGCTCCTCTCCTCCGGTATGGCATCTGCCACTTGAAATCAAGCCGCACAGAAGCTGCCTGCAGTACCTTAGGCATCAGGAGCAGAAATGAGGAAATGAGCACACCAGGAGGTCAAGACCAACATTTTTCAAACATAAAACAACCCAGGATTGTTGTTACAATGAAAAGTAGTGGAGCACCAAAATACTTTGAAGAATCTAGGCACCGAAAACAAGAGCAGCTTCATTTTCCAGAAGTTGCTAAACTCATGGGTCCTCCTCAACAAGAGAGGGCCAAAAGTGGGTTTTGGGGAGTCCAAATGTGTGAATCCTTGTCTGCAAAGCTTGTGGTGTTTCCCCCACAACAAATAACGCCTTAAAAAAACCTTTTTCTGTCTGAGCACTGCAGGGGCTGGGAGCTGCATGGCCTCCCCTAGGGCCTGGCAGCCACGGTTTGTCCCACCACCCCAGCCAGGAGCAGATCAGCTGGGGGCACCAGGGCAGCCCCAGACACCTCCCTGGGGGTGAGGACAGGCCAGGCTGGGATGAGAACTAAGCTCATCAGGACTCATGGTGGGGTAGGGCAGGAGGGAGCTGGAGAACAGCTTTGCTGCAGTGTTGCTGAAGCACAGGCTGATGGCCCCAGGGAGCTGACATGGAGTCCTGGGACATGGAAGTCTCCACTGCGCTAAAACAGGGTCCTGGGAAGCGCAAAGAGAGCCCTGGCAGGCTGAGCAGGGACAGCCAGGCCTGGTGGTGCCCTGAGGGGCCAGATATTTCATACCTCGTTATACTTTGGGTACTTTGGGTGCACCTAGGGAAGGTTTCTTCTGGTTTTCCTCTTCCCCCCCCCCCCCCCCCCCCCCCCCCCACCTTTTTCCCTCCACTAGGAAAAGAGAGAAGAGGAAGGAGGGTTAGAGCAGGGTTCCCACTACAGATCTCCCAAGAGCCCTCTCTCCGGCCT